>NC_066582.1:461832774-462432774 GCF_024323335.1 Lathyrus oleraceus
TCTCTTAATTAACCGGATTACCTCATCGTTATTGTTAGCTTTCAAATCACTGGATTCACCACACGTACCTTTTGAAACACCAACTGGATCTACAACAGGCACTTCCACCTTCTTACTCACAACTGATTCTTCCTAATCCTTTGGGAACACCGACCCAAACACACGACCACTGCGGGTCACCTTGGTAACATTAGCAATGCTCACTACAGAGCTAGTCATGGGCAAAGGGACCTCTTGACCACCTTTTATCATTGTAGCATTATACTAATATGGCACATCTTTATCAGATGAATACGGGACTGAGCCCGCTAACCGTATAACCAACGACGATACTGATCTATTGTTGACAATGTTATTGTTATTGTTGTCGTACTGAATTACCAATCTCTCTGGATGCTTGAAAATGGGAACAATGACATTTACATCGTCATCTACATGACAGGATTGAACAATTTGAATCATGCCTTCATCCATCAGTCACTGGATGTCCCTTTTCAAAACTTCACAATCGCTCGGGTTAATACTACAGATAACACAACTGTCATGGTCATGTTCACAATCACTCACCAAACAAATGTCCTTATGCATCTGCACCAAGGACCTCCGGATAAAGCGCACATCAAAAACCTTAAACTCGCCAGGACAACCATCCACCATATTCACAGAAGAGTTCACATGAGCGGGCAATGGATTTTCCTTCACATTCAGAGCACTGTCCTCGAGGGACACCATTCCACTCTTCATCAGCTTTTGAACCTCATACTTGAGAGGATAACAGTTCCCGATATCATGTTCGGGTGCTTCCTGTAACACCCCAATAAAAATAAGATAATTATTTGATTTAAATTAATATTATATTTATTAATTTAATTAAATAATTGGAATTTTTGGATTATTATTATTATTTTGGAATAATAATTATTGGAAAATATATAAGTGTGAAGTAAGGAAAAAGAATCTCATTTGGAAAAGAAAGTTTTCACGTGAAACAGAGAAGCGGCTGAAAAGTGGAAAGTGGAGAAAGGGCAAAGAGGAAGAGCAAGGGCAAAGGTTGGAGAAGAGAAAAGCTTGGAGCTTAGAGATTGCCGGATTAACTCAGGTAAGGGGGGTTTATCGTCGTTTAATGGGTATTATGGGTTAGCATGTAATGGGTAGTGATAAACCGTTGAATTGACCCTAATTGGGATTGTGGAATGCTGAAAAGTCGTGATGGATAAGTTGTGTTAAAACTGAAATTGAACCTGTATTTGAGTGTGTTGTAATTTCCCGAACGTAGAGCTTTTTACGGAATGGGAATCGGAGATCCGGAAGTCCTCCAACGGCGGAAAATGCGGAGAATTCTGCATTCTGCCTTGTGTTAGCGCAGGAACAGCTTTCTGTCTTGCGTTAACCGGTTAACCCAGGGTGTTAACCGGTTAACACTGTTATGTATTTTGAATAATTGCTGTTTTGTCTGCGTTAACCGGTAAACCCAGGGTGTTAACCGGTTAACACTGTTGTGAATGCTGAGATATGGCTGTTTGTGCTGCGTTAACCGGTTAACCCAGGGCGTTAACCGGTTAACACTGTTAAGTTTTGGGCAGGAAGCGTATTTGTGCTGCGTTAAGCGGTTAACCCAGGGCGTTAACCGGTTAACACTATTGCAGAGTGGAAAAATTGTTAATTAAAATGTTGTGTGCCTAATTGATGGTTGCCTATATCGGTGTGTGATATAGTAGGGATTATTTCCTGCTGTTTTGAGCAGTATAGGTATTAGTAGAGTGTGCTAATACTGTGTTTAATTATTTGACATGATATGATGTTTTGATACATGTGTTGATGATGTTTGATGGTATGCATAATGTTGTGAATGTACCTGTTATGTATGCAATTGTGAATGGACTGTTGTATGGCTTAGAGTGTGAGCATATGTCCATTGTGGATTTTGTTGTTGATGTTGTGTTGCTAGATGATTAGCATGCATATTGTGGCCTTTATGGTGGTAGCTAATTCCCATGGTGAGGAATTAGTGATGTTAGTCATTTTGGACTGTTGTTGATGTTTGCATGCTAGGTGAGTTAGCGTGCATAGCATGGCCCTTGGGGTGGTAGCTAATTCCCATGGTGAGGAATTAGTGATGTGAGTCACTAGGTCCCAAATGAGTGGGACTGGTGAGCTTGGTAGCCGTACCTGGATTTGGTCGGTGAAGTTGAACTATATGTTCACGAATAGTCGGTACCGCATGCATGGAGTCTCATTGCATAATATATGTGTAGTGTATAATATGAATGGATGTATTCCAATGTTATACGTGTGTTGTGTTGGCATTGAGCATGGATATGAATTGTGTTGATATTGAGTATGATATTTGAGTTGATGTGCCGTTACTGAATGTGTGATACGATTGGGGTGATTAATGTGTTAAATTACTTAACATGACATTATATTCTATAATGCTTATTATATCGATTGAGGAACTCACCCTTACAACTATTTTTCAGGTAACGAGCCGTGATTGAGTAGAAGCTAATGCTTGGAGTCTAGTGTAGTCTCCTTAGTGGGTCATGCTCTGATAGATGTAACATCGGGAGGGAACATTTTAATTGTGTTGTTGATGTTTGTTGAACCAGTTTACATGTAGTGTGTTACATGTTTTGAATGATCGATTTGATCTCTATCCGCTGCGTATTATGCAACTGTTTTATTTGATGAATAAATGAGCATGACAAGCTACTTTGATGAATAGTGTGAAATATTGTGTGACACCCTTAATTGCATGATTACTCTGATTTATATGTTGTTATTTTAATTAAATATTTGGGGTATTTTAGAAGGGTGTTACATTAGTGGTATCAGAGCATAGTCGGTCGAGTCGAGTCGTAATTATTCTGTTTCCCCTGTACGGGATGGGTGTTGCGTAACCCTATCAGTACTTATTGTTTTAGCTTGTTGGGTTTTCAGAATAGAGATGGCTGGAAGAGGTAGAGACGACGCTGCGATTGCTGAGGCTCTGGGTATGCTAGCTGGAGTACTTGGAGGGAACCCGAATGTTGTGGGAATGGGAGCTGCTCGTCAACTGAGTGAGTTCTTGAAGAACAATCCTCCAATGTTCAAGGGAGTATACGATCCAGATGGCGCTCAGAAGTGGTTGAAGGAGATCGAGAGAATCTTCCGAGTGACTGAGTGTGCCGATAACCAGAAGGTCAGGTTCGGTACGCATATGCTGTCAGAGGAAGCTGATGATTGGTGGGTTGCTACCCGCACTGAGTTGGAATCTGCTGGGGATGCTGAGATCACTTGGGCTGTGTTCAGAGAGAGATTCCTGAGGAAGTATTTTCCAGAGGATGTTAGAGGAAAGAAAGAGATAGAGTTCTTAGAATTGAAGCAGGGCAATCGGTCTGTTACTGAGTATGCTGCTAAGTTCACAGAGCTGTCGAAGTATTACACTCCCTATGATGAGGCTACTGGGGAATTCTCGAAATGTGTGAAGTTTGAGAACGGGTTATGTCCCGAGATCAAGCAGGCTATTGGGTATCAGCGGATCAGAGTGTTTTCTGACTTGGTTGACTGTTGCAGGATCTTTGAACAGGATACCAAGGCCAGAGCAGAGAGCTATCAGCAAAGGGTTGATAGGAAAGGCAAGAATCAGAATGATCGTGGGAAACCGTATGCAGCTGGCAAAGGTTTCCAGAGGCAGAGTGGGATGAAGAGGCCTAGTGGGGGTGACTCTAGTGCTCCTGCTAAGTGTTATAGATGTGGTCAGGCTGGACATCGTTTCCATGAGTGTACCAGTGCTGAGAAGAAGTGTTTCAAGTGTGGCAAAGGTGGTCATTTGGCTGCAGAGTGCCGGTTGAAGACTCTGACTTGCTTCAACTGTGGAGAGGTGGGTCATATCAGTCCACAGTGTCCTAAGCCAAAGAAGGAAAACCAGTCGGGAGGCAAGGTCTTTGCTTTATCAGGTTCTGAGACTTTTGCAGACGATCGTTTGATCCGAGGTACGTGTTATATTAATGGCTTTCCTCTTGTAGCTATTATTGACACCGGTGCTACTCATTCCTTTATATCCTTGGATTGTGCTGTGAAACTTAAGTTAGAGATATCTGAGATGCTTGGAAGTATGGTGATTGACACTCCTGCGAAGGGTTCAGTGACTACTACTTCAGTTTGTTTAAATTGTCCTCTGAGTATTTTTGGTAGAGACTTTGGGATGGACCTAGTGTGTCTTCCATTAGTGCAGATTGATGTTATCTTGGGTATGAACTGGTTGGTGTTTAACCGAGTTTCTATCAATTGTTTTGATAAAACTGTGATTTTTCCTGAGATTGAGGAAGGAAAGGATTTGTTTCTGTCAGCGAGGCAAGTGAATGAGGAAGTAGCAGGTGGGGCAGAGTTGTTTATGCTGTTAGCGACTTTGGAGGCTAAAGATAAACTGGTGATTTGAGATCTAGCTGTGGTGTGTGATTTTCCTGATGTGTTTCCTGAAGAAGTGAATGAATTACCGCCAGAGCGTGAAGTTGAGTTCTCGATTGATTTGGTACCTGGTACTAGACCGATATCGATGGCTCCGTACCGTATGTCTGCTATTGAGTTAACTGAATTGAAGAGTCAGTTGGAAGATCTGTTGGATAAGAAATTTATTCGTCCGAGTGTGTCACCGTGGGGTGCACCAGTGTTATTGGTTAAGAAGAAAGAAGGTACTATGAGGTTGTGTGTGGACTACAGGCAACTGAATAAAGTGACGATCAAGAATCGATATCCTTTGCCGAGGATTGATGATTTGATGGATCAGTTGGTTGGTGCGAGTGTGTTCAGCAAGATAGATTTGAGATCGGGATATCATCAGATACGTGTGAAAACTGAGGATATTCAGAAGACTGCTTTCCGAACAAGGTATGGACATTATGAGTATTCTGTAATGCCTTTTGGTGTGACTAATGCGCCTGGAGTATTTATGGAGTATATGAATAGGATTTTCCATCCGTACCTAGACAAGTTTGTTGTGGTGTTTATTGATGACATTTTGGTGTATTCGAAATCTGAAGAAGAGCATGTTGAGCATTTGAGAGTGGTTTTAGGAGTTCTACGAGAAAAGAAGTTATTTGCTAAACTGTCTAAGTGTGAATTTTGGTTAGAAGAGGTTAGTTTTCTTGGTCATGTGATTTCAAGAGGTGGTATTGCTGTTGATCCTTCTAAGATAGAAGCGGTATCTAAGTGGGAAGCTCCGAAGTCTGTTGCTGAGATTCGAAGTTTCCTTGGATTGGCTGGTTACTATAGGAAATTCATTGAGGGATTTTCTAAGTTGGCGTTACCGTTGACGATGTTGACTAGAAAGGGGCAAGCGTTTGTTTGGGACTCAAAATGTGAAGAAGGTTTCCAAGAGTTAAAGAGAAGGTTGACTACTGCTCCTATTCTGATATTACCGAGTTCGTCGGAATCATTTGAGGTTTACTGTGATGCTTCATTGTTGGGTTTGGGAGGTGTGTTGATGCAGAATAAGCAGGTTATAGCTTATGCTTCAAGACAACTGAGGATTCATGAAAGGAACTATCCGACACACGATTTAGAGTTGGCAGCTGTGGTTTTTGTTCTGAAGTTGTGGAGGCATTACTTGTATGGGTCAAGATTTGAGGTTTTCAGTGACCATAAGAGTTTAAAGTATTTGTTTGATCAGAAATAGCTGAATATGAGACAGAGGAGATGGTTGGAGTTTCTGAAGGATTATGACTTTGGTTTGAATTACCATCCGGGTAAAGCAAACGTAGTGGCTGATGCATTGAGTCGGAAATCATTGCATATGTCTATGTTAATGGTTAAGGAATTGGATTTAATTGAGCAGTTTAGAGACTTGAGTTTGGTTTGTGAGAGTACTCACAATAGTGTTAAATTGGGAATGTTGAAGTTAACGAGTGGTATTCTGGATGAGATTAGAGAGGGTCAGAAATCCGATGTGCTTTTGGTTGATAAGTTGACTTTAGTGAATCAAGGTCAAGGTGGTGAATTCAGAGTTGATGAGAATGGCGTTTTGAAATTTGGTAATCGGGTGTGTATTCCGGATGTTACCGAACTTAAGAAGAGTATTCTGGAGGAAGGACATCGTAGTGGCCTGAGTATTCATCCTGGAGCTACGAAGATGTATCATGATTTGAAAAGGTTATTTTGGTGGCCGGGAATGAAAAGAGAAATTGCGAGTTTTGTTTATTCTTGTTTGACTTGTCAGAAGTCAAAGATTGAGCATCAGAAGCCGTCTGGGCTAATGCAACCGTTGGCTATTCCAGAGTGGAAGTGGGATAGTATCAGTATGGATTTTGTTTCTGGTTTACTGAGGACAATTAAGAATTTTGAAGCTATTTGGGTGATTGTTGACAGATTGACAAAATCGGCTCATTTCATTCCGATCAGAATGGATTATCCGTTAGAGAGATTAGCTGAGTTGTATATTGAGAAGATTGTAAGTTTGCATGGTATTCCGTCGAGTATTGTTTCGGACAGAGATCCTAGATTTACATCGAAGTTTTGGGAAGGTTTGCAGAGGGCTTTGGGAACTAAGCTGAGATTGAGTTCTGCATATCATCCGCAGACTGACGGCCAGACTGAGAGGACGATTCAGTCACTAGAGGATCTTTTGAGGGCTTGTGTTTTGGAAAAGGGAGGTGCTTGGGATTGTTATTTGCCTTTGATTGAGTTTACCTACAACAATAGTTTTCATTCGAGCATTGGTATGGCACCGTTTGAAGCTTTGTATGGTAGGAGATGTCGGACGCCTTTATGTTGGTATGAGTCCGGTGAGAGTGCTGTGGTTGGACCGGAGATTGTTCAACAAACTACGGCAAAGATTAAGATGATTCAGGAGAAGATGAGAATTGCTCAGAGTCGTCAGAAGAGTTATCACGACAAGAGGAGGAAGTCACTTGAGTTTCAAGAGGGAGATCATGTGTTTCTTCGTGTCACTCCGATAACTGGTGTTGGTCGAGCTTTGAAGTCGAAGAAGTTGACACCTCGATTTATTGGTCCTTATCAGATTTTGGAGAGGATAGGGGAGGTAGCCTATCGTATCGCTTTACCGCCGTCGCTTGCGAATTTGCATGAGGTTTTTCATGTGTCTCTGTAGAGGAGGTACATTCATGATCCGTCGCATGTAGTCCAAATAGATGATGTACAGGTGAGAGATAACCTGACTGTTGAAACATCACCTATGAGGATTGAGGATCGAGAGTTGAAGCAGTTGCGGGGTAAAGAGATTGCCTTGGTGAAGGTAGCTTGGGGAGGACCAGCAGGTGGCAATGTGACTTGGGAACTGGAGAGTCAGATGAAGGAGTCTTATCCGGAGTTATTCGCTTGAGGTATGGTTTCGAGGACGAAAACTCTTTTAGTGGGGAAGAGTTGTAACACCCCAATAAAAATAAGATAATTATTTGATTTAAATTAATATTATATTTATTAATTTAATTAAATAATTGGAATTTTTGGATTATTATTATTATTTTGGAATAATAATTATTGGAAAATATATAAGTGTGAAGTAAGGAAAAAGAATCTCATTTGGAAAAGAAAGTTTTCACGTGAAACAGAGAAGCGGCTGAAAAGTGGAAAGTGGAGAAAGGGCAAAGAGGAAGAGCAAGGGCAAAGGTTGGAGAAGAGAAAAGCTTGGAGCTTAGAGATTGCCGGATTAACTCAGGTAAGGGGGGTTTATCGTCGTTTAATGGGTATTATGGGTTAGCATGTAATGGGTAGTGATAAACCGTTGAATTGACCCTAATTGGGATTGTGGAATGCTGAAAAGTCGTGATGGATAAGTTGTGTTAAAACTGAAATTGAACCTGTATTTGAGTGTGTTGTAATTTCCCGAACGTAGAGCTTTTTACGGAATGGGAATCGGAGGTCCGGAAGTCCTCCAACGGCGGAAAATGCGGAGAATTCTGCATTCTGCCTTGTGTTAGCGCAGGAACAGCTTTCTGTCTTGCGTTAACCGGTTAACCCAGGGTGTTAACCGGTTAACACTGTTATGTATTTTGAATAATTGTTGTTTTGTCCGCGTTAACCGGTTAACCCAGGGTGTTAACCGGTTAACACTGTTGTGAATGCTGAGATATGGCTGTTTGTGCTGCGTTAACCGATTAACCCAGGGCGTTAACTGTAGCGGTGTATTCGTCGCCATATGATTTATCGATTAAATCATAAGCTAGAGATACAATGAAATTTCGAGTCGCCACCGCACTTTTATTTATCCAAAGGACTGGCTAAAAAGCGAACAAAAGCCTAAGAAGTTTTACACGTAGAAAACTAATAAAAAGATCAGAGAGTCTGGGTAAGGGGTAAATTACGCAATGGGAAGGTGTTAGGCACCCACTACGTCCTAGGTACTCCTAGGGAGCCCTTTTCACACTTGTTGTATTAAATTGTTATTTGTTATGACATAAGTATTGTGCAAACATGATTGGGATGATGAGAAAAGAATGTACAAGTTAGTTATTTTTGTGTTATTGGGTTTGAACGGATGAACCCGCTGCCTACGTACCTTCCATCAAAGGTAAGGATCAAAACGCCGTAGTTCGGCTAAAAGATTTCCAAAAGTTGGTGGATTCAGTTTTAAACACAAGCACTGAGGCTTTTCATTATCAATGGGAGAAAACTCGACCAAGACCAACATCCACCATGCGAGGATAGCTTCGACGTACTAGAGGGGTTAGCCCTGTTTTCAGTACGGAAGTCTTACTGTCGACTCACTAAGGATAGGCAAGATTTACATCAACCACAATGATAATTGAAACCTATGGCTAATGCATGAAAAGATTAACAATGGACAAAGCCAAAACAAGTGAATGGGTGAAATTAATTGATTGTGATTATGAAAATGAAGTCAAAGTATGATTAAGATTGATTCAAAAGAAGTATTATGAAATGAGTTGGAAAAAAAGTCAAGGACTTGGGTCCAGGTTTTTAATTTGAAAACATGAAGAAGTTTGCACAATATCTATGTTAAGTTTGAAATCAAAGTGTGAAAAGGTTTAGGACATAATGAATGATGAATGGATGAAGATGGATTGTAAAACTTCTTAGAAGGTTCACCTCTTGAAATCATATGAGAGATGATTCAAGTGTGTCCTTTGGAATAGCAATGGATAATAACAAACAAACAAGAAAGAAAGCAAAAGCGGATATCGGATGCCAATCACTGGGCTTATACCAATCTCCTAAAATAAAACTGGATATCAGATGCCACTCAATGGTCTTACACTAATCTCCTCAAACGAAGAAGTAAAAAGGTGGATACCGGATACCAATAGATGGATTTACACCAATCTCCTAAAACAGAAATGGATATCAGAGGCCACTCAATGGACTTACACTAATCTCCTAAAGCAAAATGAAACTTGGATACCGGATGCCAATCTGTCTGGACTTATACCAATATCCAACATATGATCCTAGGAATACAAATGCCAGCTTGCAGGGACTTACAGTTGTATCCTCACATACAAACAAACAAAACAACATGTGATCATAGGAAAGCAAATGCCAACTTATGGGGACTTACAATTGCAACCTCACATACAAACAGATAAACCAACTTATGATCACAGGAAAAGCAGATGCCAACTTACAGGGACTTATAACTGCATCCTCACATACAAGCAAAGCAACAGAAGATATGAGTGACCAATGAGGTCTTACACTCTATCCTTCCATATCATAGGAACAATGGCCAAAGAGATGGACTTACAATTGTCCTCAATGGGTAAACAGCAATGATATATGTCACACAGACAAATGATATGATCGTGCATTAATGGCAATTGATGATGATAAATGCATAACATACATGCAAACAGGTGCATATGAAGCAATCAATCAATCAATGAATATCAAACAGCACACTCTATAGCCAAACAAGGGGGCTCACACAAGAGGGTTTGACTATGAAAGTCCACTGTAATAGGTAAATGTCGCTCTTAACCTTGCCATTGAGAGGCTAAGGTGAAGCAGATGAAAGGAGATGAGGGGTGTGCCTCATTGCTTCTATCCCTGATCAGGGAGAGCATCAAATAATAGAATGTGGGTGTAGCACCTCAAATTTGCACCTATCATTGTACATACATTTTCATATTAGGTCATAGCACATCATGATCCATTGCATAGCATTTGCATTGTCCCTCAGTTGCCTCAAACACAAGCAAGCCAGAATTAGGTCAAACTGATCAGGAGATCAGTCAACTAATCAAGCAAAGGTGTTTCTTAAGGAATCAAAGCCCTAGGGTTTGTCCAACAAGTTCACATGACTTGGAGGTCTATTTGAAGTGTTCAAGTCAAGGGTTGAAGGCTCAGAGGTCAACAGTCAATGCACAGGCAGACAGAAAACCCTAAACGGTCGACAATCAATCAAAGCAGTGGATGGTGGCCATTCTTGTGGAATTTGGGCACCATGATCAATCATCAAGAGTTCATATGTCTTGGGACATCATTTGAAGTCAAAATCTCAAGGAATTAGGGTTTGGAATTCATCAGAAGTGCACAGTCAAGTCCAAAACCCTAGAAAGTCAAAGTTGGTCAACTGTGGTTGATTCTTTGGATTTGGTGGATGGAAATGGTTTGAAGGAGCTTATTCATGTCCTAATAGGCCTCATGTGTCATGGCAATCAACATCATGGAAGAATTTGAAGCCAATCAGAAAATTTCCAGAAATAGAAACTGGGCCTGTAATTTCAACTGCCAAAAATAGAAACTTCTTGATCCTCAACTTGCATCATGATACAAGCTTCAAATGAATTTTTGCCCAATATGAAAGTTGAAGATCTTGTTCTCCCATTTTCAAAAAGTCCAAGAACTCTCAAATCCCATGTATGGTTGTCAAGATATGATCAATTCATTTTCACAAAATCTTGAACTTCAAGGGGGCATATCTCTCAAACCATAAGGCCAAATTTGGTGGGGTTTTTTCCTACAAACCACATTTTTCACACTCTTTCCAAAAATATAGATTTCATGACCTAAAACCTTGCCAATCAAATGGCATTTTTGGACCTTTTTCATTTAAAATCAAAGTTTGACCAAACTTTGACTTTTTGAATTAAAACTTTTTTCACCATTTGGCCAATTGAGATTGCTTTTATATAATATTTGTGACTTGTTCCAATTCTAAAATCATGTTCATACCCTTATCATATCACTATTTTGGCAAAATTGCATAATTGGCAATATGTGCAATTTGGTTTCATTCATGAAGGCAAGCTGGCAAATCATTAAACAGACCACAAACAGCAATTGGCAAGGTCTTTGACAGCATTTCCAAGCCCAAAACCGTGCAAGCTTGCACCCTCCATGTTCACTTGTACACATTTAGCAAAATTGCAAAAACTACATTTTAAGCAAATCAAGATTAGCACTCACTAAACCAATGCTAAACAGACCCATATAAGCTTTTTCTCAGCTCGTTTCAACCCTAGCTTGGCAGCCTACCATCACAAAAATACACTTTCTCTCCTTTTTGCATATTGGCAAAAAACCTTTTTCTGCATAAACCATTCAAAGAATTCAAGGAATCTTTGCTTCCTCCATCATCTAAACCTCATTTGAGAGGGTTTTCGAGCATCTAATCTTGACTGTGGTGCATTTCCTCGGTCTGTTTTCTTCAAGCCATAGCAATGGAAAATCGTGGGTTGGATACTTAAGAGCATCATTGAGCTAGCTTACTTCAAGAATCCTCCATTATAAAGCACAAGGGCCATTTGTTTGAGCAAATTCCATCAAGTAACCACTGTTCCATTGAATTCTTCAAACCAAGTAAGTTCTTCGACCCTCTATTTTTTCTCATCCATGCTATGCCATGTGTAACCCTGGACTTGCTGATGCCAATGAACTTTAAATCATCCAAAATGATCCACTGTGTTGAGAGAAATATGGTTTTGAAATTCTGTGCTCAAACTTGTTTGTGTGGATTTCTCTGTTATATGCTTGAATTAATAAGTATAGATGTTGGATTATGCTTATTCTTGGTCTGATGATGCCATTGGTATGTTGGTTTTTTTGTTTTGGGCATGATGGAATTTCGAATGCATAGTGATGATGAGTGTTGGCTGCTGTTCTTTAAACCCTAGAATTCTGTTCAGAAAAAACTCCCATGGTTGTTTGTTTTGCTGTTAGTTGATGATATTTCATGGCCACGACCATTTATTAATGTTGTTGTTCATGTTGATGATTGACTGATGAATGTTGGTGATGAGCATATGTACTGTTGTATTGAATTCTACTCTGCCCAGCTCATGATTATATTTGTTCTGTTGTTCTTAATGTTGTATGAGGATAGTGTCATGGCCCTGTTGGATTATTGATGACGTTTATTTTTGTTTGTTCATGATTAATGGTTGAACTTGGAGATGATGAGTATCTTGTTAAAACCCTAGCTTGTTCCAGTTTGTTTTCCCAGGATCATGCCCGTTGTTGTTGCTTGTATTGGCCTGAACATATTGTTACTGCCATGCTGTAGATTGATGTTGATTTTCGATAAAAATGTTAATGCCTTGCTGCCGTTTTGAATATGTCCAGAAAATCAATGATTTGCGTTTGTCGTGTTTGGTTGTGGCCACTTGATTGTTGCATTGATTATTATGTTAACATGTTGCTGTTCATTTGTTGTTATTTTTGATCGATTGTTGAACTTGCTTCAAGAACAAATGCCAATGCCTTGCTGTATTAGAAACCCTGCTGCAGTTTCGAAACTCTATGAACATGTCCAGAAAATCCACATGATTGGTGTTTGTTTATGTTTAGTTTATGGCTACTTTGAATATTACATGAACATTGTTGTTGCCTGTACTATTACCATGCTGCTGTTGTGCTGGTCGAATTTCGTATTTGATGTTGGAAATACCATGAACATGTTGCCAATGCCCTGTTGTTCTAAACCCTAAGGGTTTATGCATAAAACCCAGATTTCTGCCCATCCATTGGCTCGGGTACTGTTTTATTGGATAGTAGCCAATCACAACATTTCGTTGTGTGCTTCAAAACGCTGCAGTTTAGATTAGTGGCACGCAGAATTACGCTTTTGCCACTCCGTTGACCCCATGTTGACCATATGCCATGCTTATTTGCTCATACTTCATTCAATAATTCATCAAGCTTCAATAATTCATTTCTCACTCAATTTTCATCCAAAAATCATGAGGTTTTTTCCATAATGATCACAAATGTGTCTAGTATTTGATTGTGATTTTTATTTAATTTTCCATTGGCTGGATTTTAATTGGCAATTGTTTTCCCAACATGTGTGCATAAATGATATCTCTTGCCATTTCAATTGTGAAATAATGATGTTGCATCCATTGCCCTTGAAATTTTTTGTGATGAAACTAGACATGTTCACCTTCATTTTGGTATAGAGTTTGTGGATTTCCCATTTGTGGTTTGCTGGTTATGATTTTTTGAAGTCATGTGTTACATTTGTTGCTGTACCATGATCATGCATTTTCCCTAATTTTGTTCACATGCTTCCCTACATCCAAATGACCCCATTTTTGCATGAATGATCCTTTGTATGTCTATTTCACGTATGAATTTTCTTAGAATTTATCTTGCTGTTTTCCATTTGATTGTGAATTTTCTTCCATGCTTGTTCATTTGTTGACTTTATGTGATACACATTGCCAAATCTTTTGGGAAATTCTCATAACATATCACATGATCATGAAATTCCATATGTGATAACTAGACATCTCAAGCTTTGCATTGGTGTTAATCTCATTCATTTCTCTTCTGTTTTCAATTTGATATGATTTTTTGAAGTTGACCCATGCTTGTTGACTTTCATTGTGCTTACTTAAAATTGGTTTGACTTCATGATTTTAGTTGACTGCCTTCCTCTCATCCAAATGCAGTGAAATTTTACATGTATACCATGTTAGATGTTAGGATTGAATGTGATTTATTTCATAATTTTTGAGATTGTTTGGGTTGACTTTTGAATGAAGTCTTGCTGTTGACCTATTTGTGCTCCTTCTTGCCATGCTTTGCATTCTTTTGTGTATGAAATGACCATGATGCATGATATAATTATGAATCCAATTGAGAATGCTTCTTGAATGTTTAGACTTGGTTTGGGTTGACTCTTCCTTGCTGCCTTGACTTTTTCTTTCATCTTTGACCCTAGGCTAGTCCTAGTGGTCCTCTAAGCTTATGTTGAGTTCATTTGTTTCAGGTTAAGCATCAATGCATTGAGGATCATTCAAATGTGTTCTAGTTTGATTGTTTAATGTGCTAACCTTTGTTTTGTAGGTGACTCATATGCTTGAGTCTTTGTGCCTTGCACAATTGATCCCTCTGTGGTTGACTTTTGTTTATCCATTTGCCTTTGATTTTGACTGTTGAACTGTTTGCTAATAAGTTTGACTTTTTCAGGTACTTTAGTTGCCTAAGTTCTTTGAACTTGCTTGCTTGCTTTGCTATTTAGCATTTGCTTTGAGGTATAAACCTTTCTTCTTCATGTAGTCTGGAGACCCGGTCTGTTATTTGACCGGGCGAACTGTCTGAAGTCCTCCTTAAGAGGCCATGCTTGTGTGTGTTTAAAATTGTCCCAAGCAGGAAAAGTCCTTCAAGTAAGGCAATTGGTGGAAGGTAGGGATATGCAATCTATCCCCCACTACTCTTGTTGTGTCATCCCTCTGCTCACACTGCTGTGTGTTGATGCATTGGGATACAAACCCAAGATCTTGTACAAAGTGTACAGTGTCAGAGTCTTCGAGTATAGAAGGGTTCCCACTTTCTGGACCCATGCTCATTTGTCTATTAGCTCTCCCTGGCCAGGGATAAGAGCTGCGAGGTCTCATCCTCACTTCATCCTTTCATCCGCTTCACCTTAGCCTCTCAATGGCAAGGTTAAGAGCAACACTTACCCTATTCCAGTTGGCCCTAGTGCCTAACCTTTTGCTTGAGCCTCTTGTATGCATATAGAGTGTGCTTCTTGTGATTGTGATTGCCTGTTTGCTTTGCCTCTTTAGGTTTAGCTTAGACTTGCCCTTGTGCAAGGTAGGTTGTGCTTGACTTGCTTCCTGTGCAAGTCAGGTCTGTGTGGCTTAACCCTTGTGTGAGCCATGTTTAAACTGTTCGGCCGAACTACGGCAACTCTGATTCTCATGTTCAGGTGAGATACGTAGGCACGAGACGCGATGTCTTGCCGAGTTTGACTAACCACTAACTCTTTTCTTTTCTCTCACCCCTGCTGTGATTGAGATATCCCCCTTTCTCTTGCCCTAGTTGCAATCGAGACCCTTGCTTCCTGTGCAAGCCGTGTCTAGGATAGGTTGGCCCGTGTGCCATTTAGCTAGAAACCTTAACTTAGGGTTGACTTTTGCATGATAACATCTAGGCTCGAGTCGTAGTCTCCCTAGAGTTGTGTCTCCCTCTGTTATCTGGTTAGGCTAGAACCTTTGTCCCTGCGTAGGGAAACTACATCGCCCTGATCTTCATACCAGATGAAGTATGTAGGCAGGAGATTGAGCTGATCTCTCCGGGCGCCCTTTTTCTTTTTGTGTGTGTTGTCTGACCTTTGCTAGGCTCGAGTCCCCATACTCCTTAGCATTTGCTGTCTGTTTGTGTGCGTTTGACAGTTATAGGCTGAGTCCCCGACTCCCTATCTATCTGTTGTGTTGTTTAGGTTCGGATGTCAATGTAAGTCCAGTGATTGGCATTTGGGCTCCACGTTTGCCTCTTTGTGTGTGTTTAGGTTCGGATGCTGACATAAGTCCAGTGATTGGCAGTCGGGCTCCACGTTTGCCTGTGTCTTGTTTGTTTGTGTGCGTGTCAGCCGAGCTACGAATGCTCTGATTCTTCTCTCGTCCGAGAAGATACGTATGCATAGGATGCGATATCCTAGCGAGCATGTGTCGTTTCCCCAGTCCGAACTACTTCGACTCTGATGTCTATTGCCTGATAGACTAAGTAGGCCCAGGATGCGACATCCTGCCGAGTTTAGTTTCAGTCAGTCTCTTTCGTTTCTTTCAGCCAGTGTGTGTGAATATTTGAGCAGTGTTTAGCAACCAATTTCCTTTCTAGTGTGCGTGGATCCCGTAGAGTACTACGGATGCGTAGGGGTGCTAATACCTTCCCTTCGCATAACCGACTCCCGAACCCATTCTCTTTGGTCGCGAGACCATGTTCTTTCCCAGGTTTACTCTGAGCGTTTCCTTTCCCTCTTTTGGGATAAATAACGCACGGTGGCGGCTCTGTTGTTCTTTCTTTTCCCGCCGGTTTTTCGCGCGATGCGACAGCTGGCGACTCTGCTGGGGAGATACAGAAGTTGACCTCTGCTGGTCCATCTTCCCTGAGCGAGTCTCTCCTAGCGCTCTCTAGGATTAGGGTTTTGGTTGCTTTCTGCTTGTTGTATTTTATTGCATTCATTGTATATATGTACATTTACTGTTTACATTTATTATGTGCATTAATGTTTGCATTCATTCATTATCATCTGCTGGTTGTCTGTTTTTCTCTGTGTGGGGGGGAGTCAGTTGAGGTAAAAGGTCCAATACCCAGACCATGAGTGAAAATCTAGGATGATTAGGAATAGAGTGATTCATGGGAAGCGGGTGGTATGGCGCCACTTAGCGGAACATTGATATCACGAGCAGTTCAGACCCTGGTGGGATACTGTCGTTACATACTTCGGGTGTGTATATGATAGTATTTCTGCGAAAGGTTATTTATGCTGCATTTCTCTCAGCTTTACCCTGGCCTAGACTACACCCGTGAGTGGGGAAGGGTTATTTCATTACAGGTACCGTTGGTGACTCGGTTCTGTTGGTGACTTGGTTCTGATGGTGACTTTGTGTTCAGACAGTGTTCAGTTAACCTTAAGTGGGATTTATGTTCCGATTTTGACTGAAGCTTCGACCTAGTCAGAGTTTGCACAACCAGCCAGTCCAGTCTGCATCATGTGCATCATAGCATATTTATTTTTCAAAAGAAACGCAATGAAAAAATCAGAAAAAAAAATCAAAAAAAGAAAATTTTCAAGGAACTCAAAGGAGTTTATTTGCAAAAAATTTCAAAACATGAAAAAACCGGGAAAAAATTTTCACCTGATATATCTGAGGAGATATTCTCATATATGATCAAAACGCTAAATATTTCAAAGTTTGCAAATAAAACCCTCGAGTTCCTTTGAAATAAAAACAAGCATATGCATAAACACTTCATGCATCATTTGCATCAGCAGGTTCTGTTCCGGTCTCCTGTCCTGTGGTCTGACCCTGCGATCTTCATTTATTTTGAAGACACACTTTGCCGGTATTATACCAGAGCCATCTCTGCCAGATTGATGGATCATCCTGAGCAAGAGAATTGTGAACTCAGAGAGATATTTGCCAGACTTTGTACTGTTGATGGATTTATTCCTGGTTAACTGATCCCGGGCTGGCATTGGCTACTATTCTGGGGCATGCAATGAGCAAGGTCTGTTCAAGAGTGGAGGATTCATCCATGACGATCAACTTGAAGAAAAGGATGCTGCTATCTTGGAAGAGGACGCAAGGGATTTGAACAATTTCATCATTCCTGGAGGTGTCTGCCACAATTGGGTCACTGTGGACTTTTCTACAGTTTTTTCATAAGTCAGAGTAACAATCACTTTGTTTAAAAACCCTTCTCCCATGCCAAAAGGAGAAGTGATGACATTGTTGGCAGCATTTTGTGCAATGATATTTTCATTCAAATAATTCATGTTAAAACATTTGTTTTTCCTTTTGTTTTCCCTTTTGCTTTTTTGCATGAAATTGGTGATCACAAAAAACCCTAAAAAACAAGAATAAAAGCAATCTTTTCATCTGCATAACGATTGTCTTGTTTGATTTTCAAAGAGCTTTTCATATCAAATCATTATGCAGGTTGTTTCTCAAACCCATTGAACATAGTGATCGGACGTCATCTCCCAATTTTGAATTCCCTGTATTCGAAGCGGACGAAGATGATGTTGAAGGGATTCCTGACGAGATTTCCCGACTTCTTGAGCAAGAGAAGAAGATCACTCAGCTGCATCTCGAGAACCAGCAGAACAGCCAACTGGGGCATTATCAAAAACAAAAAAGAAAGAAAAAAAAAAGAAAAAAAGAAAAGAGGAGGGTGCAAAATCAAAAAAAAAGAAATCAAAAGAAATCAAAAGAAAGAAAAAGAAAGGAAAGAAATAAAAGAAAATAGCACCCTCAAAGTCCCAAGTTGGCTGATGCTGAATTCGATCAAAAAGAAGAGATCAACTGCCATGTGTCATGGACAGTCATATCAGCAGAGAGTGAAAAAGCATTCGACAAGAAGATCAAGCCTCGTGTGTTCCGAGGAACCTTGTGCTCAAGAAAGTCTTGTCTTTTGTACCCGATTCCAGGGGCAAGTGAACCCCCAAGCTATGAATGTCCATATGTTGTCAAAAGAGCCTCTTCAGGCAGTGTTCTGACACTTACTACAATGGATGAAGAAGTTCACTCGTCCTGTGAATCCTGGTGCAGTCAAGAAATACTTCGCCTAAACAAAAAGGAAAAATCAAACAGCTCGCTAAGTTGAACACCCCAAAGGGCGACTTAGGCAAAAAGGAGCGTCTCGGTGGATTGAAAACCCGAAAGGGCGATCCAGGCAAAAGTTAGAGACATTGAAAAAAAAAAAAAGAGTTTGCATCCCGCTAGATTGAACACCTCACACGGGGGCAATCTAGGCAAAAATTAGGGATTTGGCAAGTAACTGCATCTTGACAAGACTGTGCTCTATATCTGTCATCCGTCAGGGATTCTCGATTCGTCGTCGACTGAAGCTTTGAATACATCGCAAATTCAGAATGGTAGAGGAAAGGTCATTATGTTCAATGTAGCCCTCTCCAATATACATCACCGATTTCAAACTTGCACAGATCTATGGAGTCTCGCCCTTTGCAGACTACTATTCCATCACATCAATTTGAGCTTTTATCCAATTATTTGCACTCTTATTTGTTTCAACTCAACAAACGTTTTGCATGTTTTAATTGATAAAGTATCATTGTTTTCAAAAATAAACAAATTTTTCAAAAAAATTGTTCTTAAACAAAGTGAACGTTCACAATGATGGATGGATACTTAGGAGACCCACAGTGCTCTCCCGGGGGTGGTATGATTACCAACAGGTAAGACAATTGTTCGTATCTCGAGCATGACTGTATCTTTGTCCTGCAGAACCTCGTATGGTCTCTCCTCAGTGAAGTTGCCCGACGCAGTGTTGTTTAAAGATGTTCATCTTCATGTCCCCAGTAGTGCAACATTTCTCCTTCCAAGTCCCTATTAGCTCTATTGTGGGGCATCCCCAGTAGAGTGCTGTTTGAGCCTTATCATGGGGCACACCCGGGGCATGTTTTTTATCTGACGATCTCTTGTGCAAGTATTGTTGGATATATTCATTCACTTGTCAGTGGTGATGTGAAACCTTTTTGACAAGAGATCCCCTCAGAGTCCAATCAGGGGCAAGGGATAGATGAACCGTGAAAAGACGGTGAAGGATTACAACGACGATCCTGGAAAGTTAATCTAGAAGACTCTTCAAAGTCTGATGATTGGAAAGTGTGTACGAATCCCAAGAGTTCAACCTCCGTGAAGTACGGACGAGATTTGGAATACAAGATGATGGAGCAGAAAAGTCCAGAAGAGTCTGGGAGTTCTTAAAAGTGGAAAGTCAACACTATGGGTGGATGATGGATACTAGTGTTCGACGAGTCGACCGACATCCCTGTCGAACAAGCTGTATCTCCCCAGAGGATTAAGAGTGTGATCTCCCTGGCAGATTCGAGATCGTTGTCTCCTCAGCAAGCCTGAAGGTTATCACGTCCCCAGCAGGGGCAGGGGCAGAATGTTTCTCAGGGTGGAGGACGTCTCCCCAGCCCAAGCCGGTATTGAAGCTATCAGAGTTATTTCCCCTACAGAGATGCCTGTAGACCGTACCTTCTCTCCCCAACAGATCTAAGGATTGCTTCTCCCCAGCAGGCCTGTGCTTGCAGATTTCCCCAGTTGAGAATCCCCGCTGAGCGCCTGGCAGTTATTTTCCCCGGGAGTCCCCTAGTGGAGTTTATCAGTAGACTGTTGGTGTATTCCCCAACAATTGGTTTTGTGATGCTATTATCTCCAGTATGGCCGTGAGTGCCTATCCCAAGCAGGTTTGTGGGAATTCATCTCCAGTATGATATGACGTGTCATCATCCTCAACAGAGTTGTTACTCTCACCACTATGGTTTTTCTCTCCAGCAGAATGGTATGGTTTTTTCCTCAGCAAGTTCCCCGAGTGGAGCGGGTCTCATGAAATACATCTCCCAGCAGTGATTCTCCTACATATGGATTGGTTGGGTCGTCCCTAATGGAGTAGCATTCATTTCTCCAGCAGAGTTCATCCTACCAGTGGATTGGACAAGTTTCTGTAAAAGACTGATATCTGCATCCCCAGCTGAGTTGATTCTACCCATGGATCGCGTGGGTTATCCCTAGCGGAGTAACAGACATTCTCCCAAGCAGGGTTTATCCTATCCGAAGGTTGGTTGAGTCTTTCTCCCAGTGAAGTCGTTGTACCATTCCCCAAGCAGAGTTCTCCGCAGAATATTTCCCCAAGAGGAGTCTCCCCACGGAGTCAGAGTATCTGGTCATTTTGGCTCCCTAGCCAGGGTTCATTTGCATTTTGCATTTAGTAATCATTGCATCTTCAAAAATCGCGTAGCATTCCCATTCCTAAATGGAGCATTACGCCATAGAAAAATTCAAACATATGCATTCATGTGTTCGAAACCCCATCAAACCGTATTCCCTACAGAGACGGATTTTTTGTTCAACCTGTACAACGCATTGGTTACAGTTACTCCAGTCAACATTTGGTGTTTACAATCCCCACAGAGGTTTATTTCCTCACCTGTTAGTGACAGAAAGTTTGTTTCTCCCCAGTGAGACCCCCTGCAAGTGTTCAGCCTTGCCAGGTCATCTTGTGGATGTCAGTATCCCATCAGCACCCGCGTGTGTTTGTTTTCCTTGGTGTCGGTAACACCCTCTTTCGGTGATCCCCAGTTATGCGTAAGTGCCTGGTCTTCTTTGATGTCTGTAAACATCATCTTTCGATGTTCGTAACGTCGTCCCTCCCCTAGTGAAGATTCCTCCTCTCCGTTGGTGACGATAAACGTCGAGTTTTTCCTAGTTATCCGATGATGTCTAGTTGTACCCCTCTCCATGCAGAGTTACCTCTCCGTTGGTTTCGATAAACGTCGAGTTTTTCCTAGTTATCCGATGATGTCTAGTTGTACCCCTCTCATGTGGACTTACCTCTCCGTTGGTTTCGATAAACGACGAGTTTTTCCCAGTCGTCCGTCGACGTCTGGTTGTGTTTCTCTTATTCCCATTCATTTGTAAATGTCTGGTCGATCCTTTTGGTGTCTGTAAACATCATCTTTCGATGTCTGTAAACGTCGAGTATTCCCATTCATCTGTAAATGTCTGGTCGATCCTTTTGGTGTCTGTAAACATCATCTTTCGATGTCTGTAAACGTCGAGTATTCCCATTCATCTGTAAATGTCTGGTCGATCCTTTTGGTGTCTGTAAACATCATCTTTCGATGTCTGTAAACGTCGAGTATTCCCATTCATCTGTAAATGTCTGGTCGATCCTTTTGGTGTCTGTAAACATCATCTTTCGATGTCTGTAAACGTCGAGTTTTCCCATTCATCTGTAAATGTCTGGTCGAGTCTCCCCAGTCATTCATTAATGTCTGGTTACCTCTCCGTTGGTTTCGATAAACGTCGAGTTTTTCCTGGTCGTCCCCAGTTGGTTACCTCTCCGTTGGTTTCGATAAACGTCGAGTTTTTCCTGGTCGTCCCCAGTTGGTTACCTCTCCGTTGGTCTTGGTAAACGTTGAGTTTTTCCCATTTCGTCCGTTGACGTATGGTTGTATCCCTCCCAGTTATTCAATAGCGTCTGGTTACCTCTCCGTTGGTCTTGGTAAACGTCGAGTTTTTCCTAGTTGTCCGTTGGCATCTAGTTGTGATTTCTATTCCCATTCGTCATCGTTGCGATGTCTGGATGTGATCGTACCCCTTGAAAACAAAAACCAAAAAATACCCAGCAATAAATATCAAATCCCAGTGGACGTTTCCATTGGTGGATCCCTGTATTGTGCAAATTCTACGGTTCTTTGGTATTCAATCCCTGTTTACCCTGAAAGTCTGACAGCCGTTGCTCTCATCCATTCGGGTTCCCAGCTGATTGAATAGGGGCAGCTGTAGCACCTCAAATTTGCACCTATCATTGTACATACATTTTCATATTAGGTCATAGCACATCATGATCCATTGCATATCATTTGCATTGTCCCTCAGTTGCCTCAAACACAAGCAAGCCAGAATTAGGTCAAACTGATCAGGAGATCAGTCAACTAATCAAGCAAAGGTGTTTCTTAAGGAATCAAAGCCCTAGGGTTTGTCCAACAAGTTCACATGACTTGGAGGTCTATTTGAAGTGTTCAAGTCAAGGGTTGAAGGCTCAGAGGTCAACAGTCAATGCACAGGCAGACAGAAAACCCTAAACGGTCGACAATCAATCAAAGCAGTGGATGGTGGCCATTCTTGTGGAATTTGGGCACCATGATCAATCATCAAGAGTTCATATGTCTTGGGACATCATTTGAAGTCAAAATCTCAAGGAATTAGGGTTTGGAATTCATCAGAAGTGCACAGTCAAGTCCAAAACCCTAGAAAGTCAAAGTTGGTCAACTGTGGTTGATTCTTTGGATTTGGTGGATGGAAATGGTTTGAAGGAGCTTATTCATGTCCTAATAGGCCTCATGTGTCATGGCAATCAACATCATGGAAGAATTTGAAGCCAATCAGAAAATTTCCAGAAATAGAAACTGGGCCTGTAATTTCAACTGCCAAAAATAGAAACTTCTTGATCCTCAACTTGCATCATGATACAAGCTTCAAATGAATTTTTGCCCAACATGAAAGTTGAAGATCTTGTTCTCCCATTTTCAAAAAGTCCAAGAACTCTCAAATCCCATGTATGGTTGTCAAGATATGATCAATTCATTTTCACAAAATCTTGAACTTCAAGGGGGCATATCTCTCAAACCATAAGGCCAAATTTGGTGGGGTTTTTTCCTACAAACCACATTTTTCACACTCTTTCCAAAAATATAGATTTCATGACCTAAAACCTTGCCAATCAAAATGGCATTTTTGGACCTTTTTCATTTAAAATCAAAGTTTGACCAAACTTTGACTTTTTGAATTAAAACTTTTTTCACCATTTGGCCAATTGAGATTGCTTTTATATAATATTTGTGACTTGTTCCAATTCTAAAATCATGTTCATACCCTTATCATATCACTATTTTGGCAAAATTGCATAATTGGCAATATGTGCAATTTGGTTTCATTCATGAAGGCAAGCTGGCAAATCATTAAACAGACCACAAACAGCAATTGGCAAGGTCTTTGACAGCATTTCCAAGCCCAAAACCGTGCAAGCTTGCACCCTCCATGTTCACTTGTACACATTTAGCAAAATTGCAAAAACTACATTTTAAGCAAATCAAGATTAGCACTCACTAAACCAATGCTAAACAGACCCATATAAGCTTTTTCTCAGCTCGTTTCAACCCTAGCTTGGCAGCCTACCATCACAAAAATACACTTTCTCTCCTTTTTGCATATTGGCAAAAAACCTTTTTCTGCATAAACCATTCAAAGAATTCAAGGAATCTTTGCTTCCTCCATCATCTAAACCTCATTTGAGAGGGTTTTCGAGCATCTAATCTTGACTGTGGTGCATTTCCTCGGTCTGTTTTCTTCAAGCCATAGCAATGGAAAATCGTGGGTTGGATACTTAAGAGCATCATTGAGCTAGCTTACTTCAAGAATCCTCCATTATAAAGCACAAGGGCCATTTGTTTGAGCAAATTCCATCAAGTAACCACTGTTCCATTGAATTCTTCAAACCAAGTAAGTTCTTCGACCCTCTATTTTTTCTCATCCATGCTATGCCATGTGTAACCCTGGACTTGCTGATGCCAATGAACTTTAAATCATCCAAAATGATCCACTGTGTTGAGAGAAATATGGTTTTGAAATTCTGTGCTCAAACTTGTTTGTGTGGATTTCTCTGTTATATGCTTGAATTAATAAGTATAGATGTTGGATTATGCTTATTCTTGGTCTGATGATGCCATTGGTATGTTGGTTTTTTTGTTTTGGGCATGATGGAATTTCGAATGCATAGTGATGATGAGTGTTGGCTGCTGTTCTTTAAACCCTAGAATTCTGTTCAGAAAAAACTCCCATGGTTGTTTGTTTTGCTGTTAGTTGATGATATTTCATGGCCACGACCATTTATTAATGTTGTTGTTCATGTTGATGATTGACTGATGAATGTTGGTGATGAGCATATGTACTGTTGTATTGAATTCTACTCTGCCCAGCTCATGATTATATTTGTTCTGTTGTTCTTAATGTTGTATGAGGATAGTGTCATGGCCCTGTTGGATTATTGATGACGTTTATTTTTGTTTGTTCATGATTAATGGTTGAACTTGGAGATGATGAGTATCTTGTTAAAACCCTAGCTTGTTCCAGTTTGTTTTCCCAGGATCATGCCCGTTGTTGTTGCTTGTATTGGCCTGAACATATTGTTACTGCCATGCTGTAGATTGATGTTGATTTTCGATAAAAATGTTAATGCCTTGCTGCCGTTTTGAATATGTCCAGAAAATCAATGATTTGCGTTTGTCGTGTTTGGTTGTGGCCACTTGATTGTTGCATTGATTATTATGTTAACATGTTGCTGTTCATTTGTTGTTATTTTTGATCGATTGTTGAACTTGCTTCAAGAACAAATGCCAATGCCTTGCTGTATTAGAAACCCTGCTGCAGTTTCGAAACTCTATGAACATGTCCAGAAAATCCACATGATTGGTGTTTGTTTATGTTTAGTTTATGGCTACTTTGAATATTACATGAACATTGTTGTTGCCTGTACTATTACCATGCTACTGTTGTGCTGGTCGAATTTCGTATTTGATGTTGGAAATACCATGAACATGTTGCCAATGCCCTGTTGTTCTAAACCCTAAGGGTTTATGCATAAAACCCAGATTTCTGCCCATCCATTGGCTCGGGTACTGTTTTATTGGATAGTAGCCAATCACAACATTTCGTTGTGTGCTTCAAAACGCTGCAGTTTAGATTAGTGGCACGCAGAATTACGCTTTTGCCACTCCGTTGACCCCATGTTGACCATATGCCATGCTTATTTGCTCATACTTCATTCAATAATTCATCAAGCTTCAATAATTCATTTCTCACTCAATTTTCATCCAAAAATCATGAGGTTTTTTCCATAATGATCACAAATGTGTCTAGTATTTGATTGTGATTTTTATTTAATTTTCCATTGGCTGGATTTTAATTGGCAATTGTTTTCCCAACATGTGTGCATAAATGATATCTCTTGCCATTTCAATTGTGAAATAATGATGTTGCATCCATTGCCCTTGAAATTTTTTGTGATGAAACTAGACATGTTCACCTTCATTTTGGTATAGAGTTTGTGGATTTCCCATTTGTGGTTTGCTGGTTATGATTTTTTGAAGTCATGTGTTACATTTGTTGCTGTACCATGATCATGCATTTTCCCTAATTTTGTTCACATGCTTCCCTACATCCAAATGACCCCATTTTTTGCATGAATGATCCTTTGTATGTCTATTTCACGTATGAATTTTCTTAGAATTTATCTTGCTGTTTTCCATTTGATTGTGAATTTTCTTCCATGCTTGTTCATTTGTTGACTTTATGTGATACACATTGCCAAATCTTTTGGGAAATTCTCATAACATATCACATGATCATGAAATTCCATATGTGATAACTAGACATCTCAAGCTTTGCATTGGTGTTAATCTCATTCATTTCTCTTCTGTTTTCAATTTGATATGATTTTTTGAAGTTGACCCATGCTTGTTGACTTTCATTGTGCTTACTTAAAATTGGTTTGACTTCATGATTTTAGTTGACTGCCTTCCTCTCATCCAAATGCAGTGAAATTTTACATGTATACCATGTTAGATGTTAGGATTGAATGTGATTTATTTCATAATTTTTGAGATTGTTTGGGTTGACTTTTGAATGAAGTCTTGCTGTTGACCTATTTGTGCTCCTTCTTGCCATGCTTTGCATTCTTTTGTGTATGAAATGACCATGATGCATGATATAATTATGAATCCAATTGAGAATGCTTCTTGAATGTTTAGACTTGGTTTGGGTTGACTCTTCCTTGCTGCCTTGACTTTTTCTTTCATCTTTGACCCTAGGCTAGTCCTAGTGGTCCTCTAAGCTTATGTTGAGTTCATTTGTTTCAGGTTAAGCATCAATGCATTGAGGATCATTCAAATGTGTTCTAGTTTGATTGTTTAATGTGCTAACCTTTGTTTTGTAGGTGACTCATATGCTTGAGTCTTTGTGCCTTGCACAATTGATCCCTCTGTGGTTGACTTTTGTTTATCCATTTGCCTTTGATTTTGACTGTTGAACTGTTTGCTAATAAGTTTGACTTTTTCAGGTACTTTAGTTGCCTAAGTTCTTTGAACTTGCTTGCTTGCTTTGCTATTTAGCATTTGCTTTGAGGTATAAACCTTTCTTCTTCATGTAGTCTGGAGACCCGGTCTGTTATTTGACCGGGCGAACTGTCTGAAGTCCTCCTTAAGAGGCCATGCTTGTGTGTGTTTAAAATTGTCCCAAGCAGGAAAAGTCCTTCAAGTAAGGCAATTGGTGGAAGGTAGGGATATGCAATCTATCCCCCACTACTCTTGTTGTGTCATCCCTCTGCTCACACTGCTGTGTGTTGATGCATTGGGATACAAACCCAAGATCTTGTACAAAGTGTACAGTGTCAGAGTCTTCGAGTATAGAAGGGTTCCCACTTTCTGGACCCATGCTCATTTGTCTATTAGCTCTCCCTGGCCAGGGATAAGAGCTGTGAGGTCTCATCCTCACTTCATCCTTTCATCCGCTTCACCTTAGCCTCTCAATGGCAAGGTTAAGAGCAACACTTACCCTATTCCAGTTGGCCCTAGTGCCTAACCTTTTGCTTGAGCCTCTTGTATGCATATAGAGTGTGCTTCTTGTGATTGTGATTGCCTGTTTGCTTTGCCTCTTTAGGTTTAGCTTAGACTTGCCCTTGTGCAAGGTAGGTTATGCTTGACTTGCTTCCTGTGCAAGTCAAGTCTGTGTGGCTTAACCCTTGTGTGAGCCATGTTTAAACTGTTCGGCCGAACTACGGCAACTCTGATTCTCATGTTCAGGTGAGATACGTAGGCACGAGACGCGATGTCTTGCCGAGTTTGACTAACCACTAACTCTTTTCTTTTCTCTCACCCCTGCTGTGATTGAGATATCCCCCTTTCTCTTGCCCTAGTTGCAATCGAGACCCTTGCTTCCTGTGCAAGCCGTGTCTAGGATAGGTTGGCCCGTGTGCCATTTAGCTAGAAACCTTAACTTAGGGTTGACTTTTGCATGATAACATCTAGGCTCGAGTCGTAGTCTCCCTAGAGTTGTGTCTCCCTCTGTTATCTGGTTAGGCTAGAACCTTTGTCCCTGCGTAGGGAAACTACATCGCCCTGATCTTCATACCAGATGAAGTATGTAGGCAGGAGATTGAGCTGATCTCTCCGGGCGCCCTTTTTCTTTTTGTGTGTGTTGTCTGACCTTTGCTAGGCTCGAGTCCCCGTACTCCTTAGCATTTGCTGTCTGTTTGTGTGCGTTTGACAGTTATAGGCTGAGTCCCCGACTCCCTATCTATCTGTTGTGTTGTTTAGGTTCGGATGTCAATGTAAGTCCAGTGATTGGCATTTGGGCTCCACGTTTGCCTCTTTGTGTGTGTTTAGGTTCGGATGCTGACATAAGTCCAGTGATTGGCAGTCGGGCTCCACGTTTGCCTGTGTCTTGTTTGTTTGTGTGCGTGTCAGCCGAGCTACGAATGCTCTGATTCTTCTCTCGTCCGAGAAGATACGTATGCATAGGATGCGATATCCTAGCGAGCATGTGTCGTTTCCCCAGTCCGAACTACTTCGACTCTGATGTCTATTGCCTGATAGACTAAGTAGGCCCAGGATGCGACATCCTGCCGAGTTTAGTTTCAGTCAGTCTCTTTCGTTTCTTTCAGCCAGTGTGTGTGAATATTTGAGCAGTGTTTAGCAACCAATTTCCTTTCTAGTGTGCGTGGATCCCGTAGAGTACTACGGATGCGTAGGGGTGCTAATACCTTCCCTTCGCATAACCGACTCCCGAACCCATTCTCTTTGGTCGCGAGACCATGTTCTTTCCCAGGTTTACTCTGAGCGTTTCCTTTCCCTCTTTTGGGATAAATAACGCACGGTGGCGGCTCTGTTGTTCTTTCTTTTCCCGCCGGTTTTTCGCGCGATGCGACAGTGGGGGAGTTCAGAAAGATGGAACTCTCTCCCCATTATTGACTCGATTGATCTTGGGTTTTGGTCTCAATGCTACAACCATGTAATGGGAGCAAGGAGAAGACTCACTGAATAGTAGGGGATAGGTTACTTATCCCTTTGATCTACCAATTGCCTTACTTGAAGGGCTTTTCCTGCTTGGGACAAAATTAAACACACACAAGCATTGCCTCTTAAGGAGGACTTCAGACAGTTTTCCCGGCCAAATAACAGGCCGGGTCTCCAGACTACATGAAGAAAGAGGGATTACCTCAAAGCAAATTGCTAAATAGCAAAGCAAGCAAATAAAGCAACTAAAGGGTACCTGAGAAAAATCAAACAAATCAGTTCACAGTTCCACAATTAAATCAGAAAGAAAGGGAACAAACAGTTAACAGTAAACAGATGTGCCAAAGCACAAGACCAAACTCATATGAGTTACACCTACAAAACAAAGGTTAGCCCATAATATATAACCAAAGCTCAAACAAATTGGCATGGTTTCTTTGAAGCACTATGCTTAACCTGAAACAGATGAACTCAACATAAGTCCAAAAGACCACTAGGGCAAGCCTAGGGTCAAAAACAAATAAGAAATCCAAAACAGCAAACCATATTCAATCAAAATCAAAATCAATCATTTGAGAAGCAAGCACAATTGGATTCAAACTCATATCATGCATCATTGTCATTTCATAGACCAAAGAAGTCAAAACATGGCAAGAGGAAGCACACAAAAGGTCAACAGCAAGACCAAGCTCAAAAGCAATCAAAAACAATTCCAAAAATTATGAAATAATTCATACTCAATCACAATCCATAACATAGCATGCATATGAAATTTCAGCTCAATTGGATCATGGGAAGATAGTCAATTAAAATCAGGAAGTCAACACATTTTCAAGTATGCACCAAGAAGTCAACAAAACATGTGTCATCTTCAAAAAATCATAACAAAATGAAAACAGATGAGAAATGGATGGTATTAACACCAATGCAAAGCGCAAGATGTCTAGTATGCACATGTGAAATTTCATGATCATACAATAAGGCATGAGGATTTCCCAAAGGATTTGGCAACATGTATCATACAAAGTCAACAATTGACTAGGTAGGGAAGAAAATTCACAAACAATTAGGAAATGGCATGATTAAATCCCAGAAAATTCACACATCAACTAGACATCTAAGAGATGGCTCATGCAAAATTTCAGATTATTTGGAAGCCAGGAAGCATGTGAACAAAAATCATAAACTTGCATATCATTGGTGTGACACAAGTTGTCACACCCTAGTTCAAAAATTCATATCTAGCAAACCACAAATGATAAATGCACAAACTCTACATGAAAACAAAGATGAATGAGTCTAGTTTCACCACAAAAAAATTCAACTCAAATGGATGCAACATGATCATTTCACAAAAGGATTGGCAAAAGGTGTCAAATGAGCATACATATTAAAAACCCTAAAGCCATTTAAAATCCAGCCAACCAAAAATTCAGCAAAAATCATGATTAAATAATAGACATTCTTGTGAACATGATGCAAAAAATCTCATGATTTTTGGAGTTAAATTGAGTGAAAAATGAATTGTTGAAGATGAGTAACAAATTGGACCAAGCATGAACAAAAGACATGGAATAATGAGTCAACCCAAAGTCAGCATGGCATATTGGTAAATAAGCGCCTCATTTAACTAAGCGCTGCGTTTTGGCAAATGCAATGAAATGTTCTCATTGGCTGTTCCCAATGGAACAGTAAACAAGCCAATCGATGCCCATGTTTTCTGGGTTCAAAACCCTTAGGGTTTTAGCAGCAGGGCATGTATTCATCTTCATGCAATCACCAAAAACAACATTCAACAAGATCACACAAACAGCATAGCATTGGTATAGTGAACATCATGCAGCATCATACAACAAACCAAACAGTTCATGCAAATTCTGGGAATGCTAGGGTTTATGCAACAGGGCTCCATGTTCATCAACAATGTTCATCATCAAACAAACAACTTCAAACAGAATCACTCACACAGCATGGCATTGGTATTCAAGCAACATCATTCAGCAACAACCAAACACAATGGGGAAAAATAACTGGAAAAATGCTAGGGTTTTCATGGAACAGTATGATCTTCATCATCCTTAACAAGCTCGAAATTTCAAAATGCCCAGAATTAAAATATAAGCATATCAATAGCATCAGCAAACATCAAGCAACAAGAATGTATCATCAAATTTCATTAAATCACTTCAAGCAAGGCAAATCGAGCAATTTCAAGTTTGAGCACACAAATGTAAATCCAGATTTCTCAGCCATAACACAACCATTTCAAGTGAGGCAAGTTGCAGTGTGTTCAGCATACAAAGACCTATCTTAAACATAGCACAATTTGGCAAATGGTGAAGGTCGAGCACTTACTTGATTTTGAAGAAACTTGAGATGCAGTGGTTGTTTGATGGATGCTGCTCGAAACAGATGAAGATAATGCTATGGAGTGATGGATACTTGAGGGAAATGAGCTCAGCAAGGCTTGGAAGCTTCCAAAATTCGATTCACCATTGTTGGTCCTTGACGAAAACAGAGCAAGAAGCTGCACTACAGCTGAGGTTTAATGGTCCAAAAAGCTTCACAAGGTTGTCCAAGTGATGAAGGAAGCAAGAATGGCTCGTGGTCTTTGAAGCTTTTGGTCAGAAATTCTCAAAGTGTCAAAATGCAAAAATGAGAGAATGAGAGTATTTTTTGATCGTGGAGGCTGTGTCTAGGTTTAGAAATGTCAGAAAATGGTTTATATATGACTGTTTAAGGTTGGTTAATGATATGCTAAACTTGGTTAGCTTAAATGAAGTGATTTGCAAAATTACTAATTTTTTGACATATGGAAGTGGAGGTGCAAGTCCTGCACAAAATGGGCTTCAAAACAGGCTGCCAATGACCATTATGTTTGCTATTTTATGTCTGCTCATGAAGTGCTAAGTTTGTTTACTTTAATGAAGCCATATTGCTAAATTTGCACCTTTGGCCAAAATGGTGGTATGATAGTAGCATGAGCACAAATTTGGGCTTGGAACATGTTGCAAATAGCCTTCCAAACAATTTCCAATTGGCCAAATGTGTTGAAAACCTTTAATTTGAAAAGTCAACTTTTGGTCAAACTTGAATTTTAAATGGAACAAGTCAAAAGATGCCATTTTGATTGGCAAGGTTTTGGTTCATGAAATTTATATTTTTGGAAAGAGGAGATGAAATGTGGTTTGTAGGAAAAAACCCCACCAAAATTGGCCAAATGGTTTGAGAGATATGGCCTTTTGAAGTTCATGAATTTTTGAAAATGAATGGATCATATGTTGCCAACCATACATGGGATTTGAGAGTTCTTGGACTTTTTGAAAATGGGAGAACAAGATCTTCAACTTTCATGTTGGGCAAAAATTCAATTGAAGCTTGTATCATGATGTAAGTTGAGGATCAAGAAGTTTCCATTTTTGGCAGTTGAAATTACAGGTCCACTTTCTATTTTGGGAAATTTCTGATTTTGCTTCAAATTCTTCCATGATGAGGTTTGGCATGATACATGAGGCTTGTATGGACATGAATGAGCTCCTTCAAATTAATTCTATCCATCAAATCATTGATTAAATCCACAGTTGACCAAGTTTGACTTTCTGTTGACTTTTCTAGGGTTTTGCTTGATTGAACCAATTCTGGTGAATTCCAAACCCTAATTCCTTGAGAACTTGACTTCAACTGATGTCCCAAGTTGTATGAACTCTTGATTATTGATCATGGTGCCCAAATTCTGCAAGAATGGCCACCATCCATTGCTTTGACTGACTGTTGACTGTCTTTGACCTAATTGCTGATGATTGCTTCAACTGCAAGCAACAAGGTTAGAATGACAGTATTTTTGTACTTTTTGGTTAGTAAACATATGAAAAGCAAAGATATACAAAATGCCAGACATGCTTGGTGATCAAGAATCAACCCACAAGGCAAACTACCCACTAAGAGGGAAACTAAGGCATGCAATGATCCTTGAGGCCATGATATGATATGATATGGGCCATGAGGGATCTTAGGGCCAAAATTGGGGTCTTACATTAACCGGTTAACACTGTTAAGTTTTGGGCAGGAAGCGTGTTTGTGCTGCGTTAACCGGTTAACCCAGGGCGTTAACCGGTTAACACTGTTGCAGAGTGGAAAAATTGTTAATTAAAATGTTGTGTGCCTAATTGATGGTTGCCTATATCGGTGTGTGATATAGTAGGGATTATTTCCCGCTGTTTTGAGCAGTATAGGTATTAGTAGAGTGTGCTAATACTGTGTTTAATTATTTGACATGATATGATGTTTTGATACATGTGTTGATGATGTTTGATGGTATGCATAATGTTTTGAATGTACCTGTTATGTATGCAATTGTGAATGGACTGTTGTATGGCTTAGAGTGTGAGCATATGTCCATTGTGGATTTTGTTGTTGATGTTGTGTTGCTAGATGATTAGCATGCATATTGTGGCCTTTATGGTGGTAGCTAATTCCCATGGTGAGGAATTAGTGATGTTAGTCATTTTGGACTGTTGTTGATGTTTGCATGCTAGGTGAATTAGCGTGCATAGCATGGATCTTGGGGTGGTAGCTAATTCCCATGGTGAGGAATTAGTGATGTGAGTCACTAGGTCCCAAATGAGTGGGACTGGTGAGCTTGGTAGCCGTACCTGGATTTGGTCGGTGAAGTTGAACTATATGTTCACGAATAGTCGGTACCGCATGCATGGAGTCTCATTGCATAATATATGTGTAGTGTATAATATGAATGGATGTATTCCAATGTTATACGTGTGTTGTGTTGGCATTGAGCATGGATATGAATTGTGTTGATATTGAGTATGATATTTGAGTTGATGTGCCGTTACTGAATGTGTGATACGATTGGGGTGATTAATGTGTTAAATTACTTAACATGACATTATATTCTATAATGCTTATTATATCGATTGAGGAACTCACCCTTACAACTATTTTTCAGGTAACGAGCCGTGATTGAGTAGAAGCTAATGCTTGGAGTCTAGTGTAGTCTCCTTAGTGGGTCATGCTCTGATAGATGTAACATCGGGAGGGAACATTTTAATTGTGTTGTTGATGTTTGTTGAACCAGTTTACATGTAGTGTGTTACATGTTTTGAATGATCGATTTGATCTCTATCCGCTGCGTATTATGCAACTGTTTTATTGGATGAATAAATGAGCATGACAAGCTACTTTGATGAATAGTGTGAAATATTGTGTGACACCCTTAATTGCATGATTACTCTGATTTATATGTTGTTATTTTAATTAAATATTTGGGGTATTTTAGAAGGGTGTTACACTTCCTGGTAAAAAGCACAACGGAGTTCAGGCTTATACCACCATGGAAGTGGTTCAGGAATCTGCGGCGAGTTTCTTGGTTGGATTAGGTTCTTAAGAACCAATGACGGATACAATTCTGAATAATACATTGGAATCGGGTCGAAAGAGACCTTCTTCCTCTCGAAGTTTTGTTGATGATGATTGTTGTTGGTATTGTTATTGTTGTAGGTGTTTGCTCGTTGTTGCGGTTGTTGTTGTTGACGTTGTGGTTGTTGAACTGGTGTTGATTGTTGATTAGAAAACACAGGGATAACTAAAGACACTTGATGATGATGTTGATGAGATGGTTGATTCCTTCTGATCTGAGGCCTCCTCTGTCTCCCATTGCTTATTGCATTTGCTTCATTGTCCTTCTTCTTCCCAAAATTGCTACCATACCTCTTACTCGAAAATGCTTCATCTTTCGAAAAACGTCCCTCTCGGACTCCTTCCTCAAGCCTCATCCCCATGTTTACCATTTCGGTAAAGTCACTGGGGGCACTAGCAATCATACATTCATAATAAAATGAACTCAGAGTTTTCAGAAAGATCTTTGTCATCTCTTTTTCCTCCAAAGGAGAAGTGATCTGAGAAGCCAATTCCCTCCATCTCTGCCCATACTCTTTAAACGTCTCCTTATCTCTCTAAGACATAGACCTCAGATGGTCTCTATCAGGCGCCATATCCATATTGTACTTATAATGTTTGACAAAAGCCTCTCCCAGGTCATTGAAAGTGTGAATGCTTGCACTACCCAACCCCATATACCAACGGAGCGTAACACCAGTCAAACTGTCCTGGAAATAATGAATCAACAGTTGATCATTGTCGGTCTGAGTAGACATATTGTGAGCATACATCACTAGATGACTGAGCGGACAAGTGTTCCCTTTATACTTTTCAAAGTCAGGCACTTTGAACTTCACCAGGATTTTGATGTTAGGCACTAAACACAACTCAACAGAACTTTTTCCAAACAAATCCTTACCCCTTAGCGTCTTCAATTCCTTGCGTAGCTCAAGAAAATGATCCTTCATTTCATCCATTTTCTCGTAAACATCCGGACCCTCAGACAGATCGGAGTGATAGATGGTGTCCTCTACACGAGGTAAGGTGTGCACAACGAGAGGTGGCACATACATGACCGGGCTAGATGCTGGCATGGAAGCAAAAGTAGGCACAACACCTTCAGGCATAAAGTTGGACGGAGGAGGAGTTGCAAGCGTTGGAGAAGATTGGCTCTAAGCGGTAGCAGTAGGCATCGTAGAGGTAACCACCTCTGAAATATCCATCCTCTGAGGAGGAGGAGTTGCAAGCGTTGGAGAAGATTGGCTCTGAGCGGCAAGAACTTACTCCATCATGGTAGTCAGGCGGGTGATCTCGTCCTTCAACTCTCTGTTCTCTTGCTCTAGATGCTTCATAATTCTGAAGTGATTGGCACGGGTGTTGTACCGATGAGTCAGCTTGGCTAAAGCACAGAAGAAACACCAATGAGACATATGGCGAAATAGAAACCTGCTTATGCAAATGATGCATGAAATGAAATGTTTGTTTATTTATTTTTATTTTCAAGGAACTTACTATATCATTTGCAAATATATATATATATATATATATATATATATATATATATGTATATATATATATATGTATATATATATATGTATATATATATATATATATATATATATATATATATATATATATATATATATATATATATCAACAATTGCAATAATGTTTATATGACCAAAAATCTCTTTTCATTTATATAATTGGAAGGATTACACTGAGTACAATTTTAGAAACCAAAATAAAAATACAAGAGAAAAGGAGACTAGTCATCCTAAGGATCCCTAACAACGTCAGAAGATCTGGCTGAAGGCGCATACTTCCTTCGAATGCGTCGAATCTCGGTCTCAAAAGAAGCCTTCATCTGAGTCTTCTCGAGGACAAGTTGATCAACAATCTTCTTCCTGGCAACGAAAGGCTAAGGCATGCTAGAAGATGAAACCTCTGGCTCTCTCTGTCTCTTCGTCACTCGGTCTTCAAGTAGCTCAATAAGTGCATCTTTGTCCTTAGACTCCAAATACAACTCTTCATGCTTCTCACTCAAAGCACGAAAATGCTCTTCCCACATATCTTTCTCTTGCTTCATCTTGACGAGCGCGTCTTCCAAATCCTTTACATCTTGGTTAGGGAGAATTAATGGCTCAACCACAACCATAGACATAGGTCTTTCACAAGGATAAGGCATCTTCAAATCCAAAGCTCTCTTCTTCACCCAAAGAGTGTAAGCTTCCAAAGCTACACAATTGCATGGACCAAGCTCGGATCTTCCTTTCCTATGCACATTATGCCAAGCATGCACAATCTTTTGCTTCAAATGTTGGGGATCTTTACCCTCTTGATAGAAATGACCTTCTAAAAAAATGTTATTAGGTTTGTCTCTCAAGGGGAACCCAAGTTGACGACGAGCCAAAGAAGGGTTGTAGTTAATTCCTCCTTGTGTACCAATAAGAGGCACATTAGAGAATTCACCACAACTATCAATAATCTCCAAACTGCTTAAAGAGGGATCATACCAAACTATATCATCATTAGTGAGAGACATAAGTCTCTGAGACCACCTTAGACATTGTTTGTTCTCCACAAAAGCAGGTGTCTAAGGCAAGTGCAAAATAAACCACTTGTATAGAAGAGGAATACAATAGACAATAGTTCCACTACCCTTAGAATTCCTTAGATGCAAAGAGAAATACATATCACCTAACAAAGTAGGCACGAGATTCCCAATAAAGAAAAGTCTAATGGCGTTAACATTAACAAAACTGTCATTGTTAGGGAACAAAGCCAATCCATAATTGAGCAACACAAAGATAGCTTCAAAAGCGTCCACACTACCGGCTTGAGTAAAGGCAGTAGCTTCCTTGATGAGGAAATCAGATGGCAACCCAAATAACCTTCCTTTCTTCACCCAATGACCCTCTATCTCATACTTCTTCAAGTGGAGAGCTTCAGCAATAAGGTTAGATCGGGGAATCTCTTCCAATCCACTAAAAAGTACTCTACTAGAAACAAGTATCCCGAAAATATGAGAATACTCCTCCAATATAGACGCAAGCTGAAAATCTGAGAAAGTGAAACAACGGTAGAGAGGATCACAAAACTGCACCAATACACTCAAGAGTCCTTCAACTACATCAGCAAACAAGATAGACAGAAGCTTCCCATGGCGTTGTTTGAATTCCAAGGGATCTAATACAAAAGATGCTAGCTTCCTTAACTCTTTCAAGTCGGGACATCTGAAACTGTACTTCTTAGTGTTCCTTCGTCGATAATCCATGGTCTGAATTTTTTTGCAAATAATACCTCAGTTCCTTGAAATTTTCGTGCGATGAATGTTATGATGCGCATGAATGCATGAATGCAAGAATCACAAATAAGGGATCACACACAAGGCAAACAAACAAAGGTAAAGGATGAATCAAGTCATTGTCAAGATCAATCATCCATTTTGGTGGATTATGGTTTACACCATATGAACACCCAAGTTCCATTGATATTGACAAGACTTGATTGGATCAACCAAGATCAAGGGTTTGTTTTAAGTCACGAGCATGGAGTCTGGGTAAGAACCATCTCAAAGAAGTTAACTAAGGATAAAAACCTGTAGATCATGTTCTAAAAAGTTCCCAGAGTCTTAATTCCATCTATCAGATATTAAAAGTTAAGATGATTGACTCATAGACCCGTAATATTCTCAAGAGAAACTCGTCTGCGTGTAGTATCGCGTGACAACTGTTATCAAGTTTACACTTGAACAGTCTACGAACTATGTCCTAAATAGGACAAGAGGGGGTAAATGTTCTACGGTCCTCAGCTTCTCGGACCCAAATTAGAGATAGCAATGCATAACCACAAATACTTGTGTGATATTTCCAAATCCAAAGGAGTCTCCACTGAGCAGATGGATCTCAAGCCAACTTGTTAATGACTACTCCACACAAGTCGAACATGACTATACCATCCTCCTATCTTAATTGCACTTAATTTCACGTTAGAACTTATCTCAGCACTCAATGATCACCAATCACAACAAGCAAATTATAGCACACATACATATATACAAACATCACATATATACAAATATATACACACAAAAAGTAGGCTAAACCCACTGGGGACTACTCCCCAACAGAGTCACCACTTAATTTTTGTAGCGGTAAATTCATGATCATCAAGCTATGGATAAGCTAGATATCAAATAACAAGAGTCACCACCGTTCTTTTATTGTTTCCAAGGGAAAGGGGAAAAAGTACGAACAAAACCCAAAAGTAAGAAGTTTTCAAATCAAAACTAATAAAATGTCAGAGATTACAGACAAGGGGGTGGGTTACACAGAGGTAAGGTGTTAGCACCCAAAGTGTCCTAGGTACTCCTAGGGACCCCTTTTTGTGTGCATATGAATTTGGAACAAAAATTATGTTCACAAACAAATAGAATGGGGGGATGAGAAAAGAATTCATTAATTATATTTTTGTGTTTGACAAGACCTTCGGACTTGTGTCTACGTACCAACATAAAAATGAGGGATTAAAACCTCGTAGTTCGTGATACGAATTTCAAAGTGGATGCATTGCTTTTAACAAAAATTAAGTTTGAAAGGGCACAAAAGGCCTGAAAATGGTTTGAATGAGTTAGTTCTTTTTGGCTTTTCTGAAATTTTAAGTCAAGTATAATTAAGTTTATTTACAAATTTGATTTAAGAAAAGAAGTTTGAAAATGCAATGGCATAAGGCCAAAGTTTCTATCTTTTTGCAAAGTGGTCAAAGTGTAGAACAAAATAAGTTCAATCAAAGAAGATTTTGAAAAGGGAGGGAGAGATTTTGAAATTAAAGAAATTGGGGGAAGATGAAGAGACTAATCCTATACACAAATTTAAAAGTTAAGAGTTGAAAAGATCTGACTAATGGGTAGCAATCCAATAGATAATAATGTTAATAGAAACCCAGAATTCCCTTCGACATTTAGAATCAAGCCACACACAAATGCATAATTATATTATCTTGAATAGAAAGGCATCAAATAAAGATAGCCACATCCAAGCTTTAGCCACTCCATGATCTTCTTCAAATTAGCCCATGCAACAGATGAATTCCACAAGTCACAGGTTCAAAACAACAGCTTCACAATAATCATGTTGCAGATGAACTCAGAGGGATCTTGAATGATGTATCAGATGAAGTTTCAAATTGCAAGCACTTGGTTTCATAATAAGTTGGCATCGGCCAAGTCCTTTAGCATAGGAGTGTTGCCTAAGTTCTAAGTCCATTTATCCAAGATAAAGCGAACAGTCCACATAAAAGGTTTTTAGGGTTTTTGTTGTTATTATGTACATTAATGGTCAAGGACCACATAAACAAGCAAAGTATACACAAACAAGATATATCACACAATATGGTCCAAATGGACAAAGTGAAAATTGCATTAACATAAACAATTAGAATGGTATGAATAATGGCAAACGAATAAAGACTAAAATTAAATGACATTAAAGTAAATGGCTTGAAATTAAAAGTTAGTTTTTAATGAGTTAAAAGTTAGTATTGTTTTACTTTTATTTTTATTTGAAGTCATTCTTTGGAGAACACTCAACCTACTTATCACAAGCATGGATCCTTGAACCAAGACATCTTCCAAAGGAAGGAAAAAAGGCCAAGTTTCCACATAATACCATGAAAGAGGGGAGACTTACAATCTCACTAACTAGAATGCTATGCCTTTTTGTGTCACAAAGTTAGCTCTATGTTAAGCAATCGTAATTGGACTTATGTAGAAGTTACAACTATTTGAGTTTGGGCAATATATTTTTGGTGTCAATGCATGTTAGAGACATAGTATAATGGACTATGCTCATGAAAAATACCACACACAAAAATAATATGCAAAAGAGGTGGCCTAATCTCATCCATACTTATGTTGATTTTTCAATCAAACTAGCCTTAGGACTTTGAGATATCATAGGCCAAATTAGATGGATGCATAAAGAAGGGGAATGGGATGAAGAGGGAGGGGAATGGATCAAAACTCAAATTGGTCAAAGGAGGACTTTTACCAAATTAATCTCATCCATTCATTTTGGGAGATGGAACGTACATTCCATCACTCTCCTAAATCCAATGATATTAACTTGACAAAGTCAAATCAAGCTTGACTAAGGCCCAACAACACAAGTCAAACTCAAAAAAAAAAAAATCATCACAATGGGTCAACACAATTAATTGGCATTTATTCAAATTAAAAATACTAAAATAAGGCATTTAAATTAAATATGGTTTGTCAAATTCCTAAAACCTCATCAAAACACCAAAGAAATGGCCTTGAGATTTATCATAGGTCAAACAAGATTAAAGGACCTTGGAGAAAAAATTTCAGAATTTTTAAAGACTTAAAAGTATTTTTAAACAATTAAAAATAATCACAAAATCAATTAAATCATGAAAAATATTAATAATGATCCAAAAAATAATTTTAATTCAGAATACGAAAGAGGAAATTTTTTGAAATTTTTTGGTGAAACTCTCATATTTTTTGGATCAATATTAAAATTAATATGAATTAATGAAAATAAAAGGAATAAAACAAAAATAAAAAAATGTGAAAAAACGTGAGCCACTTGATCTCCCTTATTTATTGAGGTGGCAAATCAAGTGGACTACAACATGCGTTCCATGATGGAACCTAGTCAGCGCGCCACACACGTGGTAATAAAAACCAACGCATCAGATTAAAACAAAATGGCAAGATCATGTGGCTGAGAGATGTGCCAATGCACGGCCGGAGCTGTAGCTCGGGGCTTCTTCTCCGGTGGACCTCACCGGACTGGTCCACCCTTAACCATCACTAAAATAAAAAAGGAGGACATGATCTGAAAGAAAATATGGCGTAGAGCACGAATCTGACCTCAATTTCAACTAACTCTAAATTTATAAAAAGATATGAGGAGTTGTATTTTGAGGTGTGTCAACTGAGTTTCTTCGATTTGTAAGAAACTCAATCTTCTTGCCTACTTTGTAGGACTTTAGACAACCAAAGATCCAAGAGAATTGAGTAGAATTGAATTGAGTAGAATTGAGTAGAATTGAGTAGAATCGAAGAGATTGCTTGCTCCAAACACGATTTGATCACACTTGAGAAGCTAGCAGGAAGTGAGTAGAGAGGTTGCAAGGCTTTGGATCCTGGAGTTCTTGAATCTCCAACAGTTGAGATTCAAACTCAAATTTCAAATTGAAATTTCTCAGATTTTCCTTTAGAAGGAGAGGGTTTCAATGGGGGGCAAAACTGGTGCGAAAAGTGTGATTCAAATGAGCATAGAGGTCATGTATTTATAACATGAATGAATGATATTTGCACACTTCAAATTCTGTCCAATTTTAGCAATGTTGATGGCACGAGTGCCTGGGCATGTGCAGGCCCATGATGCAATGCAAAAAGGTTTTAAATGATTCCAAATGAAGTTTGAATGGAAGCTTGATTGGCAAGGCAAAATGAATTGAAGTTTTGAAGTTTGATTCTTTCCAATTATGCAGCCCTGTTTAAGCCATGCACAAACTTAGCAAACATTATCCAAAATGTATAAACTTGGGTTCTTTGGAAAGCTTGGATCAAGGGAACAAGTTTGATGTTGAACAATTTTTCATTTGGAGCTTGTAACATGGAGAGTTTTGAGGTGGAAGTTTGGAAATTTCAACATGTTGAAAAATTTTCTGTGTCAAGCCATATATCTCAATATTCCACCTTGCTTAACTTTTTATGTGAGCTTCAAATGAGAAAAGTGTCTTCATCAAAGTTGTAGATATTTCAAATACCTTCAAACTGGTCACCAATTTCATGTCATTTGGATTTGTAATGATAGAGTTATTCATTTTTGAAGTTTGGAAAAATCACTTGTTTAATGGTATAGGTAAAAAATGACCTATAATGTATCCTCATATCACATGCTCATAAAAGTCGAATTAGCTCTCACTACAAACATAAAAGTTGAAGTAGACATCTTGAATTTGATTATTATACTTGGAAATCTTTCATCTCATAAAAATCTAGCAAGTTATGGCCTTGGGAAGTTGACTTTCAAATTAGGGTTTAGACAAAATGACCTATAATGTTTCAACATAGAAAATGATTTTCCAAGAAAAACAAGCTCTAGGTCTCAACATGAAAGTTGTTTGGAATATCATTTAGAGTAACGTTTCTCTTGGAATCATTTTCATATGGTGAAAATTGTAGGATATAGGGTCTAGGAAGACCCAGTTTTGATCAGATGAATTCATCTGGCCAACCACCATCAACCAACTTGCTAACCTTCAATTCTTTTGACTTTATTGGATCATGGTAGATCATATATGCATAAGATTATGAATTTTAGAGTGTCCTTTGAGAAATTTAATCAATTGGTAAGATAGCTTGTTGGAGAAGTTATTCAAGATACCTAGTCAAACTAGGGTTTCCAAGGCAAATCACCTCCAAACTCTTGAAGAAAACTTGATCAATATAACATGTAGGAATAAATGGAACGCATATATGATGATCATAACCATTCTTGTATCAATTCATGGTTGTGCTCTTTGTCATGAGGGTCTTAAACCCTAGATATGAACTTGATAGATCAATGGAGATCATGCCCTACCTACAAAGGAGTTAGGAAAATGCAAAGACATATATTTGTATTTTGGTTAGTAAAATGATAATATAGAAGTATGATACAATCACAAAGTGCTTGGTGATCTCTCCCAAAACAAACCCAATGAAAAAGGGGTAAGGAGGATGCCAAGGTATGATCCTAATGCTAATGCATATGATGAAATTGCATGAGGGATCTTAGGGTCAAAATTGGGGTCTTACAGTAGGTTCACAACTTTCTGCTGTAATAACCAATAAATGTAATAAAGTACTTGTTACCCTCAAGTGAATCTACCTAGAGAGGACCACACATGTATGAGTATATTATCTTGAGAGTGGACTTCGACTTGCTTCTTGCATCCTTGCTGAAGCTATTCTTGTGTTACTTTGCTTGAACACATTCTTCACATACTTCTTATGGAATATTGATTTCTGCTCTAAGTTGTAAATGCGCCTAAGAGGGGGGGGGGTGAATTAGGTGATAAAAAATTTCTTCGATCTAGTTTCTGGTTTTTGGATATTTTTGTTTAAGTGCGGAAAATTAAAATGCGGAAAGTAAACGACACCGGAAATTATAGTGGTTCCCTTCACAATCCGAAGGTACATCCACTCCCCTTTCACACGAAAGAGAATTCACTATAGTTAGAAATGGTACAGCCTATTCACACAACCGGTGATGCCTACTATCTAACCTATAGACAAACAAGTGTATGAAGAACAATCCTCTTCAAACACCAACCCTTGTGTCCAACAATCCTGGATCACAAGTCAAACAGAAAATAATTCTATGAATGATTTTAACAAAGATGTAGTGATATCAATCTTCTCTTGATTGATCTTCTCCTTAGATAAATAAGTCACTCAAAAGATAATATGCAAGTATTCAACAAAAGAATGAGATGAATTTTTTTTTTTTAAGAACACTTTCAAAAATTATTTTAGGAAAAATATGAGAGAGTGATTTATTTGAAGTTTGTATGAAAATTCTTGGAGGTGAAAATTCATTTTGAAAATTCAATAATTTATATTGCCAAAAATACCTTTTCAAAGAGGTATCATTTCCCTCATGAACATTGATGAAAAGATATAATTTTTCAAAGCCATTTTTGCTGTAACGAACAATGTTAACCGGTTAACCATATGGGTTAACCGGTTAACGCATGCAAACGTTAACAGAGAATTTGAAAATCTGGGCTGTTAACCGGTTAACCCATATGGTTAACCGGTTAACACTGTTGAAATGCAGAAAAATACTTAAAAATAAATGTGTCTTGCATTTCAAGGTGTTAACAAAAAGTTATTTTAAAAGATGCAAATGCAAATCATAATTGTTGAACACTTGTATACTAATCTAAGAGTGAGTTAGATATACCTAAGAAGTGAATCAACAATCTTGCCAATGGTTGTCTTGAAAATGAAGCTTGATCAAAAATGCATATGCGGCTTTGGATACTTGATGCTTGAGATAACTTTGAAGCTCTTCTCTTTTTGCATTGATGCAAGTTGTCTTCATCAAAATACTTCTTGGATTGAAGCTTGCTTCTACAATCTCCCCCTTTTTGATGATGACAACCACTTTGCGATAGATGCAGAAGGATAAGTTTCTCTAAGATGATTTCTCCCCCTAAATTTAGGAACTCCCCCTAAATGATAGGCATACAACAATTCTGCATAGAAAATCATTAGAGAAAACACGTCTTCTCCCCCTTTGTCATTAGCAAAAAGGAAGAGACTTTAAGTAAAAGGAAAAGCATACAAGTAAACAGACATTATGCGATTATCAGAAAAGCATTGAATCACAACATATGACAGAATAAACAGGATTAAAAGTTAAGTGTTTGGTACACATGACAAGCATAAACATAGTTTAACAACAATAAAAACACTAGAACAGCATATAACAGAAAACATAAACAGAAAAAAAAAAAAAAAAAACATAGTGCTTTATTCTTCTCCCGAACCGGCCTCATCCTCCTCACCATCCGCTTCACTACCGTCAGCACCTTCATCATCTTCTACGGGAAGGTTGCGGGAACTCAACACTAGGTTCCGAAGACTCTTGATAGCACGGGTGGTCTCACGGTGGTGGTTCATCATGGTAGTATAGAGAAACTCATTGGAGATGCCACCTTCCGGAATAGGGAAGTTTGAAGAGGAGGAGCCATCATCATATTTGTAGGAGCCGTCGTTGCTTTGAACAATTCCAGTATTTTTCATGATGGTAACGCCGTTGATTTCATTTGCGGTAGTGGTCATAGCCAAAAAAGGTTCTCGCCCGATTTCCATATCTGTGAGTTCCAAAATCCTTGAAATAAGGCGACCGTATGGCAGCCTTGTCTTGAGAGAGAGTTGCTGTCGCAGATGATATAACATAGTGGGCAGCCAATTAACTCGGATCTTGTTCTTCACTGCAAACAGAACTTGCATTTCCAAATCATTAATTTGAGACAGGTTGGAATCCTTGGGCAGCAGAACATGGCAGATAACATAGTGCAGCATGCGATCGTCAACCGACAGATTTTTAGCATAGCAAAGGATGCGAGACATGCGCTGTCCCGACACAACCACCTCCCGGGGAAATCTGCAGATAGAGTAGTAGTATTCCATCTTATCATACTGAGCCCACTTTCCTTCCTCATGATTAACACCTTTTCGTAGGAAAAAACCTGAATATGGAATCTTAAGAGACGCAGCCAACGTCCCAAGGTCGGTAACAATTTCACAGTTTCTAACAGTTGCATACAGCATGTGTTGTTCATCAGTATTTAGATTTAAGGTAAAATGATTCAGAAAGGATTTTACCAAGTCAGTGTAAATTTTCCCATCGTCAGTGATGAACTCATGCAATCCTTGAAACTTCAACAACTCAGGGAAAGAGAAAGTAGTGAAGGATTTTAGATTCACATACTTACCCTTAAGCAGATGTCGAACCCTGACCTTGAAGTCCATTCTCCTTTTCTTGGCAGTTTCCATTTTCAACTCTTCCTCTTCACTGCTTGAAGATGAGACAGGAGCCTTTCCCATTCTTGGTGGAGCCATGAAGAAGATGAAGATTCTAGGGTTTAGAGATGGATTTTGGGAAAAGGGGTTTGAGAGTTATGAAAGTTGAATGGTTTATGGAGAGTAATGAGGAAGGAGAGAGTTATGAGGGGTAGGTGAAAGAACAAAGCACATGCAATGAACATAAACCCAAAAAAAAAAAACATTTAATTAACACGTTCTGTTTTAAAACGAAAAACAGAGTTGCTGTTGGGAGGCGTTAACCGGTTAACCTATACTGTTAACCGGTTAACGGACTGAAATTTTTCAAAGAAAAAAGAGTGTTAACCGGTTAACCTATACCGTTAACCGGTTAACGGACTGAAATTTGTCAAAAATAAAAGAAAAACAGCAGCTCCGTTATGAAAATTCGGGAAAAGATTTTTACAAAAATTTTGCACAAAGTATTAGCACTTATCAAGACGCAACTTTCGATATAAAAATATTTTAAAATGGATAATATTTGGACATGCGAAAGTGAGAAAAACAGAAAACGGCAAAAAAGAAGTGCTAGCATGCAAAACATAAAAACTGAAAGTAAACACATTTTTAGCAACTATACCACATAACAAGAAATTTGAAGACAAGGTTAGATGTCACCTTCATTGAGAATACCGAGTTCTCGCCGAATTTTGAAGAATTGCTCTTTAGCCAATGGTTTTGTGAATATGTCAGCGAGTTGGTTATGTGTATCCACGAACGTAACATCTACATCTCCGTTAAGCACGTGATCTCGGAGGAAATGATGTCGGATATCTATGTGCTTCGTCCTTGAATGCATGACCGGGTTCTTTGTGATGTTGATGGCACTTGTGTTATCGCATCGAAGAGGAATGCAGCCGAGGTCTATACCAAAATCCAGAAGTTGTTGCTTGAGCCATAAAATTTGTGCACAACAACTGCCTGCTGCAATGTACTCTGCTTCGGCCGTGCTAAGTGCGACACATGCTTGCTTCTTGCATGCCCACGACACTAGTGCATTCCCGAGAATGTGACAGGTACCACTTGTGCTTTTTCTATCGGTCTTACAGCCTGCATAGTCAGCATCAGAATAACCAATCAAGGAACATGTACTACCTTTTGGATACCATAGTCCGACGTTCGTTGTTCCTTTGAGATATTTCATAATCCTCTTCACGGCGGTGAGATGCGATTCCTTCGGGTTTGCTTGAAAGCGTGCACACAAACATACACTAAACATAATGTCAGGACGGCTTGCCGTCAAATATAGTAATGAACCAATCATACCTCGATATTTTGTAATATCTATTGACATTCCGGATTCATCTTGATCAACGTACGTTCCGGATCCCATCGGAGTGGACATCACTTTGCAACTATCCATATCAAATCTTTTCAATAATTCTTTGCAATACTTGGATTGGTTGATGAAGATGCCATCCTTGGTTTGCTTGATCTGTAGTCCAAGAAAATAGTTCAATTTTCCCATCATGGACATCTTGAATTCTCCTTGCATCATGGTTGAAAACTCTTCGCAAAGATCTTTATTTGTTGAACCGAAGATGATGTCGTCGACATAGACTTGAGCCAATAAGGTGTTACCCTTGATTTTCTTTATGAACAAAGTCTTGTCAACCTTTCCTTTTACAAATCCCTTTTCACATAGAAAGTTGCTGAGGCGGTCATACCACGCTCTCGGTGCTTGCTTTAAACCATATAGTGCTTTCTTCAACTTGTAAACATGTGATGGGTTCTTGAAGTCTTCAAAGCCCGGAGGTTGTTTGACGTAGACTTCTTCATTGATATAGCCATTTAGGAAAGCGCTTTTGACATCCATCTGAAACAATTGAAAGTTCATAGAACAAGCAAAGGCAAGTAATAATCGAATTGCTTCTAACCTTGCTACCGGAGCGAACGTCTCATCAAAATCAATTCCTTCCTGTTGGTTGTATCCTTGTGCGACCAATCTTGCTTTGTTACGAACTATGATCCCATTCTCATCAAGTTTGTTCTTGAAGACCCATCTTGTTCCAATGATGTGCTTGTTGTCTGGTCTTGGTACAAGGCTCCAAACTTGATTTCTTTCGAATTGGTTGAGTTCTTCTTGCATTGCTACTATCCATTGATCGTCGCCTAAGGCTTCATCGACTTTGGTTGGTTCTATTTGAGACACAAAAGCCATGTTGAGACAAGCATCTTTGAGATTTAGTCGTGTTGCAACGCCTTGGCTAATATCACCAATAACCTTATCAATGGGGTGATCTCTATGAGTCTTCCATTCTTTCGGTAGATCATGATGTTCTTCAATGATTGGTGATCCATCTCCTTGTGGAATTGATTGAATGTTTGAAAGTTCCTTTTGTGATACATCTATTATATCATCATCGTCATCAACAACAAGGTTATCCTCTTTCGAGGGGTTAGTTTCATCAAAACATACATGCGTTGATTCTTCAATAGTAAGAGTTCTTTTATTGAAAATTCTAAAAGCTTTACTAGATAGGGAGTAACCAAGGAAGATACCTTCGTCGGATTTCTCATCAAACTTACCAAGGTTGTCCTTTCCATTGTTGAGGACAAAACATTTGCACCCAAAGATGTGAAAGAAAGATATATTGGGCTTCCTTCCTTTGAAAAGCTCATACAGAGTCTTTTTGAGAATCGGCCGAATGTTGACACGGTTGCTAACAAAGCATGCTGTGCTAACTGCGTCCGCCCAAAAATATTTAGGAAGGTTGGAGTCGCTGAGCATCGTTCTTGCGAGTTCCACCAAGGATCTGTTCTTTCTCTCTACGACACCGTTTTGTTGTGGTGTTCGTGGAGCGGAGAAGTTGTGGGAAATTCCGTGCTTTTCGCAGAATTCTTCAAAGAATGTGTTTTGAAATTCTCCCCCGTGGTCACTTCTAATGGAGATTATTGAAAGAGACTTCTCATTCTGAATTTGTTTTGCATATTTTTTGAAAGCCTTGAAAGCATCGCTTTTCTGCGCAAGAAACAAAGTCCACGTATATCTAGAGAAATCATCAACAATTACCAAACCGTAAACATTACCTCCGAAACTTTTCGTTCTTGATGGACCGAAGAGATCCATGTGCAAGAGTTGAAGTGGCCTTGACGAAGACACAACATTCTTGGATTTGAAAGTCGTCTTGGTTTGCTTTCCCTTTTGGCATGCGTCACACAACTTATCCTTGATGAACTTAATCTTTGGAAGACCAACGACAAGATCATGCTTAATTAATTTGTTCATGTGCTCCATGTGTATATGAGCGAATCTTTTATGCCATAGCCAAGCCTCGTTGTTGTTTGTCATTAGGCATTTTACCTTCAAGGAAGAATCATCAAAAGAAGTCATAAAAATATTATTAACCCTTTTACCTTTTAGCAAGATGTCATGGGTGACTTCATGCTCTATCACACATTCATCTTTTGTGAAATTGATTCGGAACCCTTTGTCACACAATTGACTTATACTAAGTAAATTGTGCTTTAGGCCTTCAACATAAAGGACATCTTCGATGATGGTAGAGGGAGGTGCTCCAATGGTTCCTACTCCAAGGATCTTCCCTTTGGTGTCATCACCGTATGTAACATATCCTTTGGCCTTTAACGATAGATGTGAAAATTTGTCGATGTCGCCCGTCATATGCTTTGAACAACCGCTATCAAGATACCATTGATTAGAAGTTGTCTTCAAGCATACCTACAAAACAAAATCAAGTTTTGTTAGGTACCCAAATTGCTTTGGGTCCTTGGTAGTTAGTACCCTTTTTAACCCACACATAATGCCCTGTTGGAACGCTAAAGTCTCGCACATAACAAGCATTAGGTGTGTGCCCTTTGATTCCACAATAAAAGCAAGTTGGTTGAAAATTACTTCTATATCTAGGAACATAATTCTTCTTCTTAGCAATCATTTTCTTTTTATGACTTTGATGCATAATTTTAGAATTATTTACTTTCTCTTTTGCAACTTGTTCACTTGCTTTAACAAAAATGGTCTTATTTGTGCTTGGTTTAGAAAACTTAGAATATCCTAATCCACTTTTGTCATTAGAATACATTTGGTGTTTAAGAATTTCTTCCAACCCAATTTGACCTTTTTCATATCTTTCTAAAACTCTTTTAAGTTGAACAATTTGAAAAGATAAAGATTCACAATTCTTACATGCAAGACTTTGTTTTTCATCCATCAACTTTTGTTTTCCACTTTCAATATATTTTTCCAAAGCAGTATTTTTTTCTTCTAAGGATGAAATTTGTTTCTTTTGGGATGAAATACTTTTATACAATGTCTTGCATTCTTTTAAGAGTTCATTTATAACATCTTGTGCGTCATTGTCATAAACTGAAAAATTGCTACTAACCTCATCGATTTCTTCATCGGAGTGATGTGAAGCCATAAGAGCCATGTTCGCACATTCATCGCTTTCCGATTCCGAAGATGAACTGATCTCATTATCGTCCCAAGCGACGTAAGCCTTTTTGTTTTTGAATTCCTTCTTGCCTTTGAATCCTCCTTTCTTTGCAAGTTTTGGGCAGTCCGGCTTTATGTGACCTTGCTGTCCACATTCATAACACGTAACGTCTTGCATTGATGTGGATGCTTCCTTTTTCCTGAAATGGTTATTCTTTTTAGGATAAGAGGAATTTTTATTTTTATTAAAAAACTTACCAAGCTTCTTTACAAGAAGCATAAAGTTCTCATCTTCGGACGTCTCATCATCTTTGTCCCTTTTTGAATCAACCTTCAAGGAAATTCTCTTGGACTTCTTTTCTTGACTTTCGTGCTTCTCGAGCCTTCCAAGTTCCAATTCGTGTTCTTGAAGTTTTCCAAATAGAGACGCGGATGTCATCGTTGAGAGACTCTTCTTTTCCGAAATAGCGGTCACTTTCGGTTGCCATTCTCTTGTCAAAGATCTTAGGACTTTCAGGTTGAGATCATCATTAGTGAAAGTTTTACCCAGAGCGATCAAGTGATTTGTTAGATGGACGAATCTCTTTTGTAAGGCAACTATAGATTCACCGGGCTGCATGCGGAACATCTCATATTCTTGGCTTAGGGTGTTTAGCCTTGATCTCTTTACTTCGGTGGTTCCTTCATGTGTTTCAACCAAGGTGTCCCAAATCTCCTTTGCTGATTTACATTGAGATATACGGAAGAACTCGTCCATACTGAGAGCGCTTTGGAGTATGTTGATTGCCTTCTTTTCATTCAGAATCCTTTTCTTATCATCTTCGTCATAAGTGTTTTTCAACTTTGGGGTACCAACTCCATTCACCACATTCACCGGTTTGTGTGGACCTTCTTCAACTGCTTCCCATATACCTTCCCCTTGGGCCTCGAGATGTGCCTTCATTCTGATTTTCCAGAAGTCGAAATATTCTCCGGAGAAGAGTGGGGGCTTGTTGCTACTTCCACCGTCTTTGAAAACCGGATTTGTGCTTGCGGAAGCCATGCTGGATCTTCTAGGAACAAGTTACCTATAACTTGCTCTGATGCCAAATGTAAGTTGTAAATGCGCCTAAGAGGGGGGGGGGGGGGTGAATTAGGTGATAAAAAATTTCTTCGATCTAGTTTCCGGTTTTTGGATATTTTTGTTTAAGTGCGGAAAATTAAAATGCGGAAAGTAAACGACACCGGAAATTATAGTGGTTCCCTTCACAATCCGAAGGTACATCCACTCCCCTTTCACACGAAAGAGAATTCACTATAGTTAGAAATGGTACAGCCTATTCACACAACCGGTGATGCCTACTATCTAACCTATAGACAAACAAGTGTATGAAGAACAATCCTCTTCAAACACCAACCCTTGTGTCCAACAATCCTGGATCACAAGTCAAACAGAAAATAATTCTATGAATGATTTTAACAAAGATGTAGTGATATCAATCTTCTCTTGATTGATCTTCTCCTTAGATAAATAAGTCACTCAAAAGATAATATGCAAGTGTTCAACAAAAGAATGAGATGAATTTTTTTTTTTAAGAACACTTTCAAAAATTATTTTAGGAAAAATATGAGAGAGTGATTTATTTGAAGTTTGTATGAAAATTCTTGGAGGTGAAAATTCATTTTGAAAATTCAATAATTTATATTGCAAAAAATACCTTTTCAAAGAGGTATCATTTCCCTCATGAACATTGATGAAAAGATATAATTTTTCAAAGCCATTTTTGCTGTAACGAACAGTGTTAACCGGTTAACCATATGGGTTAACCGGTTAACGCATGCAAACGTTAACAGAGAATTTGAAAATCTGGGCTGTTAACCGGTTAACCCATATGGTTAACCGGTTAACACTGTTGAAATGCAGAAAAATACTTAAAAATAAATGTGTCTTGCATTTCAAGGTGTTAACAAAAAGTTATTTTAAAAGATGCAAATGCAAATCATAATTGTTGAACACTTGTATACTAATCTAAGAGTGAGTTAGATATACCTAAGAAGTGAATCAACAATCTTGCCAATGGTTGTCTTGAAAATGAAGCTTGATCAAAAATGCATATGCGGCTTTGGATACTTGATGCTTGAGATAACTTTGAAGCTCTTCTCTTTTTGCATTGATGCAAGTTGTCTTCATCAAAATACTTCTTGGATTGAAGCTTGCTTCTACATCTGCTAGGCCTGAAACCATGTTCTTCCTCTTCAGATTACTGGTGTCCTTAAAATTCAAGTGACGAAGTCTATAATTCCATAACCATTCATTTCCTACTAGCTGCAGTCGCAAGGCACTTGAGTTCCAACACATGAATTTCATTCCCGAAGGTTCTATTCTAAGACACACGAGCCTTCTAAATTAACATGTTTCTTGAGTTGATCACTCTCATCATTCTATCTTTGATCAATACTTTGTAATTCCTCTCAATCAATTGACTTTTACTTAGCATATTACTCTTCATGCCAGGTATGTATAACACATTGGAAATTATTGATCATTTACCATCCTTTCTCATGATTAGAAAATCACCAATACCTTCACCAGATAAAGTATTTTCGTTTTCAAATTTTACCTCGTTCTTCGACAAGGTACTAATGTTGATAAACCAATCTTTTCTTACAGTCATGTGCGACAAACAACCTGAGTCGAGATACCATTGACCTTTAAATATTTCTTCTTCTTTTGTTGTGACCATTAACATCACTTTGTCTTCTACAAACTTTACATCACTTTCTTGATCTTTCTTTCCTCCTCGATATTGACTTGCATAATGGCCATACTTTTGACAATCGTAGCTCTAAATATGACTTTTATCAAGTTTTCTTCCATCACCTCTTCCTCTACCTACACCACCACCTCTGTGATTTTCTTGGTTAGAATATTGTCTTTGATTTTATAAGCTACCCTCTTCATGGTTTCCTCTACCAGTTTTTGTACCCCAAAATTTACCCTCTTCTTTTCAACCATATTTGGCTTATGTCTTATCATCATATACATTCTTGCATATCATTGGTTCTATCATTATGGGATTGAGGCATCTCTCTTGTAACCTTCTTCAAGCTTTAGAAGAAAGAAAAGTGAAAATCAGTACAAAGAGGGTGGGATATCCCCAACTTCATAATCACCCAAGCTACAAGGGGTTTCTTATGCCCTAAGACCTCTCAAATGGTTCATCACCTCATCAGTTGATTGGGAATTACAAGATATTGGAAGTTAATCACACTTTTTGTCTCTTGGTCCTTGAAATAGGGTCCCATGACCTTTTTGGACCATCTTCATCATGTTATTATGCAAGACATCTTTGCTCACAACTTTCTCCATTTTCCCTAGAAGAATCAGGGTTTGTGAAGTGGTACACTCATCTACTGTCTTTTTTGACTGAAATTAGGGTCTATGATAAAATCAATTTATTTCTGATTTTTTGAGCAAGAGTTGATTCAATGGTATTCTATATGCCCCTAAGTATCTATGTTTGGAAAATTGGCCATCAATTCTATTCAGAAGAAGTCCAATTGCTCAGATGATCAATGATTTTATTCAATTGGGGAAAAGTCAATTGAGCAGGTTAAAAACTCAACTCTTGATTCCTTTGGTCAAAATTGTATTCCATAAGTTAAATATGGTCTGTGGTTGAAATTTGATCAAGAAAAGTCAAGATATTCATCAAAAATCAAGAATTATGGAAAGTTACCTAAATTGGAATTTAGGGTTTTAGAAACTTGCTATTTTTGGCAAGCTTGGTGTTAGTGAGCAGCTACCTTCATGGCCAATGTTCTTTATGATCAAGACTCCAACTCAAATTGACCTTAACATGACATTTTTTCTCTTTTCTCCAAGCATTAAGTAAGTACCAAGATTGAAGCATTTGGATCATCATGGCTCAAGATATGGTCATTGAAAGTTTAGTATTTCAAATTCATTCATTTGTCCCAACACTTAGAAAAATTTTAAGTATCCTAAGTTAGGATTCCCAAGCATGTTCATGGCAGTTTTAAGGGATGTTAGAGGTTCCATCTCAAGGTGCTTCCTACATAAAAATTATAGTGTCAAGTATCCTCTTTCGATTGGTTCCAAGCACACCTCAATTGGTTGGCCACAACTCAAGATACCATCCTCTAAAGTCATGACCTTGGATTGTTGATTTGGGTTTATACTTAGTGAAAAAATTTCTAAGTATTTGATCATCTCAAGAAACCCACTTTTGAAGCTAGCGGAAATATACCCGAACAAATCACACGCTCGAACATACAATAGAGTCGCCATCATAGTTTATTTATTCCAGAAGGAAAGGGAAAACATCGATAAAACCCGGGGGAAAGAGATATGCTGGGTAAGAAAGTTAGTTATGCAAGGGGAAGGTATCAGCGCCCCTAACATCCATGATACTCCATGGGAACCATTTTGATTGTTCTTGCTCGAATGGGTGTGATATCTAAGATTACTCGCAAAAGAATAGGGAACAGGAAAGAAATAGATAAAGTGCTCGGTGAGGATTAATGCCCTCATGCCTACGTATCCTCATAGTGCAATGAGGAATTCAGAGCTTCGTAGTTCAAGGAACTAGAAGTGGGATATGGAAAGAATTGTGATAAAGGTATGGTCTGACCCAAAGAATAGTGTTTTGAACTCCAACAAGAGTGGAAACATGAACCCAAGAGTAAGGTAGGTGTTTACCAGTACGTGGGCTAGTAAGACCACCACTATAGGGTAAAACCAAAAAGACGAAGAAATAGGTGTTTGGGCACAGTCCCAAACATCTCTTGGTTCACATTGTGACGCAAGAAGGAGCGCAAAGAGGTAGTGTATTTGGCTCAAAGGTTATTGGTATATCACATGGAGTGAATGAAGGTAGAATATGAGTGTCATGGAAACAAATGGAGTGAAGTGACCAAAGTCACAGAATTGAATATTTGGTGATGAGTGACTGAAGAAGTATTGTTTGAAACTGAAAGGTGAAAGTGTATTGGAATTCATAAGAGAAATTAGATTTGTACCATATAGGGAAATGACTTTAACCGATACGTGGACTAGCAGGACTACCACTATAAGGTGATTAGCCAAAAAGGAAGGAATTAAGTGTTTGGGCACAATCCCAAACAACTCTAGGTAGAAATGCGAACTACGTTAGGCGTCCTACAAGGGTGTGTATGGAATTCCAAGGAAAGCGGTATTTCTGATCTCAAAGGAATAGTATGTCACTAGGTGAACGATTTATGGTCGAAGGTAGATAGTGGATCGTGAAAGATATGAATGGTTCCCTAAGGCGGAAGGAGAAATAATTAGAAGTATGCTCGCCAAGGATTCACATCCTCGTGCCTACGTATTCTCATCGTGCAATGAGAAAGTCTGAGCAATTGTAGTTCAGAACCACGAGAAATAGAGAGAGAGACATACAGTGATAAAGAGTATAATTTGTACCAACATAATATGATCAAAAGGTATTTGTCCAAACAACGGGGACTCACAAGACAAACCCAATTTCATAGATTAACTGCCATGAAGCAAAGAGAGAGAGATATATTTGTCTAAGTAATGGGGACTCACAAGACAAACACGATTCAAGGAAGGATTGCAGTACTGTAGTACAAGGAGAGTGTATCACTTGATGGGGAACAAACAGTTCGAGATCAAAGAAGAATAGTATCTTAGATCCAAGAAGGAGATAAACTCTGAATCGAAGAGCAAGATATGCATTTACCAGTATGTGGGCTAGTAAGACCGCCACTATAGGGTAAAGCCAAAAAGAAAGACTGAATTAAGTGTTTGGGCATAGTCCCAAGCAACTCTCGATTGATGAGGTGGATTGTCGCTAAATCGTCCTAAAAGGATAGACAAGGAGTCCAAGGAGAAGTATAGTTAATCTCAAAAGGATGGTCTTGATCGAATGAATGGAGAATGATTGATTGAATAAATAGGGTAGCCCGCGAAAAAATTGGGTTCTCCTGCCTACGTATCCTTATGGTGCAATAAGGAAATTAGAGCTTTCGCAGTTTAGCCCACTAGGGCTGAAAACAAGAATGATTAGAGGCAAAATAATGATTTAATAATTGAATTGAAATGATTAGAATGGATAGATGAATATTAAGAGACTTGGCAGTCAATTGATAGGAATCACACTAAAGTCTATGAGTAAGGGCGAACGTTTTGGATATTTGGGGCCTACACCCCATACGCAAAGTTGCTCTAGACAAGGATAGGAGAAACTCAGTCTCATCATTCCCTATTACTTAAGGCTCATGGCACATGATAATTATCTTAACTAATAAGTTGCTGGTGAAGAACCTTCATTGTTGATCCTTGTGTTGATGTTGATTTTGTATGAAGAAGACTTGGTAGTTTAGTTGATTCGTATTGTACTAAAGTCTATGAATAAGGGCGAACATTTTGAATATCTAGGGCCTACGGCCCATATGTAAAATCGCTCTAGACAAGGATAGGAGAGACTCCGTCTCATCATTCCCTATTACTTAAGGCTCATTTTGTACAATTTAAATCATATTTACCAAGTGTTGACCTTTGATTTATCTTTTATAAGTCGCTGCTTGGTGTGACTGAGGATGCCTTGATTGAAGATCTTGACTTTAGGCTTCGAGCTCCACATCTTAGAATAAAAGTCTTATTAAGTGACCAAGGGTCTTTTGGTCACTTAATTTAGACTGTGGAATTATACAATTTCAAAGGATTTAATTGATCGAGATTACTTTTGATCAATTTAAATCGGAGGGTTTGAAATGATTTAGGAAACTAGGTTAGTCCTAATCTAAAGGTTAGAGTTAAACTATCCTAAGGGTACATGTTATGGTTGATTATAAAATCTATGTTGAAATCATATGGGAGCATGTTGTAATTAGTCAAACTTTTTGGATTAAAATTCTCTGTTAAATCCTATTCCTAAAGCAGTGTGTATTCATGGTTAAAAACTAAAATAAACCCTAAAAGGGTAAAATGGTCAATTTGCAAAGGTATTTCATTTATTAGCACAAACTAAATTCTAATAAAGATATAATAATAGTATAAAATTGATTAAGTCCTAAAGCATGATTTTATCCTAACTGTTTGAGAAAACTAAATTCTAAAGAACAACTAAAAACCTAATTAATCCTAATTTATTCTAATTCTTTTTAATCAAACCAAAAATATATTATATCCAATTAAAAACAATGTGAGGATCCAATTAATCCCTAAATTACACTTAAGTCTAATTACCTAATTAAAATACAATTAAAAAAAGCAAAACAAGAATATAAGAAAATGTAAAAAATGGAGGTTGGGCCAAAAGGGGGGGTGTCAACCCCAAACTAGAGGTGTATTCAGGAACCAGGCGTATGGGCCTAATTCTGAGGGGCCAAGGGACATTGCTTTGGCCAAGGGGTGAAAACAAAGAAGAGTAGGGTGTATTGGTAATTCGCGTGTGGTCTTAGTCACCAAGCCCACACGGAAGGAGTCTTTTCCAGGGAGGTGTCAATATGAATTTGGGATGTTCAATGGATTTGGCCCACTTTAGGCCCAACAAGAAACCAGTCCAACATTTGAAACTGAATCAAATGCTTCTTCCCTCTAATAATATTCTCCGAACACACCTTGAGCCATCGCGCCGGACGTCGCTCCCGGCGGCGGAGGCCCCCGAAACGACACTTGGAGCTATCACTGTGATCAACTCCTCATGCTCTACTCAGCTCTCCAATCAATTTCCAGAAATTGGAATCCTAAAGACCTAAATGGAGCTAATTATTTCAAGAACACTAATGCCAAAATTCCAAATTAAATCCTATTCTCAATGGTTCAAAGCCCCGGGGGTGAGGGCTTTGAACCCTCTCACCACATCCTACATGTTGGTAATTAAAAAAAAACATGGAGATTTCAACATACCTTACCGGAGAAGACGATGTATCAACGATGAATTTCCAGGAAAGTGATTCAAAATCTTTCTCTTCTGTTGTGGCTTCCAAATCCTCCTTCTTCTTCTTATTCTTCTTCTGGATTTGAGAGTGATGAATTGAGAGAGTTATTGAAGGTTTAGCACAAGCAATATTGAAGCTCTAATGATGAGCTTCAATTGCTTCTGAATAGTGCGTGTGGTGAGGGTGAGAGAGAGGATTCGAAAATGATTGCAGAGGATTGAATGTGATGATTGCCACGGGATGCTGAAATGATGATGGGGATGTGGATTTATAGTAGCTAGGTTTGGGAATGATGTGGATTGGAGTTAGTTATCATCACGTTAGGAGTTACCTTAGGGGTTAGTTAGAATGAACTCAGTGAGTTCAATTGGTTAACTCACTGAGTTAAAAGTTAGTTGGTTTTATTAGTTAATTGGTGAATGAATGGATGAGCAAGTTTGCGCTCATGTTGACTGGCTAAGGAAAGTTATTACTTAAGTGGATTTGGTTTTGAAGTTTTATTGATGACCTGTTTGAACAGGTTTATTTTTTAAAGCCAATTTGGTTAGTGACTTGAATTAGGCAGTATTGGATGTTACTGTTTTAGTTGTCATACATTGCTTGATGTGGGATTGTAGGTCAATACATGTTTAGGTCTCTACTATTTTGCACTTACTTGTTTTGATTTCCTTTGAACTGGGTGTTGTAGGTCTTGTGGTTGAATTAGGTCTGTCATGCAGCCAATGGCTTCAAATATGTGATGTATGGCATCATGGTTTGGCTATAACTTCATCATTGATGTTGGTTTATTTATTCAGTTATCTCAAGTGAAGGGTGATAAGTGGATAACCTGTCTAACTCCAAGTCTGCTGAACTCCATTTATGGATCATGCTTGTGTCTTTATGTAGCTTTGCTGCAGGATTTGGTGCAGGCTATTGGCATGGTTCGTGAGCCACTACATTGCTGGTGACGCAGGCCTTGCCAAGGTATGTACTTTGGCTAATGCTGTTGTGGCTTGTTCATAGTTTACTATCCTACTACAGAGGGTAATTTTCATTGCTCTTGCTGACTTTGTTTTGAGATCTTGGTATTGCTGCAGGTCAGGTTTGTTAGCTATAGTTTCTTAGGACAACATGGTTTGGTTAGAGTTTGAAACAGGTTTTGGTGGTTTGGCAATGGCTCGTGTTTTGAATGTGTTACAGGTTCTATTCATGACCTTATAAATTGGCTCTTGTTACAGCTTGGTATAGTCTCTACATTTGGTTTATGGTAGCTGCATCAGGTTATGTTTGTGGACTGAGCATGCTTGCCATGAGATATGTTGGAACCTCCTGCTAGGATAGAATTGGATGGTAACATAATATGTGTTATGAACTGGTACATGTCAGGAATGACCATAGCAAATCCATGGTTTTGGCTTTGAGTACATCTCAATTACAGTAGGCTTATGGTGTACCGTTGTCTACAACTTAGGATGAATATGTCTTACAGGATTGAATGGCTTAAATGAAGCTTGGACTTGATGTCTATTTTGAGGCCTTGGTTTATGCAACATAACTAGGTTGGTTTTTGCTGCATGAAATGTTTCTATTTATCCTTGACATTCTCTTGGCAGATTTGTGTTTTGTCACAAGGATGTTGTACTGAATTTTGCAGGATGCAGGATTGGTGCATTTCCAACTGCATCTTGTTATACCAGTTTACAGGGTAACAAGTAATGGATGAAAGGTCATGGTGTTCTGAGTTTGCAAAGTTCTCAACGGATCCTTACTTGATTACTAGCAATATGTTAAAGCCAGTTGGGCAATGCATTGCAGTGACATCATGATTCTCATGTCCACTGCAGGTTACTAGGTTCCAATCTTGAGCACCTTGGTGTAAGACCCCAATTTGGACCCTAAGATCCCTCATGCTATCTTATCATATGCATTAGCTTTGGGATCACACCTTGGCATCCTCCTTACCCCCCACTCATTGGGTTGCATTGGGAGAGATCACCAAGCACTTTTGATTGTATCATACTTTGTTTTTCATTATTTACTAACCAAAATACCAAAAATATGTCAATATATAGTTTGTTCATTTTGTAGGTAGTATGTGTGCTCACCTATGCTCTATCAAGCTCATATCTAGGGTTTGAGACCCTCAATGAAAGGAGTTCAATCAAGAAATAGTTCATGTTGGCACTAAGCATCATAAATAGATCCCCACGATATTCACAAGTCATTTTTATCAAGAAAACATCAATATTTTGGAGCTTGTTTGCCTTGGAAGCCCTAATTCATCTGGGTATCTTGTGTGACTTCCTCAACAAATTTCTTCAACAATTTGTTGGTTCTAGGTGTTGGCAGAAATTTTGGTAAAACAAAGGGTGTTCACAAGATGTTGTATGTGATGTCTTAACATAAGATATTTGTGTACCTGCTAGAGTTTAAATGGAAAACATAATTATACAGGATTGTTTCAGAATGTCATACACAAGATCATGGCATCTGATATTATGTACCTGCTGGAATTTAAGAAACATAATTATGCAGGATTGTTTCAGAATGTCATACACAATGTCATGGCATCTGATATGGTTGTACCTGCTGGAAATTATAAATGGAGTTATGGAATTATGCAGGATTGTTCCAGGATGTCAGACCCGATGTCATGACATCCTGTACATAGAACATTCAGTATGAATGTCTAGTGTTTTGTGATTGCACATTTAATGGCAATCTTTGTATGATGGAAGATATGATTTGCAGGCGCATTCAATCATTGATTACAACCTGATTTACTTATTTTCTAAGGAGATCTAACCAGCTGTCATGAGAAGATTTAATTGGAAAATAGATTTAGGGTTTTCAAGATGTCCAAGCCCAGCTGAATGCTTCTATAAATAGGACATGGAAAACCTGATTTGACACACAACCAATACTGAGCGAAATACTGAGAGAGAGCTAGGGTTTGTGTCTTGTTTAGTCGTGAGACTTGTAAGCCATTCAAGTCATCCTTATATGATTAAATTGGTCTGATTTGTGGTTGTAATTTGTCACTTAAAGCTTGTAAGCAAGAGTGTGTGTCTACTTGATCAAAGTTGTTAAGCAAGATCAAGTGTGTGTCTTCTTGATCAAAGTTGTTATGAAAGATCAAGAGTGTGTCTACTTGATTAAAACTGTGAAGTAAAATCAAGTGTGTGTTATTGAAAAGTGTTTTCTTTTCACAAGGGATTGTTGTTTAAAATCACAGGTGTGATTGTAGGGAAGTGAATGGGTTCTCATATCTAAGAGTGCTTAGGTAGAAATTGCACGGGTAGAGATTAGGTGAGAAAGACTGTAACTTGTTGAAGTGTACAGAGAGTCTTTGAACTTTATCTATTTTAGTGAATTTCCTTCCTGGCTTGGTAGCCCCCAGATGTAGGTGAGTTGGACCGAATTGGGTTAACAATTGCTTGTGTCTTTTGCATTATTATTCTCTATCTTTATTCTGTTTGCATTATTCAGATATTAGTGTCGTGACATTACCTTCGACATCTCATATCTGATATCAGAATTTCAATTGGTATCAGAGCAGGCATCCTGCTCTGGTTCTGGGTGAGATCTTGGGGCAATACTTTCTAGTACAATGAAGAGAGATAGAGGATCTGTTCACAGACCACAAATTCTTGATGGATCTAACTATGACTATTGGAAACCTCGAATGGTAGTTTTCTTAAAATCTCTGGACAATAAGGCTTGGAAGGCTGTGTTGACAGGTTGGGTACATCCAGTAATTACTAAGGAAGGAGCGGTCACAACTGACAAGAAGCCTGAAGAACAATGGTCCAAGGAGTAGGATGATCTAGCCCTTGGAAATTCTAAAGCATTGAATGCCATATTCAATGGAGTAGACAAGAACATCTTCAGGTTGGTAAACAATTGTGAAGTGGCTAAAGATGCTTGGGACATTCTCAAAACCACTCATGAAGGAACCTCTAGGGTTAAAATGTCTAGACTACAGCTGCTCACCTCCAAGTTTGAAAATTTAAGGATGAAAGAAGATGAAAATATACATGAATTTCATATGAGCGTTCTTGAAATTGCTAATGCCTCAGGAGCCCTGGGAGAGAAGATGTCAGATGAGAAGCTGGTAAGGAAAATACTCAGGTCACTCCCTAAGAAAATTTCTATGAAAGTGACAACCATAGAAGAGTCTCAAGACATCTCCAACATGAGAGTTGATGAGCTAATTGGTTCCCTCCAAACATTTGAGATGGGATTGAATGATGGTTCTGAAAAGAAAACCAAAAGCATGGCTTTCATGTCAAACACAGAAGAGGAAAACAGTCAGGATGAAGATTTGTCAAATAAAGTAGCAATGCTGGGAAGACAGTTCAACAGACTGTTGAAAAAGATGGATGTAAGATCTAAGGCTAATGTCAAGAACATTTCATCTGACATCAGTAGATCCAACAATGCTGAAAGAAGAGCAAGGTCATAAGATAGACCCAAAGAAGGAAAAGAAGTACATTGCTATGAATGTAATGGGTATGGACACATTAGAACTGAATGTGGAACCTACCTCAAGAAGCAAAAGATGAGTCTTGCTGCCACTTGGTCTGATGAGAGTGAAACAGAAGAATCTGCAAATCTGGTAACTGCCTTGATTGGAAGATGTGGTTCTGATGAAGACTCAAGTGATGATGAAGTAACCTTTGAAGAGTTGGCCTCTACCTATAGAAAGTTGTTTCACAAAAGTGTAGAATTGTGTAAGCAGGTTGAAAGCCAGAAGAAGGAAATAACTCAACTTGAGAATGAAAAGGTAGAACACCTAGAAACCATCTCCAAATTAAAAACAGAAGCAGTGGTTCTAAATGCCAAGCTAGATGAAATTCAACAAGTTGAAAACCAGAAGGTAGTACAGCTGGAGAATGAGAAGACAGACCATGTGGAGACCATCTCCAATTTAAAAACTAAAGCTATGTTCTTGAATTCTAAAATAGAAGAGATGACCAAGTATGTAAGAATGTTAAACAATGGATTTGACTCCCTAGACAAGATTCTCCAAACTGGAAAAATAACAGGAGACAAATTCGGCATTAGGTATAATGTATCTAAGCCTGAGTGCAGTTACACTGGTTGCAAACCTCAAGCCAAACCTAAATGCAGCCATAATAAAAGCAAACCTGTGATGTCACATCATATGTCACAACATCAGAAGAGAAGACAACAGAAAGGGAAACACCAAAGATGGAGATGCCATTATTGTGGGAAATTTGGTCACCTAAAGCCCTTCTGCTATAAGCTGTATGGTTATCCTAGCCCTGTTCATAATCAGACTCATCATCAAATCAGACCCAAACAGCACAGGCATGTCAACAAGAAGCAATGGGTTCCTAAGACTAATGTTACAAGTCTAATAGCTCACATTCCCCTCAGAGTCTCAGCCAAAGAAGAGTGGTATTTTGATAGTGGATGTTCCAGACACATGACTCGAAACAAAGACCTGATAACTGGACTTCATCCTCATACCATAAGCTATGTAACCTTTGGTGATGGAGCAAAGGGTGAAATCAAGGGAATATGCAAGCTTGATTGTCCTGAAGTACCTAAACTTGACAAGGTCCTACTGGTTAAGGGTTTGACTGCAAATCTAATAAGTATCAGTCAACTGTGTGATCAAGGTCTGAATGTTAACTTCACCAAAACTGAATGTCTGATTACTAACAAAGACAGCGAAGTGATTATAAAAGGAATCAGGACCAAACACAACTGTTACATGTGGTACTCTCAAATTAGTTACTCCTTAAAATGTACTTCAGTCAAGGAGAAAGGGATGAAGATGATTGTATCTGCTAGAGAAACTCCCAAAGTGAAAGTCTGTGGGAAATGTCAGACAAGAATGTCACACCAGAAACTCAAACTAAACATCACTTCCAAAGAAGAAAAGCTCATGATGGCTAAAATAGGTAGGAAGTTGGATCAGATGGTTGAACATGTTGATAGTCATACACAGCCTGAAGTTGGAAAGAGCTTTGTTGAACTTGGACTACAAGTCAAGCAGATAGAAGGGCCTATGTGTCTGTCTCAAAGCAAAAGTACCAAGAACAATGTTGTGAAGATTGAGATGGAGAGTGAAAGGACACTTGCTCCTACACACTTGAAAGAAGAAAATAGTGTTTATGCTGAATATATAGCCGATGGAAGTAGATGTTCTCAACAGGGTTGGTTGAAAATACTGATGATTGCGTACAATGTCACACACGATGTCATGACAATGTACTATGACAACCTGAATACTATAACTATGTCCAAAAATCCTATTCAGCACAGTTGGATCAAGCACATTAATTTCTGTCATCACTCCATTAGAGAATTTGTGGAAGACAAATTCATAGCTCTACAACATGAAATACAAATAGCTGACAAAATTGCAAGGGGTCTGGATGATAATGAGCTTGAATATGTAAGAGGGAAATTGGGGATTTGGATTATTGTAAAGTTATGGCAATTAATGTGGAGTGGAAAAGGTAATAAAAATATTGTCTTCCCACTTAAAAGAAAGAGCCACATTAATGATGAATCTTTACCTAGTATTGGAACTAGTATCTATGCCATTGCCACACGCTACCTAAACACAGCCAGTTCCATCTTCATTCAACTTCTCAGAGAACCTCTGCTAGGGCAAAGAAGGTTTTTTCAAAAGTTCAACAACATGTCTCAACATCCCTCATCATCAGGATCAAAACTCACTCATCATGCAAGGACTCCCTCCATGGAGTTTCTAGATGAAGACGTGCTGGCTGTTACCCCTCTGTGTGTGATACCAGGTGACGCCCCAGGTCCCTCTTCCATGGCTGGAAGTACGCAAGGTAACATTCCTGAAAAATCTCCTCATAAAGATGACATGTCCTTTACTGATCGTACCATTAGGAACCTAGTTACTAGGATTCTAAATGAAGAGCATGCAGACAAGGGTGTTTCTACCCCTCTGTCCAGAAGGGACCCCTCTCCTGAGGTGGAAACCCAAGTTGGGAAAGATGATGACTCATCTAGATCAGAAAAGGAAGTGGCTGCTGAGGGATTATGTTCTCTTGGTAAAAACTTACCTAACAAGAAATCAGCAAGTATGTCTCATGAAACTGCTGAGGATATTATTGATCTGGAGGAAAAAAGTTCTGAGGAAGAAGATGACACCTTGGTTCATCTGGTGAAACCAAGTGTAGCAAAGAAACTAAGAACCAGAAAAGGGAAGATTGTGGCTGAAATGAGGACAACAAGAAGAGTGAAAAAGGTTGCTGGTGTAGGACCCTCCAAATCATGGAGTAAAGTTGAGGTTAAGAAGAGGAAGATTAGAGAGAGTTCTGACTCTGATGATGATGTTGAAGACGATGTCCCAGACATCACCCCTGCTAAAAGGCAAGCTGTTAAGAAGTCTCCAGGCAAATCTGCAGTTGTGCACTTAGATAACATCTCTTTTCACTTAGAAGATGGTGCTTCCAAATGGAAGTTTGTCATTCAGAGGAGAGTAGCTGTTGAAAGAGAGCTGTGAAAAGAGGTTGTTGAGGTGAAGGAGGTCATGGAACTGATTAAAGTTGTTGGACTAATGAAGACTGTGGTTGCTCAGCCCCAATGCTATGAGAGATTAGTAAAAGAGTTCGTTATGAATATCCCTGAGGATATTTCTGAAAAGAGTAGCAGGGAATTCTGCAAAGTTTTTGTAAGAGGTAGATGTGTGAGATTCTCCCCAACCATAATCAACAAGTTCCTAGGGAGAGGAACTGACGGAGGAGTGGATCTAGAGGCTACAAACAATGAGGTCTGTAGGACTATTACAGCTGGCCAGGTTAAGGAATGGCCTAGTAGGAATCACCTATCAGCTGGCAAGCTAACTGTCAAGTATGCCATCTTACACAAGATTGGTTCAGCCAATTGGGTGCCTACTAATCATATCTCTACAATTTCCATTGGTCTTGGAAGAATCATCTATGCTATAGGAACCAGGATAAACTTTGACTTTGAAAGGTTTATGTTTGATCAAATTATCAGACATGCATCCACTAATGTTGTGAAGCTACCCATTACCTTCCCATCTATCATCTGTGGAATCATCTTGAGCCAGCAACCAGTCATTCTCAACAAAAGTGACATTCCAAGCAGAAGAAAGTCTCCTCTATCCATTCACTACAAACTGTTTGAGGGAAGTCATGTCAATGATGTTGTCATGACATCTTTCAGAAAGGAGCCTGCATCTCAAGGGAGCTTAATTGATCAACTAAAGGAAACCTGCAAGGAACTGGATAATGGTATAAAGGTGGCCAAAGCAAGAAAAAAAGCTTTAGAGGTTCTTATTAGTAGCCTAGAAAAGGAAGAAATGGAGAAGGCGGGTGAGACCAAAGACTCAGATGCCAATACCTCAAGTGAGAGGTCAAATGCTCAATCTAGTGGCAGCTCTGAAGGCTATGAAGGTGAAGATGATACTTCTTCCTCTGATTAATGGTTCCCACCTTTGTGTTGAAGACTGGTATGAAGTCTGTGATGTGTGTGTTGTGTTTGAAGACTGTTCTGTTGTGGCTGATGTTATGGAAGCTGTTCCCCCGCTGCTGTTTGGATGCTGAAGTTTTTATTGTTTTTTTTAAATATGTGTATTTTGTGGCAGTCCTTATTGATGCCTTTTTGTATTATTTTGGGCTCTTAATGAGTTCCATGGATTTGTTTATTATCTCAGCTATCACAACTGTGTATAATGGTGGTATGTATCTCTTAAACAATTACGTTTTAACATGTTATATGTTATGACATCTGTGGTGACATTCTCTGCTAGGCTAATTGACATTTATTTTGTCTAATTGGTCACCTTAGGTCAAAATTTTGACTAAAAAGGGGGAGATGTGTTGAAGGAGATGTGGAGTTGTGTGGAGATGGTTGTGCTGGTGTAGCTGAACAGATGAATAGCTATTATTAAAGGAGATGTGTTTGTTGTAAAAACAGAATGATATTCTGTTTACAGGTGTTGTGGTTACAGGTGCTGTTATTATCAAAGGAGTTATATGTGGTGCACAGATTTAGGGGGAGAAGCAGTACCCTTGTGCATTTGTGTGTCTTACTAGTTGCATCTATAACTAGTAATTTTGTATGTGTAGCACAGATTTAGGGGGAGAAGAAGTACCCTTATACTTGTGTGTATTACTAGTAGCTATAGCTAGTAATTGTGTTTGCTTCTGCTGCTGCTTAAACTACTGCTATGATGTTTAATTGCTGATGTGTTTTTCCTTGTGAACAAAAAGGACAGATATATGTTTTAGCCAAAATTTGCTAAAGGGGGAGTTTGTTGGTTCTAGGTGTTGGCAACAATTTTGGTAACACAAAGCGGGTTCACAAGATGTTGTATGTGACGTTTTAACATAAGATATTTGTGTACCTGCTTGAGTTTAAATGGAAAACATAATTATGTAGGATTGTTTCAGAATGTCATACACAAGGTCATGGCATCCGATATTATGTACCTCCTGAAATTTAAGAAACATAATTATGCAGGATTGTTTCAGAATGTCATACACAATGTCATGGAATCTGATATGGTTGTACCTGCTGGAAATTATAAATGGAGTTATAGAATTATGCAGGATTGTTCCAGGATGTCAGACCCGATGTCATGACATCCTGTACATAGAACATTCAGTATGAATGTCTGGTGTTTTGTGATTGCACATTTAATGGCAGTCTTTGTATGATTGAAGATCTGATTTGCAGGCGCATTCAATCATTGATTACAACCTGATTTACTTATTTTCCAAGGAGATCTAACCAGCTGTCATGAGAAGATTTAATTGGAAAATAGATTTAGGGTTTTCAAGATGTCCAAGCCCAGCTGAATGCTTCTATAAATAGGACATGGAAAACCTGATTTGACACACAACCAATACTGAGCGAAATATTGAGAGAGAGCTAGGGTTTGTGTCTTGTTTAGTCGTGAGACTTGTAAGCCATTCAAGTCATCCTTAGATGATTGAATTGGTCTAATTTGTGGTTGTAACTTGTCACTCAAAGCTTGTAAGCAAGAGTGTGTGTCTACTTGATCAAAGCTGTTAAGCAAGATCAAGTGTGTGTCTTCTTTATCAAAGCTATTAAGCAAGATCAAGAGTGCGTCTACTTGATTAAAACTGTGAAGTAAAATCAAGTGTGTGTTATTGAAAAAAGTTTTCTTTTCACAAGGGATTGTTGTTTAAAATCACAGGTGTGATTGTAGGGAAGTGAGTGGGTTCTCATATCTAAGAGTGCTTAGGTAGAAATTGCATGGGTAGAGATTAGGTGAGAAAGACTGTAACTTGTTGAAGTGTACGGAGAGTCTTTGAACTGATTCTATTTTAGTGAATTTCCTTCCTGGCTTGGTAGCCCCCAGATGTAGGTGAGTTGGACCGAACTGGGTTAACAATTGCTTGTGTCTTTTGCATTATTATTCTCTATTTATTCTGTTTGCATTATTCAGATATTAGTGTCGTGACATTACCTTCGACATCTCATATCTGATACCAGAATTTCACAATTGATCAAATATTTCAGAGGATACTTCATACTACATCATCTTATTCATATATGATCCTCCATGAGTCCCAAAAGAAAATATAATGTCAAGCTAGCAAGATGGTTCATGGTGCTAAGAGGAAACATTATAGGTCATTTTAGGCCAATACCATTGAACAAGTGATTTTCCTCAACTTCTAAAATGCATAACTCCTTCATGCCAAAACCAAATGAGGTCAAATTTGTTACCAAATTGAATAGGTTTGAAAGAGATACAACTTTGATGAAGGAACCGTTTTCATTTGAAGTCCATAGAAAAAGTTATTCAAGGTGGAAGAAGTGAACATTTGACTTGGGACTTAGAAAATTTTCAAATATGTTTGATTCCCCAAACTTACACCTAAAATTAATCATGATCCAATCTTCAAATGAAAAAGTGTTCAACATGAAAGTTGTTCCCCTTGATCTCACCTTTCAAAAAAATTCAAAACCACCTCATTTGGCCAAAGAATGAAGGACTTGCACATGGGTGCAATGTGAGGTACCATTTGGATGATTTTCACTTCCACATTTCATACACAAATGCATGGCCACATGACATGATTTCAGCATGATTCTCATTCATTTTTGGACCTGAATACATCACTTGATGGGCCTAGCCTACTCCCATGCAAGAATGCAAAGAGAATTACTAAAATTGGAAATTTTCGGAAATGTGTGGAAATGAATCTCTTTGGCTATAAATACAACCCTCATTGCTCAGAATTAAGGACCTCATGCCCAAGCTTTGAACCTAAAAAATACAACCCTCTTTGGCTATAAAAGATAATCTTGAAGGTTTTCATTTGAAAATCGAGCTTCAAATCTCCTTCTGTTTTGAGATTGAAACTCCAAGAGTCCAGGCCATTTCTTGATCCTAATCACTTCATACAAGCTTCTGAAACAAGGCCAAGCACAATTGGAATCAAGATCAAGCAAGGTTGAAGTTCCCTCGAAGGTAATTTTTTAGAATTTTCATCTCTTCGATTCTTCCTCAATTCTTCACTATTCTTTGTGATTTTTGGTTGGCTGAAGTCCTAGCAATGTAGGCTACAAGATTGAGTTGCTTTGAGGTCAAATTGAAGCAACTCAGTTCATGATCCTCAAAATTCAAATCTCTGTATCTTTTTATATACTGGGAATTGGAGAAAATTGAGGCCAGATTCATGCTCCTAAGCATTTTTACTTCAAATTAATTTATCCATTTTTCATGAAGATGAGTTTGAACCAGACCAATGGTGATCACCGGAGAAGATGACCGGAGCTAGGGCCCCGGTAGTGCGTTGGCAATGTCCAAGCCATCTGATCTGATTCAAATGTTTTAATCTCAAACGTCCATTGTGATCACCACGCCTGTAGCAAATTGACTAAGTACCATTGTGGAAAGCGCACACTTGGCCATCAGATCTGCCACCTCAATTAATGAGGGAGATCTGATGGCCCTTGTTTTTTGTATTTTCTGATTTTTTTTCATTTAATTATGTTATTTTGATTGATTCATATTAATTTCATATTTTAATCCAAAAAATAAGGGACTTTCACCAAAAATCTTTAAATATTTTTCTCTTTAATTTTCTGAATTAAAATTATTTTTAGGATTAATTTTGATATTTTTCATGAATTAATTGTTTTTGTACATACTTTAAATTGTTTAAAAATACTTCTGACTTTTCAAAAATCATGAAATTTTGCGTCCAAGGTCCTTTGACCTTGTTTGACCTAGGATAAATCTATTGGCCATTTATTTGGTGTTTTGAAGAGGTTTTAGGTTTTGACCAAACTAAATTTAATATAAAAGCATTTTTAATTGGATTTTTAATTGATTAATTGTATATAAACTATGTTGAGCCATTTTTTATTGACTTGTGATGTTTGACTATGTGTTTGGGCTTTGGTCAAGGTTGATTTGACTTTTATTGAGTTAAAGTCACTGGATTTAGGGGATTGATGAAATGTACATTTCATCTCCTAAAATGAATGAATGATTTTAATTTTATAAAACTCCTCCCATGACCAATTTGTGTTTCTCCCATCTCCCTTCCCTCTTCATCTTCAATCTCATTCTATCCCATCTCTTTCATTGACCAATGAAATCTCAAAATCTTAAGGCTTATTGGTTCATCAATAACCTTGTGTTAGATGAACCAATACAAGTATGGATGATATAGGTTCATCCCTTTGATCTTTTCTTTTAGTGTGTGGTATGTTTTAGGAGTTTGGTTCATTATACCAAATCTCTAACATGAATTACCACCTAAATTTCTATTGCCCGACCTCAGATAGTTGTGACTTCTACATAAGTCCAATTACGATTGCTTAGCATAGAGCTAAAATTTGACCCTAAAGACCTAGCATTCTAGTAAGTGAGATTGTAAGTCTTCCATCTTTCATGGCATTGTGTGGAAACTTGTCCTGTTTTCCTTCCTTTGGAAGATGTCTTGCTTCAAGGGTCCATGCTTGTAAGATGGTTGAGTGTTCTCCAAAGAATGACTTAATCTATTGCTTTTATTATCAAGTCATTTACTTTATGCAATTTAAATTCAAGTCATTTACCATTCATTTGTCATTTATATAGCATTTAAATTGTGTATGTTTATGTCATTTTTACTTTGCTCATTTGAGCCATATATTGTGTTTGTACATATTTGTTTGTATACTTTGTTTGTGTTTGTGATCTTAGGACCTTAAAATACTTAATAAACAACAAAAACCCTAAAAAATGTTTGTGTGGACAGTTGGGTTTGATCTGAGCTTTGGACTTATAATTAGGAAACAATCCATATGCAAAAGGACTTGGCCAATGCCAACATTTTTCAGACCAAGTTATTGTGATTTGAGCTTTCATATGATGCAAGTATTGGGATCCACTAGAATTCATCTTCTACATGGCATTGATGCAACTGTTGTTTTGATCTCATGCTACACCTTATTCTGAGTAAAAATCAAGAAGTCTCTCATCTGATACATGAGAAGACTGTCAGCTATGAATATGCTTGCTTGGATATGGCCATCTTTATTTGATGCCTTGCTATTCATATTGCTAATTTCTTGTTGATTATTGCTTGATTCAAAGTCCAAAGGGAAAATGGGTTTTCTATATGACATTCTTATCTATTGGATTGCATCCCATTGGTCAGATTTTTTTTAACTCTTAACTTTTAACTTTATGCTTGGGATTAGTCCCTTCATCTCCTCCCACTTCTTAAATTCCAAAATCTCCCCCCCCCCCCTCTTCTAAAACTTTCTTTGTTTGTGATTTCAAAACTCAGACCTTATTTTAAAACTCTTTTCTCAAATCAAACTTGTAAATGAACTTAACTATATTGACTTAAAATTTCAAAAGACAAAAAAAACTAACACTCATTCAAAGTTTTAGGTCTTTTGTGCCTCTTTTAGACTTAAATTTTAATTAAAAGCAATCCACTCATTTTGAAATTGATACCACGAACTACGAGGTTTTGATCCCTCATTTTTTATGTTGGTACGTAGGCACAAGTCCGAAGGTCTTGTCAAACACAAAAATATAATTAATGAATTATTTTATCATCCCCACACTCTATTTGTTGCAAATATCTTTTATACCAAAAACACATACACACATCAAAAAGGGCTCCTTAGGAGTGAGTACCTAGGACATTTGGGTGCTAACACCTTCCCTCTGTGTAACCAACCCCCTTACTTGTAATCTCTGGCATTTTATTAGTTTTGATTTGAAACCTTCTTATCTTTGGGTTTTGTTTGTACTTTTTCCTTTCCTTTGGAAACAATAAAAGCGCAGTGGCGACTCTAGTTTTACTGACGTTAAGTTTATTCATAGCTTAATGGTCGTGAGTTTACCTCTACAGAAATTATGTGGCGACTCTGCTGGGGAGTAGTCCTCAGTGGGTTTAGCCTAATTTTTTATGTGTAAATAATTGTATATTTGATTGTTTGTATATTTGTTTGTGTGATATAATCTGTCTGTTGTGCTTGGTGATCTCTGAGTGCTGAGATAAGTTCGAACCCGAACTTGAGTGCAATTAAGATAGGAGGATGGTATAGTCAAGTTCGACTTGTGTGGAGTAGTCCTTAACAAGTCGGCTTGAAACCTATATACTAAGTGGAGACCCTTTTGGAGCTATTGATGTCACACAAGTTATTTGTGGTTAGGCATTACTTTCTCTGATTTGGGGTCCGAGAAGCTGAGGACCATAGAACATTTAACCCAACTTGGCCTATGTAGGATGTAGTGCGGAGACTGTTCAGGTGTAGACTTGATAATAGTTGTTACACGATACTAAACTCAGACGAGTTTCTCTTGAGAATATTATGGGTTGATGAGTCATTCATACTAACCTATAGTATCCGATAGATGGAATTAAGACTCTGAGAACTTTTTAGAACATGATCTAGAGGTTTTTATCCTTAGTACACTCCTTTGGGATGGTTCTTAACCTGACTCCATGCTCGTGGCTCACAACAAACCCTTTGATTCTTGGTTGATCCAATCAAGTCTTGTCAATATCAATGGATCTTGGGTGTTGATAAGGTGAAAACCATAATCCATCAAAATGGATGATTGATATTTACAATGACTTTATTTATCCCTTGACCTTTGTTTGTTTGCCTTGTGTGTGATCCGTTATTTGTGATTGTTGCATCCATGCATTCATGCGCATCATAACATTCATCATAGAAAAATAATTTTAAGGAACCGAGGTCTTATTTGCAAATATTTTTAGACCATGGATTATGGACGAAGGAACACTAAGAAGTACAGTTTCAGATGTCTTGATTTGAAAGAGCTAAGGAAGCTATCATCTTTTGTATTAGACCCTTTGGACTTCAAGTAACGTCATGGGAAGCTTCTATCTATGTTATCTATTCATGTGGTTGAAGGGCTTTTGAGTGTGTTGATCGAGTTCTATGACCCTCTCTACCATCGCTTCACTTTTCTTGATTATCAACGTATGCTTATGTTAGAGGAGTATGCCTATCTCTTGGGAATACCTGTTTCTGGCAAGTTGCCTTTTAGTGGATTGGAGGAGATTCCCAGATCTCATATCATAGTTGAAGCTCTTCATCTAAAGAAGTCTGAGATTGAGGCTCATTGGGTGAACAAAGGAGGAATGTTTGGTTTGACTTCTGATAACATTTTATTAGGTTTGTCTCTCAAGGGGAACCCAGGTTGACGACGAGCCAAAACAGGGTTGTACTTAATTCCTCCTTGTGTGCCAATGAGAGGCACATTAGAGAATTCACCAAAACTATCAATAATCTCCAAACTTCTTAAAGACGGATCATACTAAACTATATCATCATTAGTGAGAGACATAAGTCTCTGAGACCACCTTAGACATTGTTTGTTCTCCACAAAAGCAGGGGTCTGAGGCAAGTGCGAAATAAACCACTTGTACAAAAGAGGAATGCAATAGAAAATAGTTCCACCACCCTTAGAATTCCTTAGATGAAAAGAGAAATACATATCACCCAATAAAGTAGGCACATGATTCCCAATCAAGAAAAGTCTAATGGTGTTAACATCAACAAAACCGTCAATGTTAGAGAACAAAGCTAATCCATAGATGAGGAACACAAAGATAGCTTCAAAATCATCCATACTACCAACTTGAGCAAAAGTAGTAGATTCCTTGAGGAGGAAAACATATGGCAACCTAAATAACCCTCCTCTCTTCACTCAATGAGCCTCTATCTCAGACTTCTTCAAGTGCAGAGCTTCAACAATAATACTAAATCGGGGAATCTCCTCGAATCCATTAAAAGGAACTCTACTAGAAATAGGTATCCCCAAAAGATGAGAATAGTCCTCCAATGTAGGCACAAGCTAAAAATCTGGGAAAGTTAAATAATGGTAGAGAGGATCATACAACTGCACTAGGACACTCAAGAGTCCTTCAACCACATCAGTAGACAAGATGGACATAAGCTTCCCATAACATTGTTTGAAGTCCAAGGGATCTAATACAAAAGATGCTAGCTTCCTTAACTCTTTCAAGTTGGGACATCTGAAACTGTACTTCTTAGTGTTCCTTCGTCCATAATCCATGGTCTGAAAATATTCGCAAATGATACCTTAGTTCCTTGAAATTTTCGTGTGATGAATGTTATGATGCGCATGAATGCATGAATGTGTAAGACCCAAATTTTGACCCTAAGATCCCTCATGGCATCATAACATTGCATTTACATTACCTCAAGGATCATAAGCATCTTGGTTCCTTTACCTTGGGTTGGGATCTCTTGAGAGTTGGTTTGAGATCACCAAGCATACTTGAATTATATGTTATTGCTTTTATCGTTTCATTTACTAACCAAAAACATAAAAAAAATATGTCACTAACATCTCTTGTTTGTAGCTTGAGCAGTCACAAGGTCAAAAGCTTCTAGGAAATCCTATATGCATTGATATGGTCAAGAGAAGATGAAAGCAAGCATGGAAATGGTCCCCTAAGCTCTCATCCATTAAATATGCCTCCCAAGTATCTCCATTCATCATTTTGATCAAAGCAAATCAAAGGGCTTGAGGTGTGTTTCCCAAGGAAACCCTAATCCATCTATTCATCAACCGTGCCTTGCTCATAAAGCAACCTCAACCTTTGGTCAAATGCAAGCAAGTGAAGTTCTTTAATTCATCATTTAATGCATATTTGAACTTATTTGAGTGCCCTCAATCATCAATTCATCAAGATATGAGTTTTGGACTTGAGAAGTTGATCAGACAATTCATCTGACTATTTTGAACTACACTGAGACCTAACTTTTTTTGATGTGTTTGTCAAATGGAGATGACCCCAAGAGAAAACATCTTCTTAAGAACCATATGAACAACTTTAATGTTCATCAAAAATTGATTTTTAATCTTGTAAGGTCATCATCCATTCCAAAACATTATAGGTCATTTTGACTAAAACCCTAATTTTAGGTCAACTTCCCAAGGACATAACTCATTCATTTTTCATGATTTTGAGGTGATATCAAAGGATTTGGAAAGCTTAAGCTGTCTATTTCAAATTTTATGTTGAGAAAAATTGCAAAATATCAAAAGAAATACATGTGATAATGAAAAACATTATAGGTCACTTTGGACCAAATGCATTGAAATGTGAAAAAGTCCAACTTAAAGTGCCCATAATTTCTTCATCAAAACACCAAATGATGCAAACTTCAAGTCCAAATTCATTGCCTTGAAAAGATATACAACTTTCATGTTGAAGATTTTGTCATTTGGAGCTTGCATCATTGAGACAGAAGGGCTTGAACTTTTGCCAATTTTGAAAATTTCACTTATGCATGTTTTGCACCCTACACTTCAAGTTCAATTTTCACTAATTTCCAAGGCCCAAATGGAGTTTTGATCAACATAACATTTGTTCCTTATGCAATAAGCTTTCCAACCATTACTCATAAGGTTGCATTTCAATTTTGGACATGGAATTTTTGAAGACTTGAATGTAATAGTACATTTTGTGAAAATCATTTCAATTGCCATGCATGAGCTCATACAATCCAATCTGCACATCCATTCTACTTACATCATGCATAATGTAGCGGTGTATTCGTCGCTATATGATTTATCGATTAAACCATAAGCAAGAGATACAATGAAATTTTCGAGTCGCCACCGCACTTTTATTTATCCAAAGGACTGGCTAAAAAGCGAACAAAAGCCTAAGAAGTTTTACACGTAGAAAACTAATAAAAAGATCAGAGATTCTGGGTAAGGGGTAAATTACGCAATGGGAAGGTGTTAGGCACCCACTACGTCCTAGGTACTCCTAGGGAGCCCTTTTCACACTTGTTATGCTAAATTAATATTTGTTATGACAAAAATATTGTGCAAACATGATTGGGATGATGAGAAAAGAATATACAAGTTAGTTATTTTTGTGTTCGAACGGATGAACCCGCTGCCTACGTACCTTCCATCAAAGGTAAGGATCAAAACGCCGTAGTTCGGCTAAAAGATTTCCAAAAGTTGGTGGATTCAGTTTTAAACACAAGCACTGAGGCTTTTCATTATCAATGGGAGAACACTCGACCAAGAACAACATCCACCATGTGAGGATAGCTTCGACGCACTAGAGGGGTTAACCCTGTTTTCAGTACGGAAGTCTTACTGTCGACTCACTAAGGATAGGCAAGATTTACATCAACCACAAAGATAATTGAAACCTATGGCTAATGTGAAAAGATTAACAATGGACAGAGCCAAAACAAGTGAATGAGTGAAGTTAATTGATTGTGATTATGAAAGTAAAGTCGGAGTATGATTAAGGTTAATTCAGAAGAAGTATTATGAAAATGGAGTTTGAAAAAGTCAAGGACTTGAGTCCAGGTTTTTAATTAGAAAACATGAAAATGTTTGCACAACACTTATGTCAAGTTTGAAAGGTAAAGTGTGAGAAGGTTTAGGACATAATGAATGATGAATGGATGAAAATGGAAAGTAAAACTTCTTAGAAGGTTCACTTCTTGAGATCATATGGGAGATGATTCAAGTGTGTCCTTTGGAATAACAATTAATAATAACAAACAAGCAAAGCAAGCAAAAGCGGATATCGGATGCCAATCACTGGGCTTATACCAATCTCCTAAAACAGAATGGGATATCAGATGCCACTCAATGGACTTACACTAATCTCCACAGAAGAAAACAAGAAATGGGATATGAAATGTGGAAGTCAACTGCCAATCTGTCTGGACTTAGGTTAACTCCACAGATGCTCATAGGAAAACCAATGCCACATAGCAGGGACTTACAAGGATCCTCACATACAAGAACTATGCAACATGAGATGATGAGAAAGCAAAAGCCAACTTGCAGGGACTTACAATTGCAATTTCTCATACAATCAAACAAATCAAATTATGATCACAGGAAAACAGATGCCAACTTGCAGGGACTTATAGCTGTATCCTCACATACAAATCAAACAGATCAAATTATGATCATAGGAAAACAGATGCCAACTTGCAGGGACTTATAACTGTATCCTCACATACAAACAAAGCAACAGAAGATATGAGTGACCAATGAGGTCTTACACTCTATCCTTCCATATCATAGGAGCAAATGCCAAAGCAATGGACTTACAATTGTCCTCAATGGGCAAGCAACAATGATAGCATCACAAAAGCAAATGAGATGATCATGCACTAATGGCAATTGATGATGATGATAGATGCATAACATACAGGCAAACAAGTGCACATGAAGCAATCAATCAATCAATGAATATCAAACAGCACACTCTATAGCCAAAACAATGGGGGCTCACACAAGAGGGTTTGACTTTGAAAGTCCACTGTAATGGGTAAGAGTTGCTCTTAACCTTGCCATTGAGAGGCTAAGGTGAAGCAGATGAATAGGAGATGAGGGGTGTGCCTCATTGCTTCTATCTCAGATCAGAGAGAGCATCAAAGAAAGTGTGGGAGTTCAGAAAGTAGGAACTCTCTCCACATTATTGACTCGATTAGATCTTGGGTATTTATCTCAATGCTTCAACCATGTAATGGGAGCAAAGAGAGGACACACTGAATAGTGGGGGATAGATTACTTATCCCTACCTTCCACCAATTGCCTTATTTGAAGGACTTTTCCTGCTTGGGACAAAATTAAACACACACAGGCATTGCCTCTTAAGGAGGACTTCAGACAGTTTGCCCGGTCAAATAACAGACCGGGTCTCCAGACTACATGAAGAAGAAAGGTTTATACCTCTAAGCAAATGCTAAATAGCAAAGCAAGCAAGTTCAAAGAACTTAAGCAACTAAAGTACCTGCAAAAATCAAACCAATTAGTAAACAGCTCAACAGTCAAAATCAAAAGGAAATGAACCAATAGTCAACCACAGAGGGACCAATTGTGCAAGGCACAAAGACAAACTCATATGAGTCACACCTACAAAGCAAGGGTTAGCACATGATAAACAATTCAACTCAATCAAATTTGAAAGGTCTTTGAAGCATTGGTGCTTAACCTGAAACAAAAGCTCAATTGTAAGCTCAAGAGACCACTAGGACTAGCCTAGGGTCAAAGGTGAAAGAAAAAAGTCAAACAGCAAAGAAAAGTCAACCCAATTCATGTTCAAACATTTAATAAGCAATCTCAATTGGATTCACAATCAAATCATGCATCATTGTCATTTCATACACAAAAGAATGCAAAGCATGGCAAAGGAAGCATACAAAAAGTCAACAGAAAGACTTCATTCAAAAGTCAACCCAAACAGTCTCAAAAATTATCAAATAAATCACATTCAATCCTAACACCTAGCATGGCAAGCATGTCAAATTTCATGGCATTTGGATGAGAGGAAGGAAGTCAATTAAAATCATGAAGTCAACATAATTTCAAGCATGCACAATGAAGGTCAACAAACATGGGTCAACTTCAAAAAATCATATCAAATTGAAAACAGATGATAAATGAATGAGATTAACACCAATGCAAAGCTCAAAGTGTCTAGTTATCACATATGAAATTTCATGGTCATACAATAAGATTTGAGAATTTCACAAAAGATTTGGCAACATGTAGCACAAAAAGTCAACAAATGACTAAGCATGGAAGAAAATTCTCAAATAAATTGGAAACAGCATGGTAAATTCCAAGAAAATTCATACATAAACTAGACATGTAGAGGATGGCTCATGCAAAATTTGGGGTCATTTGGATGTAGGGAAGCATGTGAACAAAATTTAAGAAAATGCATGTCATTCATGTAGCACCAAATGTAACACATAGCTTCAAAAATTTGTAACTCACAAACCACAAATGAGAAATGTATAAACTCTACATGGAAACAAAGGTCAATGTGTCTAGTTTCACCACAAAAAATTTCAGAACCAATGGATACATCATGAGAATTTCACAATTGAAATGGCAAAGGGTGTCAAATATGCATACTTGTCAATAAAGTTCATGCCAATTAAAATCCAGTCAACCAAAAAATGATTAAAAATCATAATTAAATACTAGACACATTCATGAACACGATGGAAAAAGTTTCATGATTTTTGGATGAAATTTGAGAGAGAAATGAATTTTGGAATTTGATGTACAAATTGATGAAACATGAAGCACATAGCATAAACAAAGGAGTCAAACTAAGGTCAACCGTGGCAGTTTGGTAATATTGGGCTCACTTAACAAAACTGTGCGTTTTGGGGGGAGGGAACGAAATGTTCCCATTGGTCCAAACCCAATGGAACAGTAAACACACCAATGAAACTTCATATTTTCTGGTTTTAGAAACCCTTAGGGTTTAACAGCTATGGTATTCATCATCATTCATCATCCAATCATCAAAACATGAACAATAACATCAACAGATAAGCGTGGCCATGAAACATCAGCATTAAGCAACATCAGCTAACAGCAAAACAAACATCATCATGGGAAAATTCTGGAAATGCTAGGGTTTAAACACAGCAGTATGCATCTTCATCATCAACAATTCGAATCTTCAAGAAAATTTCCAGAAATTAAAAACACATACATAATAACGCTCAGCATGGCAAGGTGAATAAGAATCCAACATTAATTTTCAACAAAACACGCTGTGTATCAGGAATCGAGCAAAATATCATATGAGCATCATCCTTCATTTCCAGGTTTCTAACAATATACTCAACTATTTTACACGAGACAAAGTTTAAAGCAACCAGCAAACCAAAACCTATTTAACACATGGCATAGTTTGGAGAATGAAGATAATCGAAAACCTACTTGTTTTTGAAGCAAGTTGTAAACAGTGGTCCTTTGAGTGATTCAGGTGCAAACAGATGAAGATAATACTTTGGAGTGTTGAATCCTTGAGGTTGTTTGGTTCAGCAAAGCTTGGAGCTCTTCAAATCTCCTTTCACCATTGTTGAAGCTTGAGGAAAACAGAACAAATAGGGGCTGCACAGGTGTGGTTTGAGGATGCAAAATGCTTCCAAAGATTGTACAAGTAATGAGGGATGCAAGGGTTACTCGAGTTCTTTGATGGTTTGTGCAGAAATCCAAGTCGAGCCAATATGCAAGAAAGATAGAATGTCTATTTTCTGAACTTGGAGGCTGCTCTTCTAGGGTTGGATTTGACAGAAAAATGTCTTTTATATTTCTGTTTTGCACTGCTAATCCAAATGATAAGCTAGTTTTGTTTAAATGAAGCTAATTGCAAATTGCTAATTTGGTACAAATGAACATGGAGGTGCAAAGTCTTGGTCGAATTGGGCCTGAAACCAGCTGCCAATGACTTACATGTTTGCTGTTTGTGGTCTGCTGAAGAAATGCTACATTGCCTTGCTTGTTTCCAACTATTTTGCATATTTGCCAAATTTACATTTTAATCCAAAATGGTGGTGTAATGGTGGTATGATGATGATTTAGGGCTTTGAGCAAGTTTCAAATATGATTTAACACATTTCCCAATTGGCCAAATTAAGAAAAAGTCAAAGAATCAAAAAGTCAAAGTTTGGTCAAACTTTGATTTTCAAATGAAATAGGTCCAAAAATGCCATTTTGAATGGTAGGGTTTTGGTGAATGAAATTTATATTTTTGGGAAGAGGAGGAAAAATGTGGTGTGTAGGAAAAAACCTCACCAAATTTGGCCTTATGGTTCATGAGTTATGGCTCTTTGAAGTTCACAAATTTCTGAAATTGAATTGATCATATCTTGACAAGCACACATGGGATTTGGGTGTTCTTGGACTTTTTGAAAATGGGAGAACAAGATCTTCAACTTTTATGTTGGGCAAAAATTCATTTGAAGCTTGTATCATGATGTAAGTTGAGGATCAAGAAGTTTCCATTTTTGGCAGTTGAAATTACAGGTCCACTTTCTATTTTGGGAAATTTTCTGATTAACTTCAAATTCTTCAATGATGAGGTTTGACATGATAAATGAGGCTTATACAAGCATGAATGAGCTCCTTCAAATCAATTCTATCCATCAAATCACTGATTAAATCCACAGTTGACCAAATTTGACCTTTCTAGGGTTTTGGATGACTGAAGCATTTCTGATGAATTCCAAACCCTAATTCCTTGAGAACTTGACTTCAAATGATGTCCCAAGATATATGAGCTCTTGATTATTGATCATGGTGCCCAAATTCTGCAAGAATGGCCACCATCCATTGCTTTGACTGACTGTTGACTGTCTTTGACCTAATTGCTGATGATTGCTTCAACTGCAAGGAACAAGGTTAAACTGACAATATTTTTGTACTTTTTGGTTAATAAACATATGAAAGCAAAGATATACAAATGCAAAGTATGCTTGGTGATCAGGAAACCACCCACAAAGCAAACAAACCACTAGGAGGGACAGCTAGGGTATGCAATGATCCTTGAGGTTATGATATGATATGATATGGGCCATGAGGGATCTTAGGGCCCAAAATTGGGGTCTTACACATAAGCTTCCATTTCCAAGTGGAATTGGGCCCTCCATGCGCCTGTACAGGCCCATGCATGGAGGCCCTTTCCATTCATGCAAGTTTTGATTCATGCATTCAGCATTGCTTCAGCTATAAATACAATGCCTTGGCCTCTCATTTTAGCAACCTGAAGGCGCCCCAATTGCTGCTGAATTGAAATCCTAGCCATCACTAAATGAACTATTTCATTTCTCTTCAAATTTTTTCAGATCTGAATTTTGATTTCATTGATCAATCTTCAGATCTCAAAGTTCCTAAACCTTCTCCTCTTGATCCATAGTGCCTACTGTTAGCAAAAACATCCACAGATCTTGACTCAAAGCCTTGCAATTCAAAGGTTTACTTCAACTGCTATTTGCTTCGAACCAGCTTGTATATTGCTCTATTTGCTTTTTTCTTGTGTGATCTGAAGTCCTCTGCATAGAGGCAACATTGCTATGCTTTCAATTTTTTAAAATCATGAAGTTCACATGAACACCACAAAATTTCCACTTCTGATTTCTCTCAATCTAGAGATCTAGAATGGAATTGAGTGGTGTAACATCCCAAAATTTGCCCTCCTCATTCATGCATGCATTTTTAGGTCATTTAGCATTTCATATTGCATTTCATCATGTCAATCAGGATCAGATCCAAGAAGCTTGAACATCATCCGAGACGCTTGGTGGGTTCTATCCAGGTGATCAGTCAACACAAGGGAAAGACTTGAGTTACTTCCAACAGGTTCAAATGGTGTCTATTCATCATTTAAAATGCTAATCTTGAAGGAGCAAAAATCTGTCCCTGAGCTATCAAGCTCGCTAGGCGAGCAGAATGGTTCGCCTAGCGAATCTGAATTGTCATGCTCGCTAGGCGAGCAGATCCTTCGCTAGGCGAAGCCCACGCGTTTTGAGAAAAATAACAGAAAATCTTGGGCTTGAGTTGCCCTCATTTGAGCCCACCAAGCCACGAGAATCAGGTTATAAATACTAGAGTTTCATTGAAATAAGAGAATAGAGAGAAAAGAGAAGGGAAACCTACAAACTAATCTGCAGCAGCCTCCAGACAGCTCTGAAAAGTTCACTCTGACTCACACACTTTTCCAACTCCATCTCACGCAAACCCTAACATTGCTTTCCAAACCCAGTCGTATCACTCGATTTTAATCGATCTCTCCAATCAGGTTTGCCTTATTCCTATCACTTTATGCTTCTAATTTGAATACTCTAAATGTATGAGGTATTATCGTGAGGTTTTGCATGCGAGTTTAGATATGCATGAATGTGTAAAATAATACTTTGAATGTCTGACCACTTGATTTCTGAAAGGGATACCATATGGTTTGGAGTCCCTAAAATCGTACTGTTATCAATGGGAAATCCAGAACCCGCAGGCGTTCGCTAGCACCATCGTTAGGCGAGCCTGCAACGAAGCCTCGCTAAGCCTTCGCTAGGCGAAGCAGTAGCGAGCGTGACAGTAATTAATTATTTTTTCTGTTTGCTCTAATCTGTTTTGTGTTCGTCATGTTTTCTCCTGATTCCATCCTGTTACTCTAACCTGTTCGTTGAGTTTTTGTGAGGGCTCACATTACTGTTGCAGAGATGGCTTGTTTGGTATTCCGCTTTATTTGTGGGATACCACCTGGAGGTTTATTCCGATTACCTGTACTAATTCGCTTTCTTTCATGATGCTAGCTTGAGGGATATCCGGGTTTCCTGTGTCGTTAGTTGCTATTACTTCGGATCTTTATCCGTGCGGTAGATCTCTTGATCCCTTTATTTTTCCCGCATTTTACCGCTTTCTTAGCTGGAAGACCTCGATAGGAGGCAATGTTTTGTGTGTTTACTTTTGTGCCCAAATACCTCCAAAAAGAGGCATCAGTGTTAAAGACCTCAGTGAAAAGGAAATTGACGGATAAAAGGGATTAGTAGTCAATCCCCCGTTATTCGGCGCGTCGTTCTTTAAGATCACACTACGTGGCGATGCTTCAGAACAAAAGCCCAAGATCTTTTGTCCGGTCAGTCAGTGGAGAGGGTTCCACCTTCCTGAATCCCCACTTTATGTCATGAGCTCACCCTGTCCAGGGTTAAGAGCTATGAGGTCTTATCCTCATTACCCGTTTGATCTACTCACCCTGACGTTCAATGTCAGTGGTTAAGAGCCTGTTTGATTACCCTTCCATGGCTTGTTTGTCGAGGTTGATATGACCCCTCTTCGAGCGTTTCCTTTTTCCAGGTTTACTTCGAGCATTTCCTTTCCTTCCTTTGGGATAAATAACGCACGGTGGCGACTCTTCTGTCATTTCCTTTTTCGCCGGGTGTTTTTTCACATTCCTATTTTTTAGGCTACGACAGCTGGCGACTCTGCTGTGGACCTGTTTCCATAAGTGAGTCCCTCCTAGATTTTGTAGGTTTCTTGTTTGTTGGGTGTTAATTCTTTTGTACAGTTATTTATCTTTCAGCATTCACCTGCTCTTTTGCATTGTGTACATATGATTGTCGTATCTGCTGGTTCTGTTTGTTGGGATGGGATGTTCTATGAGAGATAAGCCCAATACACAGGCTATGAGTGACCTTTAGGACACCTAGGAATAGAGTGATTCATGGGAAGCGGGTGGTATGGCACCACTTAGCGGAACATGGTATCACGAGCAGTTCAGATTCTGATGGGGTATTATCGTTGCATACACCTGGTGTGCATATGATGATATTCTTGAAAGGATTGTTTATCCTGCGTTTCTCTTGACCTTACCCTGGCCTAGATTACACCCGTGAGTGGGGCGGGAATGAATCATTTACAGGTACTGATGGTGACTTGTTCTGCTGGTGACTAGTGTTCGGTTCTTGTTGGTGACCGTTGGTTCTGAAGTATGGGTTCTGAGTTGATGACTGTGTTCTATGGTTCTCGGTTCCGAATTCATGCCGAAGTGCTGATCCTATATTACATCCCTCAGTGGTTTTCTCTTCAGACAGTGCAACCCGACATATGTTCAAGCGGATGCAGCAATTCTGATTGACATGCCTTTGCATTGCATAACATCATCTGCATATTTGCATCCAATATCTCATGCTTATTCATTTGTAGGGTATTCCCTTTTTAAGGGGGGTGCCTTGAAATTGAATAAACAGTGCATCGCATACCATGCATACTAACCCTTGTTTGTTTTGCAGGTGTCACTGCAGTGTCTAATGTTTGTTCGCTGTCTCAGGCATTATTGGTCCCAAGCGAGTCCACAAGTACCCGACAAAGGAAAATCGTCCGCTACTAGCGATGGACCAGGTACAGAAAGAGCTGGCTGATATGCGTGAAAGGATGGATCAGTTCATGACATTGATGACTGGTATGGCAGAAGGCCAAGAAAAGCTGAGGGAATTGGTTGAGCAACTGAGGCCTGATCCAGAGGTAGAGATACCAAATGCTGAGGGAAACCCTGGTAACCCTGGGAACGCTGATAACCCTGTGAATACTAGTAACGCGGGTAACGCAAATGCTGATCGAAACCCGGGTAATGTTGGCAATCCGGGGAATGTTGGAAATAGTATTGGTGGAAGGTACAATGTGAATCAAGGAATTTGGATTAACGGGCGCCCCGTTACTAAAGATTATCAGTATGATCAATTCTCTTTGCACGACAAAGCTCACGAGACCACTCGCCGTATGGATGAGCTTGCTGAGAAGCTCAAATCTTTGGAGTCTCAAAATTCCTTAGGTTTTAATGTCACAAATATTGGTCTGGTTCAGGGAGTGAGGATTCCTCACAAGTTCAAACCCCCTACTTTTGAGAAATACAACGGGGCTTCTTGCCCATGCACTCATCTCCAATCTTATTTGGGAAGGTTGGGAGCTCACACGGAAGATGAAAAGTTGTGGATGTACTATTTTGAAGACAGTCTAACTGGGGCTTCTCGTGAATGGTATTCTCATTTGTCTCGTACTACCATCCAGAGCTGGAAAGACTTGGCAGAGGCTTTTGTCAAGCAATATCAATACAACTTGGACATGGCTCCAAATCGGACCTTGTTGCAAGGAATGTCTCCGACTGCCAAGGAAACCTTTAGAGAATATGCTCAGTGTTGGAGACAAATTGTTGCGTCCGTCCAACCCCCTATGTCTGAAAGGGAGATGGCGGACATGTTCATGAACACTCTTCAAGGCAATTATATTGAGAGATTGGCTGCTTGCCCGTCAATCAGCTTTGCAGAGATAGTAATTGCTGGGGAAAGAATCGAGAGTTTGTTGAAGATGGGCCGAATTCAAGACAATAGTGCTTCCAGCTCATCAGGTCCCAAGAAACCGTTTGCTGGTAACGGTCAACGAAGAAGAGAAGGCGAGACAAGCGTTGTGTATGCCGGCAGAGGCAGGGGCAGAGGACGTCTTAATTATTATCAAGATCAAGTAGCCGCAATCACTATTCCAACACCTTCTCCTCAACAGCAACAACAACCGCAGTATCATTCGCAACAGCAACCCAGTTACAACAATCAACAACAAGGAGGTAATCCGGGTCAGCAGAGACACTATCAACAACGTCCAAGGCAGACGGACCGGGTCATTGAGCCAATCCCAATGCCTTATTCTGTGTTACTTCCCAAGCTGATTGACCTGAATCTGGTTACGTTAAGAACTCTGGCCCCACCAATCGATCCCAATAATTTGCCTAGAGGTTATGATGCAACGCCAGATGTGCTTTTCACTCCAACGCACCTGGCCATACTATAGATAATTGCAAGGCTCTCCAGCTAAAGGTGCAAGATTTGAGAGATGCCCAGGCTATCAATTTTTCTCCGGTGCCTAATGTTATCCAAAACCCGACGCCAGCCCACGGTGGGCAGGGGATTAATGTTGTTGAAGTGGTTAAAGCTGGTAATGCCCAAGGCTGGGGCAAATTTGCGGAGCCAATCATCAAAGAAGACATGTTTGGATTGGGGTATACTCCGGGGTCTCAGAAGAATGAAGCCAGTACTTTCTCCAGCGGTGGTTTGGTTTCTCCCCACATCGTCAATGTTGCAGATGAAGACAAGGCTGACAGCAACTGTGACTTAGATAGCTGGATTCTCCCGTGTGTCCGGGAGAAAAGCTAAACAATTGGTCGTCCGAAAAAGTCGTCCGGGTTACTCTACTGAAAGAGTAATTTTTATTGTTTTCCTTTTATTACATGCATAATAAAGTCTTACACTTTGCCCAAGGTGTAATGACTCATCTGTAGGGCCATCCATTTAGTTACATTTCACAATTATTTTCATCATTAATAAAGGACAGCTTTTGCAAACAATTTTGTGTTCTCTTTCTTTCAATTTTTTTTTATATTTACAAAAAAACAATAAAAATGGCAATGTTTCTTTTTCGTTTTTATTTCCAAAAAAATCTCGTTCTAAGGTAAAGCATGATCCTCCATCATGCAGAGCCGATCACCCGGATCTTACTGCTAACGACACTGCTATGGCCAAGTATGACTTCGACAATCCTATCTATCAAGTCGAAGAAGGGGTTGAGGAAGATTGTGAATTTCCTGAAGAATTAGCCAGGATGTTGAAACAGGAGGACCGAGCTATTACACCTTATCATAAGGTGATTGAGACCGTCAACATTAGTACCGAAGACGACAAGAAAGAGATCAAGATCGGGGCCAGTCTACAGGCCGAGGTGAAAGAACAGTTGATCAGTTTGCTTCGTGAGTACGTCGACATATTTGCTTGGTCCTATCAAGATATGCCAGGTTTGGATACAGACATCGTTGTACACAGGTTACCGTTGAATGAAGATATACCGTCGGTTAAACAAAAGTTACGCCGAACTCATCATGACATGGCAATGAAAATCAAAGAAGAAGTTCAGAAACAGTGGGACGTAGGGTTTATCGCTGTGGCCAGTTACCCACCATGGGTTGCCAATATCGTACCAGTACCCAAGAAGGATGGCAAAGTACGCATGTGTGTCGATTACAGAGATCTGAATAGAGCTAATCCGAAAGACGACTTCCCATTACCTCACATCGATGTTTTGGTTGATAACACAACTCAGTTCTCCGTATATTCTTTCATGGATGGTTTCTCCGGTTATATTCAGATCAGGATGGCACCGGAAGACATGGAGAAGACGACATTCATCACACCGTGGGGTACCTTCTGTTACAAGGTCATGCCTTTTGGGTTGAAGAACGCAGGGGCAACGTACCAACGGGCTATGGTAACACTTTTTCATGATATGATTCACAAAGAGATCGAATACTATGTGGATGATATGATTGCCAAGTCCCGAGCAAAAGAAGAACATCTGGACAATCTGCAGAAGTTGTTTGAACGTCTGAGAAAGTTCAAGTTAAGGCTGAATCCGAACAAGTGCACTTTTGGAGTGCGAGCTGGTAAGCTGTTAGGTTTCATTGTAAGTCAAAGAGGAATAGAGGTAGATCCTGCGAAAGTAAAAGTTATTCAAGAAATGCCTGCACCTAAAACAGAAAGAGAGGTCCGTGGCTTCCTGGGCAGATTGAACTACATTTCAAGGTTCATATCTAATCTTACAGCCACATGCGAGCCATTGTTCAAAATGCTGAGAAAAGAGCAAGAGGCCAGGTGGAATGATGATTGTCAGAAAGCCTTTGAAAGAATAAAAAAGTTTTTGCAGGAGCCTCCGATTCTAATGCCCCCAGTAGAGGGAAGACCGTTAATCATGTACTTGACTGTGTTAGAAAGGTCAATCGGTTGTGTGCTCGGTCAGCATGACAAGTCAGGTCGAAAAGAGCATCCAATATACTACCTTAACAAAAAGTTTACCGACTGTGAACAAAGATACTCACTACTCGAGAAAACTTGCTGCGCTTTGGCATGGGCTGCTCGCCGACTAAGACAATATATGTTGACTCACACGACTCTATTGATATCAAAGATGGATCCGTTCTAGTATATTTTTGAAAAGCCATCGCTTATCGGAAGGGTTGCTAGGTGACAAATGATACTGGCAGAATATGACATCCAATACACTTCGCAAAAATCCATCAAAGGAAGTGTCTTGTCAGACTATCTTGCAGAGCAACCGATTGATGATTACCAACCTTTGAGGTTCGACTTTCCTGATGAAGACATCATGTTTCTCAAATCGAAAGATTGCGAGGAACCACTCCTGGAGGAGGGGCCTGACCCTGAATCCAAATGGATTATGATGTTTGATGGGGCGGTCAACGTCAATGGTCGTGGAGTTGGTGCAGTGTTGATCACGCCGGAGGGGGTTCATATGCCATTTTGTGCCAGAATAACTTTTCCCTGCACCAACAATGAAGCCGAATACGAAGCTTGTATCCTAGGACTTGAGGAAGCCATCAACCTACGGATTAAAACCCTGGATGTATACGGGGATTCAGCTTTGGTCATCAATCAAACCAACGGGAAATGGTATACACATCAGCCTCATTTGGTTCCTTACAGAGACTATACGAGAAGATTGTTGACTTTCTTTACGACAGTGAAGCTGCATTACGTTCCTCGTGAAGAAAACTAATTTGCTGATGCTTTGGCTACCTTGTCTTCGATGATTAAGGTGCTACGTTGGAACTACGTACCCAGAATTGATGTATCCCGGCTTGATATACTCGCCTATGTGTTTGCTGCCGATGCAGTATCTGATGAAAAGCCGTGGTATCATGACATCAAGCGTTTCCTGAAGAGTCAAGAGTGCCCAGCTGGGGCGTCTTCGAATGATAAGAAGACGTTGAGGAGTTAGCCGGTAGCTTCTTTCTGAACTCAGATGATACTCTGTACAAGCGAAATTTCGACATGGTCTTACTCAGATGTGTGGCCAAGCAGGAAGCGGACATGTTAATGCAAAAAGTACATGCGGGATCTTTTGGTACCCATGCTGGAGGAAATGCAATGGCTAAGAAGTTGTTAAGATCGGGGTATTATTGGTTAACAATGGAGGCAGACTGTTGCGCATACGCCCGAAAGTGTCACAAGTGCCAGATTTACGCAGATAAAGTGCATATCCCTCCAAGCCCATTGAATGTCATGTCGTCACCTTGTCCTTTTGCAATGTGGGGTGTAACACCCCAAATAAAGAAAAAAGAATTATTTAATTAAGTTGATAATATAATTATTAATTTAATTAAATAAATTGGATTATTGGATTATTATTATTATTATTATTATTATTATTTTGGAATAATAATAATTGGAATATATATATAAGTGGGAATAAAGAAAAGGGTTTCATTCTTAACAAAGAAATTTCACGTGAAACTCAGAGAAGCTGCAGAGAAGAGGAAAAAGGGCAAAGAGCCGAAAAGCACGGTTGAGGAACGGAAAAGCTAAAGCTTAGAGAATTGCCGGATTAACTCAGGTAAGGGGGGTTTATCGTCGGTTAATGGGTATTATAGATTAACATGTCATGGGTAGTGATAAGCCGTTGATTTAACCCTAATTGGGACTGTATATGCTGAAATTGACGTTGGATAAACCGTGTTAAAAACTGCAAATTGAATTGATAGTTGTGTGAGTCTTAAATGTTAGACTATAGCACGGATCACAATTAAAAACTTGATTCGGCACTACTAAATTAAAGACAAATTAGGTTTTCTTAGAAAGGGTTTAGATGCGGAAGCGGCCGGAAAACCTGATCTGCGTGAAGCTGACAGAACTTTGGAATAACTCAGAAAAATCTGAGTCTGCGCGCGAGCGGTCGACCATAGGGTCGGCGTGCGCTGACCCGTGGGGCATGCGCCGACTGCATGCGTCGACGCAAGGCATTTTGGCGCCGACCCGTGAGTTAAGCGTCGACCCCATGCGTCGACGCAAGGGGTCTTTGCGCCGACTCCCTCCAGTTGAGCAGAGCCTTTGCGCCAACCGCGAACTTTGAGCTGACCCCTACGGTCGACTCAAAGCCTTCAATTTTGTTCGTAGACGTGCATGATGGTTTTTTTGTCAGCAGCGAAACTTGATAACACTTTGCAGTGTGGAAAAATAGTTGATTTTTATGTTGAAAATGTGATTGGGATTGAACCATTGTAGTTAATTGTGATGAATAAATCTGTTGGGTTTTATGTTGTGAAATGTTGATGCAAATGTGTTGATAAGTTGTTTTGTTGAAAATCCTAAGTTGTAGGCTGATGAGCCAAAGTTGAACATAAGTTATTTCGTTGAAAATACTAAGTTGTAGGCTGATGAGCCAAAGTTGATTTTAAGTTGTTTTGTTGAAAAAGCTGTTGTGTTGCTGTTGTTATTATGTTGTTGAAGTCGCAAGTCGTACATGTCATATACATTCATATGCATTAAGTCGGGGCTTTTGCTCACACCACGTTGGCCTGGATTGGCAAAAATATGGGGCTTTTGCTCACACCACGTTGGCCTGGATTGGCAAAATTTTAAGTTGAAAGTTGAAGGCTTATGCCTTGATGCCCACTAAACTGGCAATGATTTTAAGTTGGGAGTTTTACTCCAAATGGTACCACATGCATGAAGAGTCGAGTCTCATTGAGTTGCATTTTATGTTGTTATTGAGTTGCCTTTACGTTGTGTTTGAATATGATAATTGAGTTGACTGTGCCGTTGCCTAATGCATGATATAGTTAGGGTGATTAACGTGTAGAATTACTTAACATAACATGATAAATTATAATATTTGTTATATCGATTGAGGAACTCACCCTTACAGCTATATTTTTCAGGTAACGAGCAGTGAGTCGAATAGAAGCTAGTGCTTGAAGTCTAGTGTGGTTAGAGGGTCATGCTCTGATAGATGTAACATCGGGACGGGATGTTTGAATTGTTGAATAAATGTTAACTTTGATGAATTACAGATGTTGAAATATTTTATCCGCTGCGTATTGTTAAAGAAGTTTTATGTTGAATAAAATTGAGCATGACTGATTTTATATTGACTTTTGTGAAGAAGTTGTTGTGTGACACCCTTGAGATGCATGATTACTCTGATATGTATGATTTAATTGTTGTTATTTTATTATTAAACATTTGGGGTATTTTAGAAGGGTGTTACATTAGTGGTATCAGAGCAGGTCGGTCCGTCCGGCCAGTTGTCGTGTCGTTTTGTCTAACAATTGTGTATTGTTACCAATCTAACTTTAAGTTGTGTTGTATTGATAAGTCGAAATGGCTGGAAGGAATGACGCTGCAATGGCTGCCGCAATGCAAGCAATGGCACAAGCTGTGCAGAACTTGCCAAATGCTGGTGGGGATGCTGGATCACGTAGCTTGGCGACTTTTCAGAGAGAGAACCCGCCGGTGTTTAAAGGAAAGCATGATCCAGATGCAGCCTTGGGATGGTTGAAAGAGATTGAGAGAATCTTCCGTGTTATGGATTGTACTCCAGCTCAGAAGGTTCGGTATGGTACTCACATGCTAGCAGTCGAAGCTGATGACTGGTGGCTAGAGACTCACGAGAGGTTGACCGCGGCAGGTGAAGTCGTTACTTGGGATGTATTCCGTAGGGAATTTCTGAGGAAGTATTATCCAGAGGATGTCCGTGGTAAGAAGGAGATTGAATTCCTTGAGCTGAAGCAAGGGAACATGTCTGTCACGGATTATGCTGCGAAATTTGTAGAGTTGTCCAAATTTTATCCTCATTACACTGGTGCTGGTGCTGAATTTTCAAAGTGCATCAAGTTTGAAAATGGATTGCGCTCTGAAATTAAGAAGGCTGTTGGGTATCAGAAGATACGCATTTTTACTGAGTTGGTTGATAGCTGCAGGATATTTGAAGAGGACAATAATGCTCATTACAAGATTGTCAGTGATCGCAGAGGCAAGCAACATCAAAACCGTGGCAAGCCGTATGATGTTCCAGCTGGAAAAGGGAAACAAGTAGCTGCTCCGGCTCAGAGGACTAGTAGGGGAGGTGCTCCTACTGGTATAGTTTGCTTCAAATGTGGTCAGGCTGGTCATAAGAGTAATGTATGTACTGCTGAAGTGAAGAGGTGTTTTCGCTGTGGTAAGACTGGGCATGCAATAGCTGATTGCAAGCACAAGGAAGTGATTTGTTTTAATTGTGGCGAAGAAGGGCATATTGGAGGTCAGTGTCGGAAGCCGAAGAAAGGGAATCAGTCAGGAGGCAATGTCTTTGCTTTATCGGGTTCTGAGACTTCTGCAGATGATCGTTTGATCCGAGGTACGTGTTATATTAATGGCTTTCCTCTTGTAGCTATTATTGACACAGGTGCGACTCATTCCTTTATATCTTTGGATTGTGCTGTGAAACTTAAGTTAGAGATATCTGAGATGTTTGGAAGTATGGTAATTGATACTCCTGCGAAGGGTTCAGTGACTACTACTTCGGTTTGTTTAAATTGTCCTTTGAGTATTTTTGGTAGAGACTTTGGGATGGACCTAGTGTGTCTTCCACTAGCGCAGATTGATGTTATTCTGGGTATGAACTGGTTGGTGTTTAACCGAGTTTCTATCAATTGTTTTGATAAGACGGTAGTCTTTCCTGAGATTGAGGAAGGAAAGAGTTTGTTTCTATCAGCAAGGCAGGTGAATGAAGAAGTAGCTGATGGGGCAGAGTTGTTTATGCTGTTAGCAACTTTAGAGGCCAAGGATAAGATGGTGATTTGTGATCTAGCCGTGGTGCGTGATTTTCCTGATGTGTTTCCTGAAGAGGTGAATGAATTACCACCAGAACGCGAAGTGGAGTTCTCGATTGATTTGGTACCTGGTACTAGACCGATATCGATGGCTCCGTACCGTATGTCTGCTGTTGAGTTAACTGAATTGAAGAGTCAGTTGGAAGATCTGTTGGATAAGAAATTTATTCGTCCGAGTGTGTCACCGTGGGGTGCGCCAGTGCTATTGGTTAAGAAGAAAGAAGGTACTATGAGGTTGTGTGTGGACTACAGGCAACTGAATAAAGTGACGATCAAGAATCGGTATCCTTTGCCGAGGATTGATGATTTGATGGATCAGTTGGTTGGTGCAAGTGTGTTCAGCAAGATAGATTTGAGATCTGGGTATCATCAGATACGTGTGAAGACTGAGGATATTCAGAAGACTGCTTTCAGGACAAGGTATGGACATTATGAGTATTCTGTAATGCCTTTTGGTGTAACTAATGCACCTGGAGTATTTATGGAGTATATGAATAGGATTTTCCATCCATACCTAGACAAGTTTGTTGTGGTATTTATTGATGATATTTTGGTGTATTCGAAATCGGAAGAAGAGCATGCTGAGCATTTGAGAGTGGTTTTGGAAGTTCTACGAGAAAAGAAATTATTTGCTAAATTGTCCAAGTGTGAATTTTGGTTAGAAGAGGTAAGTTTTCTTGGTCATGTGATTTCAAGAGGTGGTGTTGCTGTTGATCCTTCTAAGATAGAAGCGGTATCTAAGTGGGAAGCCCCGAGGTGGTGTTGCTGAGATTCGAAGTTTTCTTGGTTTGGCTGGTTATTATAGGAAGTTCATTGAAGGGTTTTCTAAGTTGGCGTTACCGTTGACGATGTTGACTAGAAAGGGGCAAGCATTTGTTTGGGACTCAAAATGTGAAGAAGGTTTCCAAGAGTTAAGGAGAAGGTTAACTACTGCTCCTATTCTGACATTACCGAGTTCGTCGGAACCATTTGAAGTTTACTGTGATGCTTCATTGTTGGGTTTGGGTGGCGTGTTGATGCAGAATAAGCAGGTTATAGCTTATGCTTCAAGACAGCTGAGGATTCATGAGAGGAATTATCCGACGCACGATTTAGAGTTGGCGGCTGTGGTGTTTGTTCTGAAGTTATGGAGACATTACTTGTATGGGTCAAGATTTGAAGTTTTCAGTGACCATAAAAGTTTAAAGTATTTGTTTGATCAGAAAGAGCTGAATATGAGACAGAGGAGATGGTTAGAGTTTCTGAAGGATTATGACTTTGGTTTGAATTACCATCCGGGTAAAGCAAATGTAGTGGCTGATGCGTTGAGTCGGAAATCATTGCATATGTCTATGCTAATGGTTAAGGAGTTGGATTTAATTGAACAGTTTAGAGATTTGAGTTTGGTGTGTGAGAGTACTCACCATAGTGTTAAATTGGGAATGTTGAAGTTAACAAGTGGTATTCTGGATGAGATCAGAGAGGGTCAGAAATCTGATGTGCTTTTGGTTGATAAGTTGACTCTAGTGAGTCAAGGTCAAGGTGGCGAATTCAGAATTGATGAGACTGGTATTTTGAAATTTGGTAGTCGGGTGTGTGTTCCGGATGTTACAGAACTTAAGAAGAGTATTCTTGAGGAAGGACATCGTAGTGGGTTGAGTATTCACCCTGGAGCTACGAAGATGTATCATGATTTGAAAAGGTTATTTTGGTGGCCGGGAATGAAAAGAGAAATTGCAAGTTTTGTGTATTCCTGTTTGACTTGTCAGAAGTCGAAGATTGAGCATCAGAAGCCGTCTGGGCTAATGCAACCGTTGGCGATTCCAGAGTGGAAATGGGATAGTATCAGTATGGACTTTGTTTCTGGTTTACCGAGAACAAGTAAGAATTTTGAGGCTATTTGGGTGATTGTTGATAGATTGACGAAGTCGGCTCATTTCATTCCGATCAGAATGGATTATCCGTTAGAGAGGCTAGCTGAGTTGTATATTGAGGAAATTGTAAGCTTGCATGGTATTCTGTCGAGTATTGTTTCGGACAGAGATCCTAGATTTACATCGAAGTTTTGGGAAGGTTTGCAGAAGGCTTTAGGGACTAAGCTGAGATTGAGTTCTGCATATCATCCGCAGACTGATGGTCAGACTGAGAGGACGATTCAGTCATTAGAGGATCTTTTGAGAGCTTGTGTTTTGGAAAAGGGAGGTGCTTGGGATTGTTATTTGCCTTTGATTGAGTTTACCTACAACAATAGTTTTCATTCGAGTATTGGTATGGCACCGTTTGAAGCTTTGTATGGTAGGAGATGTCGGACACCGTTATGTTGGTATGAGTCCGGTGAGAGTGCTGTGATTGGACCGGAGATTATTCAACAAACTACGAAAAAGATTAAGATGATTCAGGAGAAGATGAGAATTGCTCAGAGTCGTCAGAAGAGTTATCATGATAAGAGGAGGAAGTCACTTGAGTTCCAAGAGGGGGATCATGTGTTTCTTCGTGTCACTCCGATAACTGGTGTTGGTCGAGCTTTGAAGTCGAAGAAGTTGACACCGCGATTTATTGGTCCTTATCAGATTTTGGAAAGGATAGGAGAGGTAGCCTATCGTATCGCTTTACCGCCGTCACTTGCGAATTTGCATGAGGTTTTTCATGTGTCCCAGTTGAGGAGATACATTCATGATCCGTCGCATGTGGTCCAAGTAGATGATGTACAGGTGAGAGATAACCTGACTGTTGAAATATCACCTATGAGGATTGAGGATCGAGAGTTGAAGCAGTTGCGGGGTAAAGAGATTGCCTTAGTGAAGGTAGCTTGGGGAGGACCAGCAGGTGGCAATGTGACTTGGGAGCTGGAGAGTCAGATGAGAGAGTCCTATCCAGAGTTATTTGCTTGAGGTATGTTTTCGAGGACGAAAACTCTTTTAGTGGGGGAGAGTTGTAACACCCCAAATAAAGAAAAAAGAATTATTTAATTAAGTTGATAATATAATTATTAATTTAATTAAATAAATTGGATTATTGGATTATTATTATTATTATTATTATTATTATTTTGGAATAATAATAATTGGAATATATATATAAGTGGGAATAAAGAAAAGGGTTTCATTCTTAACAAAGAAATTTCACGTGAAACTCAGAGAAGCTGCAGAGAAGAGGAAAAAGGGCAAAGAGCCGAAAAGCACGGTTGAGGAACGGAAAAGCTAAAGCTTAGAGAATTGCCGGATTAACTCAGGTAAGGGGGGTTTATCGTCGGTTAATGGGTATTATAGATTAACATGTCATGGGTAGTGATAAGCCGTTGATTTAACCCTAATTGGGACTGTATATGCTGAAATTGACGTTGGATAAACCGTGTTAAAAACTGCAAATTGAATTGATAGTTGTGTGAGTCGTAAATGTTAGACTATAGCACGGATCACAATTAAAAACTTGATTCGGCACTACTAAATTAAAGACAAATTAGGTTTTCTTAGAAAGGGTTTAGATGCGGAAGCGGCCGGAAAACCTGATCTGCGTGAAGCTGACAGAACTTTGGAATAACTCAGAAAAATCTGAGTCTGCGCGCGAGCGGTCGACCATAGGGTCGGCGTGCGCTGACCCGTGGGGCATGCGCCGACTGCATGCGTCGACGCAAGGCATTTTGGTGCCGACCCGTGAGTTAAGCGTCGACCCCATGCGTCGACGCAAGGGGTCTTTGCGCCGACTCCCTCCAGTTGAGCAGAGCCTTTGCGCCAACCGCGAACTTTGAGCTGACCCCTACGGTCGACTCAAAGCCTTCAATTTTGTTCGTAGACGTGCATGATGGTTTTTTTGTCAGCAGCGAAACTTGATAACACTTTGCAGTGTGGAAAAATAGTTGATTTTTATGTTGAAAATGTGATTGGGATTGAACCATTGTAGTTAATTGTGATGAATAAATCTGTTGGGTTTTATGTTGTGAAATGTTGATGCAAATGTGTTGATAAGTTGTTTTGTTGAAAATCCTAAGTTGTAGGCTGATGAGCCAAAGTTGAACATAAGTTGTTTCGTTGAAAATACTAAGTTGTAGGCTGATGAGCCAAAGTTGATTTTAAGTTGTTTTGTTGAAAAAGCTGTTGTGTTGCTGTTGTTATTATGTTGTTGAAGTCGCAAGTCGTACATGTCATATACATTCATATGCATTAAGTCGGGGCTTTTGCTCACACCACGTTGGCCTGGATTGGCAAAAATATGGGGCTTTTGCTCACACCACGTTGCCCTGGATTGGCAAAATTTTAAGTTGAAAGTTGAAGGCTTATGCCTTGATGCCCACTAAACTGGCAATGATTTTAAGTTGGGAGTTTTACTCCAAATGGTACCACATGCATGAAGAGTCGAGTCTCATTGAGTTGCATTTTATGTTGTTATTGAGTTGCCTTTACGTTGTGTTTGAATATGATAATTGAGTTGACTGTGCCGTTGCCTAATGCATGATATAGTTAGGGTGATTAACGTGTAGAATTACTTAACATAACATGATAAATTATAATATTTGTTATATCGATTGAGGAACTCACCCTTACAGCTATATTTTTCAGGTAACGAGCAGTGAGTCGAATAGAAGCTAGTGCTTGAAGTCTAGTGTGGTTAGAGGGTCATGCTCTGATAGATGTAACATCGGGACGGGATGTTTGAATTGTTGAATAAATGTTAACTTTGATGAATTACAGATGTTGAAATATTTTATCCGCTGCGTATTGTTAAAGAAGTTTTATGTTGAATAAAATTGAGCATGACTGATTTTATATTGACTTTTGTGAAGAAGTTGTTGTGTGACACCCTTGAGATGCATGATTACTCTGATATGTATGATTTAATTGTTGTTATTTTATTATTAAACATTTGGGGTATTTTAGAAGGGTGTTACATGGGGCATTGATATGATTGAGAAGATCGAACCGACTGCTTCCAACGGCCATAGATTCATCTTGGTCGCTATTGATTACATCACCAAGTGGGTGGAAGCAACATCCTATGCGAATGTTACGAAGCAGGTGGTAGCCAGATTTCTGAAAAGAGATATCATCTGCAAATACGGAGTTCCCGAGCGGATCATTACTGATAATGGTTCGAATCTCAATAACAAAATGATGGCAGAGCTTTGTCGGGACTTCAAAATCGAGCATCACAATTCTTCTCCTTACAGGCCAAAGATGAATGGCGTTGTTGAGGCAGCTAACAAGAATATTAAGAAGATTGTGCAAACGATGGTGGTAACATACAAGGACTGGCATGAGATATTACCATTTGCATTACACGGGTATCGAACTTCAATTAGAACATCCACCAGGGCAACACCTTATCAGCTTGTATATGGCATGGAAGCGGTTCTTCCGGTTGAAGTCGAAATTCCTTCCTTGCGGGTCCTGATGGATGTTAAGCTGGACGAAGCAGAATGGGTCCGTTCTCGATACAATCAGCTGAGCCTAGTTGAGGAAAAGAGACTAGCAGCTATATGCCATGGCCAACTATATCAGAGACGGATGAAGAGAGTGTTTGATCAGAAAGTGCGCCCTCGGGAGTATCAAGTCGGTGAATTGGTACTCAAAAGAATTCTTCCTCCCAACACAGATCACAAGGGCAAATGGACACCAAACTATGAGGGTCCATACGTGGTTAAAAGAGTTTTCTCTAGCGCCGCTTTGATGCTAACAACCATGGATGGCGAAGACTTCCCATCCCCTGTCAACTCAGACGCAGTTAAAAAATACTTCGCATAATTGACTCGCTGGGCAAAAGAAAAAGAGTCCAGGCAAAAAGGGGCATCCCGACGAACCAAAAAAATAAATAATAATACAAATAAAAAAATAATAATAATAATACAAAGAAAAAGAGTTCGGGAAAAAATATGGGATATAAAAAAAATGTACACCCGGTGAGTCAAAACCTGAAAGGGCGGCTCAGACAAAAAAGGGTATCCCGGTGGATTGAAAACCCAAAAGGGCGGTCCATGCAAAAGAGGGAATAAGCGAATGACTACAATCCGAGTTCATCCGTGTTATATCACCGTTTCATTCAATCCGACAATCTTCGAAGGTTAAGGATCGACTAATCATCCACTTCAGAAAGCAAGATGAGTATAGTGTCTTGAGGTTATACGAGCCATAGCAAAGTCGAAACTCAGTAGGACCCCGTATCCACATTGCCATTAGGATAGTTTCTTTTGTTCAATTTATAGCGATCGCCTCTTTTCAGGGATCAACTTCCTGATGTACTCGCCTATTCTTGGCACAAATTTTTCAACCAATAAAAGTTGAATAATTCAGTAAAAGAGCCCCTTTATTTTTTCATTTATCAGTTTGTTTGCAAAAGATGTCTGAATTCTTGATTAAACATATTGCATCTGAACATAATGGTGGCTTTTGCAGATGATTTGCACAGGAAAACATTTAAAATTGCTTTAAATGTGCTTAACCCTGGACGGTGAATTCAAACCGAGTAATTCCCCCGAGACATACGTGTGTGATTGCAGGTCACAGGAACCGGATGCCAAGTCATGAATCCTCATCCCCAAGCGGTTGACAAAGTCTCTCCTCAGCAGAGCACGTCCCCCAGTAGAGTTGCACCCTGTATCCCCAACAACAACGGAGTAGTTGCATACCCAACAGACAAGAGGGTGGTGTTCCCAGTGTTCATCTCATTCCCCAGCAGATTATCTTAACAGATTTGTTTGATCCTCAGCCTGAGGACAATTAGCAAGTTCATACCCGCAGCAAGGTCAACTTTCCAGAGAAAGCCAATTCATTTTTAGCTCATTGGTCCTGGCAGACGGATCATTCCCCACGGAATATTCAAGGATTGATACAGCGATCCGTTCCCTACCGGAGTTTGCTTCCCCAAGCAATCTTTCTTTTTCTTTTTTGTACCATGCATAACTTTGCATTTGCATGCATATCAAGCATACACATAAGTTGATAAACAGGTTCTTCAAAGCAGACTGAAGAATTACTTCACAACCAAAGTCATGAGATTCAACCTGAGAATCATTTTCCGGTGAGCCAGCCTAAGGTTCAATTTGAAGATTCAGCCAGAGAGTCGCCTACAAGCGTTATTTCCCCATCAAGCCAGCCAGAGGGACAGATTGACAGCTCAACAGAAAATCAACCTACAAGAGGATCCAGCCCGCGGATCGCAATTTAGAAAACAAAGTCTATTTGAAGAGTCGTTACAACATGTTCTAGCCTCAAGAATATGTATGAAGCCCTGAAAAGTGGAATATTCTCGAAGCTGCATATCTAACACGAAGATTGGGTGTAGATTTCGAAAGAGGGTCAACCAGCGCATGCCTCAGATGCGAGATCCTGATAAGGGGAATTTATCACCAAAACAATCCAGATCTAGCCAGAAGATCGAAGTCAGGTCTAGCCCGAAGACCGAAAATAGATTCAGCCAGAGAATCAAAGAAATAGATTCAGCCAGAGAATCAAAGAGAAAAGATTCAGCCAGAGAATCGAAACAAACCAGATCAAGCCAGAAGATCGAAGTTAGATCTAGCCAGAAGATCGAAGTCAGGTCTAGCCCGAAGACCGAAAATAGATTCATCGAGAGAATCAAAGAAAATAGATTCAGCCAGAGAATCAAAGAGAATAGATTCAGCTAGAGAATCGAAACTTAGAAGATTCAGCCAGAGAATCGAAACAAACCAGATCTAGCCAGAAGATCGAAGTCAGGTCTAGCCCGAAGACCGAAAATAGATTCAGCCAGAGAATCAAAGAGAATAGATTCAGCCAGAGAATCGGAACAAAGAAGATTCAGCCAGAGGATCAAACAAGGAAGATCTAGCCAGAAGATCGAAGTAGATCTAGCCAGAAGATCGAAGTAGATCCAGCCCGAGGATCAAAATCATATCCAACCCAAGGATCAAAATCGTATCCAGCCCGAGGATCAAAATTAATGTCCAACCATAGGGAGATTGAGTATAGATTCAGCCAGAGGATCGAAACTCCAGATTAAGTCAGAAGACTGATTCAGATTAAGCCAGAGGATCGGAAGAAAAATAAACAGCGCGGTGTATTTCAGCATTTTTGTGGTGTTCTCAGAGTGCAAATTTTCGGTCTGTCTTTGGTATTCAAACATAGCTCACCCCGTTTGTCTGATAAGCTGTTCGCTTTCATCCTGCTCGGGTTAACTGATGATTAAATAGGGGCAGCTGTAACACCCCAAAATTTTCCCTCCTCATTCATGCATGCATTTTTAGGTCATTTAGCATTTCATCATGTCAATCAGGATCAAATCCAAGAAGCTTGAACATCATCCGAGATACTTGGTGGGTTCTATCCGGGTGATCAGTCAACACAAGGGAAAGACTTGAGTTACTTCCAACAGGTTCAAATGGGGTCTATTCATCATTCAAAATGCTAATCTTGAAGGAGCAAAAATCTGTCTCTGAGCTGTCATGCTCGCTAGGCGAGCAGAATGGTTCGCCTAGCGAATCTGAATTGTCATGCTCGCTAGGCGAGCAGATCCTTCGCTAGGCGAAGCCCACGCGTTTTGAGAAAAATAACAGAAAATCTTGGGCTTGAGTTGCCCTCATTTGAGCCCACCAAACCACGGGAATCAGGTTATAAATATTAGAGTTTCATTGAAACAAGAGAATAGAGAGAAAAGAGAAGGGAAATCTACGAACTAATCTACAGCAGCCTCCAGACAGCTCTGAAAAGTTCACTCTGACTCACACACTTTTCCACCTCCATCTCACGCAAACCCTAACATTGCTTTGCAAACCCAGTCGTGTCACTCGATTTTAATCGATCTCTCCAATCAGGTTTGCCTTATTCCTATCACTTTATGCTTCTAATTTGAATACTCTGAATGTATGAGTTATTATCGTGAGGTTTTGCATGCGGGTTTAGATATGCATGAATGTGTAAAATAATACTTTGAATGTCTGACCACTTGATTTCTGAAAGGGATACCATAGGGTTTGGAGTCCCTAAAATCGTACTGTTATCAATGGGAAATCCAGAACCCACAGGCGTTCGCTAGCACCATCGCTAGGCGAGTCTGCAACGAAACCTCGCTAAGCCTTCGCTAGGCGAAGCAGTAGCGAGCGTGACAATAATTGATTCTCTTTTCTGTTTGCTCTAATATGTTTTGTGTTCGTCATGTTTTCTCCTGATTCCATCCTGTTACTCTAACCTGTTTGTTGAGTTTTTGTGAGGGCTCACATGACTGTTGCAGAGATGGCTTGTTTGGTATTCTGCTTTATTTGTGGGATACCACCTGGAGGTTTATTCCAATTACATGTACTGATTCACTTTCTTTGATGATGCTAGCTTGAGGGATATCCGGGTTTCCTGTGTCGTTAGTTGCTATTACTTCGGATCTTTATCCGTGCGGTAGATCTCTTGATCCCTTTATTTTTCCCGCATTTTACCGCTTTCTTAGCTGGAAGACCTCGATAGGAGGCAATGTTTTGTGTGTTTACTTTTGTGCCCAAATACCTCCAAAAAGAGGCATCAGTGTTAAAGACCTCCATGAAGAGGCAATTGACGGATAAAAGGGATTAGTAGTCGATCCTCCGTTATTCAGCGCACCGTTCTTTAAGATCACACTACGTGGCGATGCTTCAGAACAAAAGCCCAAGATCTTTTGTCCGGTCAGTCAGTGGAGAGGGTTCCACCTTCCTGAATCCCCACTTTATGTCATGAGCTCACCCTGTCCAGGGTTAAGAGCTATGAGGTCTTATCCTCATTACCCGTTTGATCTGCTCACCCTGACGTTCAATGTCAGTGGTTAAAAGCCTGTTTAATTACCCTTCCATGGCTTGTTTGTCGAGGTTGATATGACCCCTCTTGACTAAAGCCCTACCCCTGTATGTTTGAGCCCCTTGCTGGCGTGTTTACTTTATGCATGTCTGTTTGTGATCGTCTCCCCATAGGATTGCTAGGCTTCGTATAGTCTCCCGTTTGTAGGTAGCGCGGTTCCTTCGTCTAGGACTGCCTTTTTGCATGAGCATCCTTAAAACACCCCAACTCATTGATTTTTCTTCTCCTAAGAACACGTTTACTCCTTCTACTACAAGCAAGTAAGTCTCCAAAGGTCGAGCATTCAGTAGATTGCGTAGTAACGTCATTCACCCCAAAACACAACCCTTACCCCTTAGTTAGCCGAACTATGGCTTGCTCTGATTCTCATTCCAGATGAGATACGTAGGCATAAGATGCGATGTCTTAGCGAGCACACTCCCCCTTAACCCATAGGTAGCCGAGCTACGAAGACTCTGATTCTCATATTCAGATGAGATACATATGCAGTGGATGCGACATTCGTGCGAGTCATTTTCTTTTGACCCCTCTTTTAGTAAATAGTACATTAGATAAACCCACACCCTTTAGACAAGAACAACAAAAGTGGATCCCATAGAGTACTACGGATGCGTAGGGGTGCTAATACCTTCCCTTCGCATAATCGGCTCCCGAACCCAAGATTTGGTTGCGAGACCTTGTCTTTTCCTTTCCTTTTTCCAGGTTTACTTCGAGCGTTTCCTTTCCTTCCTTTGGGATAAATAACGCACGGTGGCGACTCTTCTGTCATTTCCTTTTTCGCTGGGTGTTTTTTCGCATTCCAATTTTTTAGGCTGCGACAAGTGGTACAGGGGTGATGTACATCACCCAAGCTTTCGAATGATGTCTGGATCGTGCATTTTGGTTGCTATTTTAAGTTCTGCATTTTTTGGCTTGGCCGGAGAAGACGGTGGCGCTGGCCACCGTCTATTCTCTAGATTCAATCAGGGCCTTCCATTTCATTTTCCATATTGAATCTCAGCCGTGCCATGTTATGACTTTCCATAATGCCACATGTGATGCATTGACTAAGGGACATGGTAGGCGCGCGCGTTTAGGCCTCATGATTTTCCAGCTCAATTAATGAGCTCAAATCCAATGGCTCACGCTTTTTCCTTTTTTTAATTTCTGATTTTATTTTCTTTTATTTCTTTTAATTCCATTTTATTTCTAAAATTCATATCTCTCTCATTATTGGTCCAAAAATTATGGGACCAATTTCATTCTTCTCCTTTTAATTTCTACTTTCTGAAAATGAATTTTAATATTTTTTATTTTATCATTTGATATTTTTTAGTAATTTTCTCTTTTCTGGTTATTTTTAATTCATTTAAAATAGTTTTTGATATCCAAAAAATACAAAAATATTTTTCCAGCCTCTTTGAATGATGATAGATCTATGAAAAATATTCTCATCAATTTATTAATTGATTTGAGATTTATTTGAGATTTTAGTTCAATTAGGTTATTTTTATGCATTTTTAATCGATTTAAAATAGTTTCTGACTTTTAAAAATGCTGAAATTTTTTGTCAAACTTTGTTTGACCTTGTTGAACTTGGGATAATTCACTTGAACTTTTTCAAAGTTGATTTGAAGTGAATTTGAAGTTTGACCTTTCTTTATTATTTTAATTCAAGTTTTATTTTAATATTAAAAAATACCAAAATTATTTTATTTGTTTCTTGACTTCTAATTCTCATTTTTCTTCTGTTTTCTATTGTTTGACCTTGATCTTCTCTACCTTTGGTCAATACTTGTTGATTAATACATACCATTTCCATTAATGCACTTTAATTCCTCATCTTTTTCTTCTCCTTCTTCTTTCTTCTCTTTGATCAATGAGTTAAGGATTGGTGGTTAGCATTGATACATGGAGGTTTAATCTTCCTTGATTCAAATCTAATTCATCTTGGTCATGCAAAGAACCTAAATCAATACAAGATCGTTTCTCATCCTCTTTTTGGCATGGCAAGTTATTGGAGTTTGATTCACTAATCAAGACCTCTAACTTGTGTTGTTGCCTACATTATTATTGACCGGCCTCAGATAGTTGTTACTTCTACATAAGTCCAATTACGATTGCTTAACATATCGCTAAATTTGCCTTATGGCACACTAACTACTAACACTAACTATTAACCATTAACATTTACTTCTTGCACTTTACCTTTATGCAATTTACTATTCTTGTACATATTATTCATTTGCTTTTTCCTTTGCTCATTTGAGCACATGTTTATGTTAATGCAATTTGCCTTTTGCTCACTTGAGCACATAATTGTGTATATATTATTGTGCTTGTGTTTTATTTTGATTGATTGTGGACCAAATGCAAAGAAATGGACAGATGGACTTAGTTTATAGGACTTTCCCTATGCAAATTGGAGTAAGAGGACCTTAAAGTTGAAGATGGATAAGAAGGACCAAACCTCTAAACTTTTTCTTGTCCATTCTTGATTTACTTCCTAGAACTTTTTGATGTGTGTGCTTTTATCCTAGGGGATCCTATGAGAGATCAAATTGAAGAACCATTGCCATGTTCATCCAAAGTGAAAGATACAAGAGACATTGGGGATCTTCTAAGAGCTTGTTTGATTATGTTTATTGCTTGAGCTTACAATTATTTTGCTTACATATTCAAAAGGATGGAAGCTACTTGGATCATCAATATGATCTCAAGAGAGGAACTCCATTTGTGGTCTTGTTTCTTATCCCTCATCTCTTATATGATTAGGACTTTAGCCATTCTTCTTCTTCCCTCCACTCTAACCCAAGCCAAAAATTTTGTGCAAACATTTAACATTTGTTTTCAAACATTAGAAACCTAAGCCTTATGCTTTTTATTTTCAAATTTTCTTTTCATAACACTTATTTTGAATTGAACTTTTAAGTCAACTTTGACCATATTTTGTGAATACTTTTCATTGGTAAATATAACTCATTCAAATACTTTTGTGGTTTCAATGGCCACTTTCTTAATCAAAACTTTTCATAACCTTTAGCTATTAGGTTTGAGTTATCCTTGAGGTAGATGTAATACTCACTTATATCCTTAGTGATGGACAATGAGTCTTCCATGCTTATTATAGGGTTAACCCCTCATTAGCATGTTGAAGTTATCCTCACATGGTGGATTTGTGGTTTTAGGTTGAGTTTTCTCCCTTGGATAACAAAAGAACTTAAGGCTTTTGGACCAATAAATTCACCAACTCATTTTGAGATTTTTATCCCGAACTACGAGGGAATGGGTTTATCCATCCAAACACAAAATGTAAATAACTTGTATATTCGCTTCTCATCTCTTCAATCATGTTTGCACAAACAAAATTTTCACAAAAATACCAACCTGACAATAAATATGAAAAGGGCTCCCTAGGAGTACCTAGGATGTTTTGGGTGCTTAAAACCTTCCCATTGCATAACCAACCCCCTTACCCCGATCTCTGACATTTTTACTAGTTTTTGATTCGATAAAACTTTTAGGTTTTTATTCGCTTTCTAACCATTCCTTTGGATAAATAGAAGTGCGGTGGGGACTCGACTTGTATGGTTTACCTTAGATTTAGTCAATATCTCTAATGGTAACGAATACCCCGCTATCGAAAAGTGGTGACTCTGCTGGGGATGATTTGCCTAGTGGGTTTTGCCTACTTTTCATATTTGTTGTATTGTTGTGTATGTTATTTTGTGACATATTTTTGTGCAATTTGGGATTACTGTATTGTATGTAATGATTGAATTACTTGAATATTAATTCCTTGTATGCTTGGTGATCTTTGTGAGATGAGTTCTATAATCGAACTCGAGTGCACTTAGGATAGGAGAATGGCATAGTCTTGTTGACTTGTGTGGAGTTATTCCTTAGCAAGTTGACTTACAAGCCCATTCACTTGGTGGAGGTCATGTTGGGATCAATAATGTCACACAAGTAGTTGTGGTTAGACATTACTCTTTCCAATATAGACCTTAGAAGCCAAGGAACTTAGTTTACCAAGTCCATCTTGGCCTATTTTTAGGATCTAGTGCGAAAGTCGTTCAAGTGTAAGATTTGATACGATTATTACGCGATACTACACTCATAAGAGTCTCTCTTGAGAATATTTTTGGAATACGAGTAGTCGTTTATCCGATAATATCTAAAAGATGGGATAATGATTATGGGAACCTCTTGTAGAACATGTTTGGCAGGTTTAAATCCTAGTACACTCCCTTTGGGTGGTTCTTAATCGAGACTCCATGCTCGTGACTTGCAACAAACCCTTGATTCATGGTTGATCCGTTCTTGTATCCTTAATATCAATGGAACTTGGGTGCTGATAAGATGTAAACCATAATCCACCAAAATGGATGATTGATATTAAGGATGACATGATCCATCCCATGAACTTTGTTTGGTGTGCTTTGCTTGATCCTTGAGTGTGATTGTTGCATTCATGCATTCATGCACCCATTTGCATCCATATCATCAATAATGAGGAAATTTTCAAGGAAATTAAGAGGTCTATTTTCAAATTTTCAGACATGGAAAGACAAAGAAGGAATACAAAGAAGTACAGTTTCGGACAACCCGACTTGAAAGAGCTAAGGAATTTGACATCCTATGTATTAGATCCCTTGGGTTTCAAGGCTCGTTTTGGGAAGCTTCTATCTGTTCTGACTACTCAAGTGGACGAAGGATTGTTGAGTGTATTGGTACAGTTCTATGATCCCTTGTACCGTTGCGTCACATTTCCGGATTTTCAGCTTTTGCCCACGCTTGAGGAGTATGCATACCTTGTGGGTATACCAATTCTAGACCAGTTGCCGTTCAGTGGCTTAGAGAGTGTTCCTACTTCTCAAGAGATAGCTGATATGTTGCATATAGATGAATCTCTGGTTGGTGCTCATATGACTACCAAAGGTGGAATTAAAGGTCTCCCTTCTGAGTTCCTCATTGCTCAAGCTACTATGTATGGGAAGGTCATGAGTGAGGACGCCTTTGAGGCCATATTTGTACTTCTCATCTATGGGCTAGTGTTATTCCCCAACATCGACAAGTTCGTGGATGTGAACGCTATTAGGATCTTCTCTACTCTTAATCTCGTTCCGACTTTATTGGGTGACACTTACTTTTCTTTATATATGAGGAATGCAAAGGGTGGTGGTACCATTGTGTGCTATTTGCCTCTGTCGTACAAGTGGTTTATTTCGCACTTGCCACAGACGGTCGCCTTCAAGGAGAACAAAGGATGTCTACGGTGGTCCACGAGACTTATGTCTCTCACTAATGATGATATCTTTTGGTACAACCGTGTATATGATGGTGTGTAGATTATTGACTCTTGCGAGAGAGGTGAAGAGGCTTCGTGCAGCTTATCTTCCGGTCTCGAGAGCTTTAGATGATTGCTTCTAGGGTTCCATAGGATGATCATTTTCCTTCTCTCTTGTATTGTATTTTGTTACCAAGACTGTACTTCTTTGGTGTAAAAATATTTCCAAATATTATTGATATGATGTTTCCATATGTGATAAATGTTTAGTATTTCCAATATTTGTAAATAGGACTCTAAAAGTTCCTCTGATATAAAAATTAAATCACATGCATTGCATGCATCATGTGCATAAGCAGGTTTTGCTCCAGGCTTCTTGTTCTATGGTCTAACTCTGTGTTCTTCATTTATTTTGAAGACAAGCTAACTCACCGGTAGTACACCCGAGCCAACGCATCAAGACTAATGGATCATTTGGAACAAGAGAACCGTGAGCTTAAGGAGGAAGTAGGAAGATTAACTGCCTTGATGGAGTCATTCATGGCTTCCCAAAGCCAGTCGTCTCCGACACCTTCAACTCCTCCCAAGAGGACAGTCATCTCCATTATTGTCTCATCAATCGTGCCTGCGGCCAACGCCCACTTTGCACCAACAGCCATGCCAACCGGGTTTCCGTGGGGGATGCCTCCCAACTTCATGCCTGAGGGTCCTGCACCCACCTTTGCTTCTCTGCCGGCATCTAGCCCGGTCCTAGCCATTCCTCCTCCTGTCGTGCATACTATGCCCAGAGTAGACGACACCATCTATCATTCTGAGCCGTTTGAGGGCCCAAATGTCTATGAAAAGATGGATGCTATGAATGACCAATTTCTTGAGCTCCGCAAGGAATTGAAAACTCTTCGAGGAAAAGACCTTTTCGGCAACTCTGCTGCTGACCTCTGTTTGGTCCCTAATGTCAAAATCCCTGTAAATTTCAAGGTACCTGACTTTGAAAAGTACAAGGGAAATACTTTCCCTCTCAGCCACCTGGTCATGTATGCCAGGAAAATGTCGACTCAGACCGATAACGACCAGCTTCTCATTCACTACTTCCAGGACAGTTTGTCCGTTGCTGCCCTGAGATTGTATATGGGCTTGGATAGCGCAAACATATGATTCTTCAATGACCTTGGCAAGGCCTTCGTCAAGAAATACAAGTATAACGTGGATATGGCTCCCGATAGGGATCAGTTGAGAGCCATGTCCCAGAAGGACAAGGAAACTTTCAAAGAGTACGCCCAGAGGTGGCGAGAGGTAGCATCATAGATTGTGCCCCCGCTGGAGGAGAAAGAAATGACCAAGATCTTTATGAAGACCTTGAGTTCTTTTTATTACGAGCGGATGATTGCCAGCGCTCCTTCTGACTTCATCGAGATGGTGAATATAGGGATGCGTCTGGAAGAGGGAGTAAGGGAAGGGCGCCTGACCAGAGAAGAAAGCTCTTCTGCCTAACGGTATGGGACGTTTGGAAAGAAGAAAGATGGCGAGGCACATGCTGTGTCCTCCCATGTTAAACCAAGAAGACCCTCGGTGAGGAGGAAGACCGTGCGTCCTGCCGGTAACCAGCATCAGGTGGCTCACATAGCACCTGTTTTCAGAGACAATCAGCAGTATCAACATCACAACAATAGTTAGCAACAACAACATCTGCAATATCAACAACAACAAAACCATCTGCAACAGCAGGCCTACCAGCCTCGAAACAGTAATCAAGCCAGTACAAGTTACAAGAGGAAGAGGGTCACCTTCGATCCTATTCCCATGACATATGCAGAATTATATCCCTCTTTGATAGAGAGGAAGTTGATTACTCCACGAGACCCATCGACTATACCTACCAACCCTCAGTGGTGGTATAAGCCCGAATTACACTGTGTTTATCATTCCGGTGCTCCCGAACATGACGTGGAAAACTGCTACCCACTAAAGACCAAGGTTCAAGACCTTGTAAGATGTGGTATTTTGTGTGTCGAGGACGTAGGTCTTAATTTAAAGAAGAACCCATTGCCCGAGCATGGGAAATCTGTCAATATGGTCCAGGGCTGCCCTGGTAAATACAAAGTCAAATATGTCAGCCATATTTGACAATCTCTGGTCGAGATGCATAAGTTGCTGTGTGGGTACAGTCATTACGAGCACGACCATGATAGATGTCGAGTTTGTATTGTCAATCAAATAGGATGTCGCCAAGTCCGCAAAGATGTTCAAGAAATGCTGGATGAAGGAGTCATTGAGATACTTCAGAACATAAATGTAGATGAAGATGTTGATGAAGTCAACGTAATTTCTCCGATATTTCGGATCCCTGAGCCTGTTGTCATCAAGTACGATGGTAGCAAACAAAAGGCTTCTCCTTCTTTGATCATTAAACCGACTGGCCCTGTGCCATACTCTTCCGAGAAGGCAGTTCCCTATCGCTACAATGCTGTAGCATTAGAGGATGGGAAAGAGGTGCCCCTGCCCTCTACCTCTGTTGTTAATATTGCCGACGTCAGCGGCCTGACCCGTAGCGGTCGTGTCTTCTCGGCTCCGCCGAAACCTCAAGCTGATGTTCGAAGGGCTGATGCTGCTGATTATGCTGAACGCCCGATTGGGATTACTGTGAATGCTACGAATCTGGCACTTGTTTCCAAACCTGCCTTTACAATGAAAACTCCTATTGGCCAGAGCGGCAATACGAAGGACGACTATGATGAGATGTTGATGCTCATCAAAAGAAGTGAGTACAACGTGGTAGATCAGCTTTTACAAACGCCATCGAAGATCTCTGTACTATCCTTTCTGATGAATTCAGAACCACACCGAGAAGCTCTGCAGAAGGTGTTGGATGTGGCGTATGTAGATCATGACATCACAATAGAACAATTTGACAGTATTGTTGCAAACATCACCGCTTGTAACAATTTGAGTTTTTGTGACGCTGATCTCCCCGAGGAGGGAAAAGACCGCAACTTGGCACTACACATATCTATGAGCTGCAAAGATGATGCCATGTCCAATGTGCTGGTAGACACTGGGTCATTATTGAATGTGTTGCCAAAGTCCACTCTTGCAAAATTGTCATATCAGGGGCCTCCGATGAGGTAGAGTGGAGTGGTAGTCAAAGCTTTCGATGGGTCCCGTAAAACTGTGATTGGGGATGTTGAGCTCCCAGTCAAGATTGGACAAAGTGATTTCCAGATCACATTTCAGGTCATGGACATTCACCCATCGTATAGTTGTCTATTGGGAAGACCGTGGATTCATGAGGCAGGCGCCGTGACATCCACCCTACACTAGAAATTGAAGTTTGTCAAAAAGAAGAAGCTGGTGGTGGTAGGGGGAGAAAAGGCTCTCCTGGTTAGCCATTTGTCTTCCTTCTCTTATATAGATGCTGAGGATGAAGTTGGAACTCTGTTCCAATCTTTATCTATTGCTGAGCCTATTAAGAAAGGAACTTCTTCATTTGCGTCCTATAGAGATGCTATGTTGGCCATTGAGCATGGTACAACGGCTGGATTTGGGCAAATGATTAAGTTGGAAGACAACAAATCTCGAGTTGGCATAGGTTATTCTTCTGGAGACTTCAATAAGCATGGGTTGTTCAAGAGTGGTGGATTCATCCACACCGGTCAAGATGAGGAAGTTGCTGCTATTTTGGAAGAGGATGCAGAGGATTCTGGCAACTTCGTCATCCCTGGAGAGGTCTGCAATAATTGGGTTGTTGTTGATGTTCCAACGGTTATCCATAAGTCAAAGTAATGTTCATTGTGTTTGAAAACCCTCCTCCCATGCCAAAAGGAGGAGTGATGACATTGTTGGCTCATAAATACAATGATATTTTCATTCAACAAATTCATGTTAAATGTTTGTTTTCCAATTATTTTCACTTTTTGCTTTTTGCATGAAACTGGTGATCACATAAAACCCTAAAAAATAAAACCAATATTTTCATCTGCATAATGATTTGCCTTGTTTGAATTCTAAAATCTCTTTTATATCCAAAATCATTATGTAGGTTGATCAAACCCATTGAACATAATGATCCAACATCATCTCCCAACTTTGAGTTCCCTGTATTTGAGGCGGAAGAAGATGATGTTGAAGAGATTTCTGACGAGATTATCTGTCTACTCGAACACGAAGAGAAGATCATTCAGCCGCATCTTGAGAATCTAGAAATAGTCAACTTGGGGTTTGAAGATTGTGTTAGAGAAGTGAAGATTGGGGCACTCCTGGAAGAGTCTGTGAATAGGGGGTTGATTGAGTTGCTACGAGAATATGTCGACGTCTTTGTCTGGTCGTATGAAGACATGCCTGGTCTAGATACAGATATCGTGCAACATTTCCTGCCTTTGAAGCTTGAGTGCGTGCCTGTGAAGCAGAAGCTCAAAAGAACTCATCCTGATATGGCAGTGAAGATCAAAGAAGAAGTTCAGAAGCAAATTGATGCGGGGTTTCTGGTGACTTCTACATATCCTCAATGGGTGGCCAATATTGTGCCCGTACCTAAGAAAGATGGAAAAGCCTGAATGTGTGTGGACTATAGAAACTTGAATAAAGCTAGTCCGAAAGATGATTTCCCTCTACCACATATTGATATGTTGGTAGATAATACAACTAAATTCAATGTCTTCTCGTTTATGGACGGATTTTCCGGATATAATCAGATTAAAATGGCACCCGAGGATATGGAGAAGACAACATTCATCACACCTTGGGGAACATTCTGTTATCGAGTGATGCCCTTCGGTTTGAAGAACGCTGGAGCCACATATCAACAAGCTATGACTACCTTGTTTCATGATATGATGCACAAGGAGATCGAGGTATATGTTGATGACATGATTGCAAAGTCAAGAATGAAAGTTGAACATGTAAAGCACTTGTTGAAGCTTTTTCAGCGTTTGAGGAAGTACAAGCTTCGTCTAAATCTTAACAAGTGTACATTTGGAGTCCGTTCCGACAAGTTATTGAGCTTTATCGTCAGCGAGAGAGGTATTGAGGTTGATCCTGCCAAGGTCAAAGAAATACAAGAGATGCATGCGCCCAAAACTGAGAAGCAAGTCCAAGGTTTTCTTGGCCGCTTGAATTATATTTCCAGATTTATATCCCACATGACTGCCACATGCGCGCCGATATTCAAGCTCCTCCGGAAAGATCAGTCTCATGATTAGACCGAGGACAGCCAAAAGGCCTTTGACAATATTAAAGAGTATTTGTCTGAGCCTCCGATTCTGTCTCCAACTGTGGAAGGGAGGCCATTGATTATGTATCTGACAGTTCTTGAAAACTCAATGGGTTGTGTCCTTGGTCAACAAGATCAATCGGGGAAGAAAGAGTATGATATCTACTACCTGAGTAAGAAGTCCACTGAGTGTGAGTCTCTATACTCGATGCTTGAGAAAACATGATGTGCTTTGGCTTGGGCTGCTAAAAGCTCACGATGTAGCGGGGTATTCGTTACCATTGGAGATATTGACTAAATCCAAGGTAAACCATACAAGTCGAGTCGCCACCGCACTTCTATTTATCCAAAGGAATGGTTAGAAAGCGAACAAAAACCTAATAGTTTTAACAAAAACTAATAAAAGAAACAGAGATCTGGGTAAGGGGGTTGGTTATGCAATGGGAAGGTGTTAGGCACCCAAAACATCCTAGGTACTCCTAGGGAGCCCTTTTCATACTTGGTGAAGGTAGTTGTCTTGTGAAAATTTTATTTGTGCAAACATGATTGAAGAGATGAGAAGAGAATGTACAAGTTATTTACATTTTGTGTTTGGATGGATAAACCCATTGCCTACGTACCATCTTATAAAAAGATTAGGATCAAAACCTCGTAGTTCGGGGTAAAAATCTCAAAACAAATTGGTGAATTGATTGGTCCAAAAGCCTTAAGGTCTTTTGTTATCAAAGGGAGAAAACTCAACCAAACCACAAATCCACCATGTGAGGATAACTTCAACATGCTAGTGAGGGGTTAACCCTATAATAAGCATGGAAGGCTCATTGTCCATCACTAAGGACAAAGGTGAGTATTACATCTACCACAAATATAACTCAAACCTAATAGCTAAAGGTTATGGAAAATTTTGATTAAGAAAGTGGCCATCGGAACCACAAAAGGGAAATTTGAATGGGTTATATTTACCAATTAGAAGTATATACAAAAGTAGTCAAAGTTGACTTAAGGATTCAATTCAAAATGAGTGTTATGAAAAGAAAGTTTGAAAATCAAAAGCATAAGGCTTAGCTTTCTAATGTTGAAAACAAAGGTTAAATGTTTGCACAAAAAGGGTTTTGGCTTGGGTTAGAGTGGAGAGATGAAGAAGAAGGGCTAAGTCCTAAGTGAAACAAAAAGATGAGGGATAAGAAATGAAACCACACTAGGAATTCCTCTCTTGAGATCATATTGATGATCCAAGTAGCTCCCATCCTTTGGAATAAGCAAGCACAAAGTATAAGCAATCAAACAAGTCTCATAAGAGATCCTCAATGTATCTTGTATCTTCCACTTGGATGAACATGGTAATGATCCTCAAATTAAGCTCAAATGGAAACTCCTAGTTCAAGAGCACACACATCAAAAGTTCCATGGGGTAAAATACTCTCCTAACCAAAGACTAGGGAAACCACAAACTAATAGAGAGATTAAGACTCGAGCCTAATAGTTGTCATGCAATCATAATCCCTAAGTTGATGTCTCTAACAAGAACTTAACTCACAAGCAAACAAACATCACACACTATATCCATACAAGAGGCTCAAACAATGGGTGGGCTTTAGTCAAGAGGGGTCATGTCAACCTCGACAAACAAGCCAAACTATAAAGGGTAATGTGTAGCTCTTAACCACTAACATTGAACGTTAGGGTGAAGCTGATCAAATCGGTAATGAGGATGAGACCTCATGCTCTTAACCCTGGCCAGGGTGAGCTCATGACAAAGAAAGCGTGGGGATCCAGAAAGTGGGATCCTTTTCCACTTGACAGACTCTGGACTAAGATCTGGGCGACATGTTCAGAAGCATCAGCACGTAGTGCGAGCATAAAGAACGACACACTGAATAACGGGGGATTGGCTACTAATCCCTTTTATCCGTCAATTGCCTCTTCTCTTGGAGGTCTTATCAAATGTAACACATGCCTCTTCTTGGAGGTCTTTGAGCACAATTTTAAACAAACACAAACAGAGCCTCCGAAGGAGGACTTGCCAGCAAAATGCCTCCCAAAAAGGTGACAAGACTCCAGACTACATGAAGTAAGAAGCTAACTACCTGAGTGGTGTGTCAAACACAATCCAAAGCTTAAGCAAGAGCTAAAGCAAGCAAGCAACTAAGGTACCTGTACAAAGACTAAACAGCCAGTACTTCAGTCATAAAACCAGAAAACAAGCAGTGAAACCCTCTAACAGTTACACTATTCAGTGCATAAGTGCCCTTGCACTCAAATAAGCTCATGAGTTCACCACATCAATTAAAACCCTACAAAACAACAATAGGTCAGTAATCAATGCATTTGCATCTCACAAAGTGAGAATAAACCCAATTACCAATGCTAAGTATCCAATCCTGAAACAAAACAACAAAGTTAGTTTATGTACATCCAATCAACACAACAAAGCATAAACAACCAATGGCATGAGATGAATCAAATCACAAGCCCCAAACAGAACCATATGAACCCCTAAACACCAATCACCATGGCCAAAGATCCACCATACTCCAAATATCATTCAAATGCTTCAAAAAGCCTAAAAAATATGCACAAAATGAGCTTCCAACTTAGAAAATTCATACCAAATCAGAAATGCATGCAATGAATTTGAGATTTTTTATACAAGTTTCTCATGCCATGAATATTCAACATGCAAAAGATCAAATCCAGAATGATGCAAATGCTAGTTGAACAAAAATGCACCAATTCAATGTCAAAAATGTGACACAAATTGTCACACTTTTCTCTATGTGTCAAAAATGATGATAACATGTGAGAAAAATTCCAAACTAGTGACCAAAAATTCATGTCATGTATGAATGTCAAGCATGCAAAGAATTGGATCAAAAGGCTCAAAATTGAGGATCTCACAATGCATTGAATACACTATATCAATTTGGCACCACATGGATTCAAAAATTCACACATAAAAATCCAGACATCCAAAATTCATGAAATCAGAACCATAAAAAAGTTGACATCAATACAAAACTATGAAAAAAAATTGGGACTCATTTGGATCATTTTTGCATTTTTTATTAATTAATCAAAACAAGCAAAATAATTGAAATAACAAAAATAAATGGAGGGAAACAAATTAATTCAAATAAACTCAGAAAAAACATCGACCGTCTGATATGGCGCGCGCCTCAATCCAACGCTCCTCATTCAAATGATGAAACGCACCGTTTCATTAATCCACTCAGCATGCACAGTCATTGGTCAAGGCACGCATGGCTTAGGTCAAAGCATTCATATCCAATCAAACGTCCACGCAAGGCACACATGGCCTCCACATCATCAAAACCCTAATAATACACAGACGCCGGATCTATAGCTCCGGTCGTCTTCTCCGATGACTCACGCGGCGGCGCTGCCATGAAAATTTCCAAAATCCCCCCAAGCCTATACCCTTCGACTCAGTTTTCAACATAGATTCCAAATATCACCTTAGTTTCCTCTAATTCTTCCTAGATTAGGTAAATTGAGCGAAGAAGATTCTAGATCCAAACTTCCATTCAACACTACATCCTCAATACTCAGCCAATTTCAATTCTAAACATAGGTACATGCTCTACTCAACACGATCTACAAGTCTATGATCTAAAAACAGCAAAAGGAGATGATGAAAATTGAGTCACCTTGAAATGGAGACCTCTGAATTCGCGCTCTCACAAGCTCATAAGCTCCAGATCACTTCCTCTGCACTTCCTTTGAAGCTTTAAGCAAGAATCAATGGCTGAAACCTCTTGAATAATCCTCAATTTCCAAATCCGATCCACATGAGGAAGCACCTGAACTGCTCGAATTCTTGATGAATTGCAACAAATGATGGATGATTATTGATCAGTGAAGGATGAGGATCAAGAATATGCAATAATATTTGAGAGTTATGTGGAGAAAAATGCAAATCGAAGAGAGAGAATTTTGAGAGAGTTCTTCAATTTCAGATCTGAAATGGTGGTTTTTTTTCAGTTATGATTTGGGTTTTGGTACTTATACCCCTTGCTAATGACAATGCTAATCACCTTTCCCATTGGTTATTCATGATTAGTGAGATATGAAGCAATTTGCAAAAATTCAAAATGAGCTCATGTGCCAATAATACACGTGATCAGCTCCATGTTAAGCTTCCAATTCACTTATGGACATCCAAGGGTCATGATTTGAGTATTTGTTAGCTTGCATCTTAAGCCAAAAATGAATGGTGAAAATTTTCTTCCATTTGCACATGTGCGAAATAATGTGAGTTTTGACCATGATTCTTTTGCACAATTGAGCCAAATGATGTCATTTTGAGATGCCTTGAACATGAGAAACACTTTGCAAGAAGAATGAATCAATTTGAAGCATTACATCAAAAGTTATGCCATTTTGAAAGGGGAGACAAAGATCTACAACTTATATGTTCACCAAAAATCCATTTGAAACTTCTTTGACATTGACAAGTCAAGTTGAAAGTGGACCAAAACTTGCCAAATTTGGAAACTTTGAATTATAGGTCATTTTCCATTTTTAGTAACTTTTGCCATGACCTTTGAATCTTCAAGATGGATGTTTAGAATGATGAATAGACCCCATTTGAACATGATTGAGGTGTCTCAATCATTTCCCCACCTCATAGCCCTCAGTTGACTGCACAATTGACTTTTGGTCCTCAGATGACCTTGAAATGTCTTGATTAACTTGAGCCTCTACCACTTGGTGAAATTGCTTCAAAATGAAACCCTAGCTCATGTAAGCTCCTTATAATAATCATGTGATCCTCATCCCAATAAAATACCTCATCTCTTGCACAAAGGATCTTCTTGAAGCTCTTGACCTGGTGATTGCTTAAGCTACAAACAAAAGATGTTAGTGACATATTTTTGTGCTTTTGGTTAGTAAATAAAACAAGAAAAGCAATGATATACAATTTAAGCATGCTTGGTGATCTCAGACCACCTACAAGAGATCCCTACCCAAAGGGAAAGGGAGCCAAGATGCTCAATGATCCTTGAGGCTATGCAATGCAATGTTATGATGCCATGAGGGATATTAGGGACAAAATTGGGGTCTTACAGATGCCCCTATTTAAGGTCATTCTAGCCGGAAAAGTGAAGGTTAAAATCTTCGTCTCGACGCGGTAGAATGGGCTTAAATAATAACAAAGAGACAAAGTTTGGTCCCTAAGAGACCTCATAATGCAAATGTATGTATGCAAAACAAACAAACTCTGTGGGGATATGTGTCCACAAAGAAGAAAAGACATCCGGAGAAATGACAATCCATAGGAGTAATACACTCACTAGGGATAGAGACTTTGGGGACTCTCATAGGGATAAAAAGAAGAATAAAAAAAATTGCGTGAGCAGGTCACGACTTGAAACTTGGGGAACAGAATCCCAAAGGGAGTAAACCCAATGGAAGGACATCGAGCTGACTCGAAGGTGCATGTGTTGGGGAATATGTCAACACAGCAAAAGGCGATCCACAACAGATACCTCGTTGGGGATGTCTAAAAAGACTCTACTGGGGAAGCAGCGGGCTGAAACCGCATGAGCAGGTCACGACTCAAAGCTGGGGAAAAGAGTCTCTGAAGGGATAAATCCATTGGAAAGACTCGAGCTGACTCAAAGGTGCATGTATTGGGGAATATGCCAATACAGCGAAACTATCCGTAATGGATACTTCGGATAAAAATCCGGACGGAGACAATCCACTAAGGACTCGCTGGGGATACCCAACAAAATCTCCTAGGGAAGCAGGGGGGTGAGGTATTATCGGTTACTGGGTAATAAGCTCAATGAGACATGTGATCTGATCACCGGTGTAAGGGTGAGAGAACAACAAGCTCGAGAAGAATGAATATCTAAGACCAGTATAAGGGTGAGAGATATCAATCAACCAAATCATCTGAGGAAGACCTAAAAGGTATATCTCAACTCTGGAAAATCTTATTCCACAGGGGACCAAAGTCATAATAGGGAGCAGAAGGAAGGAACACCAGGGATACCGGTTACTGGGCATATAATAGGTGACCAACCAAAGCATGAATTTGGGAATATTCCCAAAACACTCATCATCCAAAAAGAGGGAACGCAAACTCGATTATGGGATGGACATTCGATTCCAAAACAGGGATACGAATCTTACTCGACTGGGGAAGAACAAAAGGCTTCGACCAAAGAGTGCATGAGATATATTATCTATTACCGTCGGAACGTAGATAATATACTCGCATGGAAGATTATCCACAACCGGTTACTGGGTTAATAAAGGATAAATCGACCGAATGAGAAAGGCATCGGGATACCAAAACTAGGTATATAATGATGACTAAACAAGGGGAGCAACAAACATCACCGACAAACGGTAAATGAAAGAGGACCCGTTGGGGATAAAATTGCTTAATCAGAGCAATTATCCAAAAGAAGGAGGGAATATCAATACCGAATATTGGATAATGATAACCGTCAAAGAGGGGATTACATCTACCGGATACTGGATAGAAAACCACGGAAGAGTAACCGTCATCAACTAGGACGAACAACAATGGTTAACTCTGCAAAGGGGGGAAATAGGGTTTACAACTACCGGTATAAGGGTAGAAAACCACAAACTCCGCTGAGGATAAGGTGAATAATTATTGATTACTGAGCAATTATTCATTTACCACAGGGAAACACCAGAGACAGTCACAAGAGGCCAATTTAGGATCAAACAAAAAAGGCAAACTGAATCGAGACTCATCCTAATGAGGATATAACTCAATAGGGGAACCCATCCCAATATATGTGTTGGGAGGAAGCGAAAACAACCGTTGTCCACGAGGATATAACTCAGTGGGGAGTGCAGAAGGAAAGATAAAAACTTTCTGCTTAAGGGGCTGACTCTATATTGAGAGATCAGATACCGACATCTGCTTGGGGAATGTATTACCAACTAGCAGAGGATAACAAACAATAGATATATGGAAAAAAATGCAATATGAATATCCAAATGTTTGAAGGTTATATGCACATATGCGTGATTTATGTATGATGAATGTTGACAAACAGACATTCTAACACAAACAGCTCCAAAGGAAAAGGCACACAGCCGTCCGATACTACACCTCAAGGGAGGAAGCCCAAAATTCCAATGGAGAGTATCCAATCTGTCGGGGAATCAGAGATACCAGGAAATCACAAAATCTCTGGGGGGGATGAATCATCAATCAATCCGGCTAGGGAAAAAAGTTCATTGCACAGGCAGAAACTGCCACAAAAGCAACTCTACTGGGGAATCCATCTGAGGGATATAAGAGGAATCTGGTGATCCGACACCAAGTACCAAACTCACCAAGGAGATCACACCTGCTGAGGAGAAAAGATCGCTCTTCCGCTGAAGGGGAGAGTGGTGAACATCTCAACAAGCATACCACTCGGGGATGAACCATAAAAGGGGCTCCGGAGGAAGAAGATACAGTCATGCTAGGGATATGAACAAATGTCTTACCCTGTTGGGGATCATACCACCCTTGGGTGAGCAATGAGGATCTCCTAAGTATCCTTTTGTCATTGTGAATGTTCACTTTATTTAAAAAACAAGTTATGAAAAATTCATTTATTTAAAACAATGATATTTCCTCAATTAAAAAATGCAAAACATTTGTTGAAATAGAAGCAAACAAGAGTGCAAATAATTGGATAAAAGGCTCAAATTCGTTTGATGTAATGGTAGCCTGCAAATGGCAAGACCTCATAGATTTTTTACAAGTTTGAAATTGGTGATATATATTGGAAAAGGGCTACATTGAACATAATGACCATTTCTCCACCAATTCTGAATTCGATGTATTCGAAACTTTGGTTGACGACGAATGAATAAGAATCTCTGACGGATGACAGTTGTAGAACACAGTCTTGTCAGGATGCAGTTACTTGCCAAATCCCTAATTTTTGCCTAGATTGCCCCAGGATGAGGTACTCAATCTAGCGGGATGCATATATTCATTTTTTATGTCTCTAACTTTTGCCTGGATCGCCCTTTCGGGTTTTCAATCCACCGAGACGCTCATTTTAGCCTAAGCCGCCCTTTCGAGTTTTCAACTTAGCGAGCTATTCTGTTTTTATTTTTAGGCGAAGTATTTCTTGACTGCATCTGAGTTCACAGGATGAGTGGAATCCTCCCCATCCATAGTTGTAAGTATCAAAGCACCGCCTGAAAAGGCTCTCTTAACAACATATGGACCCTCATAGTTTGGAGTCCACTTGCCCCTGGAATCGGGCGTGAACGACAAGACCTTCTTGAGCACTAGGTCACCCTCTCGGAACACACGAGGCTTGACCTTCTTATCAAAATCCTTCTTCATTCTCTGCTGATACAACTGACCATGGCACATGGCAGTCAATCTCTTCTCTTCTATCAAATTTAGTTGGTCATAGCGAGTCTGAACCCATTCAGCATCAGTCAACTTGGCCTCCATCAAGACTCTCATTGATGGGATCTCCACCTCTACTGGGAGTACGGCCTCCATCCATAAACCAGATTGAAAGGGGTTGCCCCTGTTGAAGTGCAGAGAGATGTACGATATCCATGTAAAGCAAATGGCAGCATCTCATGCCAATCTTTGTACGTGACAACCATCTTCTGGATAATCTTCTTGATAGTCTTATTAGCAGCTTCAACAGCCCCATTCATCTTGGGTCTATAAGGAGAAGAATTATGGTGTGCAATCTTGAACTCATTACACAACTCTTTCATCATTTTGTTATTCAAGTTAGATCCATTATCAGTAACGATCTTATCTGGCACACCATAACGGCATATGAGTTGATTCTTGATAAACTTCACGACCACCTGCCTGGTCACATTTGCATATGATGCCGCTTCAACCCACTTAGTGAAGTAATCAATTACTACAAGAATGAATATGTGTCCATTAAACGCTTTCGGCTCAATCATGCCAATCATGTCAATTCCCCACATGGAGAAAGGCCATGGTGATAAAATCATATTCAGAAGTGTCAGGGGAACATGAATCTTATCCGCATAAATCTGACACTTATGGCATTTCTTCACATATTTGTAGCAGTCAGACTCCATTGTCAGCCAATAGTAGTCTGCTCTCAACATCTTTCTAGCCATGGCATGTCCATTGGAATGAGTACCAAATGAACCCTCATGGACCTCAGTCATCAACAGGTCTGCTTCGTGTCTATCCAAGCACCTGAGCAGAACCATGTCAAAATTTCTCTTATAAAGCACTTCGCCATTCAGGTAGAAACTGCCTGACAATCTTCTCAAAGTCTTCCTATCTTTCACAGATGCCCCAGGCGGATAAACCTGGTTCTGGAGGAAGCACTTGATATCATAATACCATGGTTTATCATCCTTCACTTCTTCAACCGCAAACACATGAGCTGGTCTATCCAAGCGCATCACGGTGATATTGGGAACTTCATTCCACAGTTTAACCACAATCATCAAAGCAAACGTAGCAAGAGTGTCTGCCATCTTATTTTCATCTCGAGGAGTATGATGGAAGTCAACCTCAGTAAAGAACGTTGAAATCCTCCTCGCGTAATCCCTATTTGGAATAAGACCAGGCTGATTCGTCTCCCATTCACCCTTGATCTGATTGACAACGAGGGCCGAATCACCATAAACATCAAGATGCTTGATCCTTAGATTAATGCATTCTTCCAATCCCATAATACAGGCCTCGTACTCTGCCATATTATTCGTGCATTTGAAAGTTAGACTTGTTGTAAAAGGAATATGTGTGCCTTGAGGAGTAATGATTACTTCCCCAATACCATTTCCATACTGATTTACAGCGCCATCAAATACCATACTCCATCTGGAACCAGGCTGTGGCCCTTCACCGAGTGTAGGCTCATCACAATCTTTCATCTTCAAATACAGAATCTCCTCATCTGGGAAGTTATACTGAACTGACTGATAATCCTCGATCGGCTGATGTGCTAAGTGGTCAGCCAAGATACTACCTTTAATAGCCTTCTGAGCTCGATACTCAATATCATACTCAGATAACAACATCTGCCAACGGGCAATCCTCCCGGTTAAAGCAGGCTTCTCAAATATGTACTTGAGTGGATCCATTATGGATATCAACCAAGTTGTATGATTTATCATATACTAGCGTAAACGCTTAGCGGCCCAAGCTAAAGCACAGCATGTCTTCTCAAGCATTGAGTATCGAGACTCACAATCAGTGAACTTCTTACTTAGGTAGTAAATAGCATACTCTATCTTCCCTGATCCGTCTTGCTGACCAAGGACACAACCCATTGAGTCTTCAAGAACTGTCAGATACATGATCAAAGGTATTCCTTCTACAGGAGGAGACAGGATTGGAGGTTCAGACAGATACTCTTTGATACTATCGAAAGCTTTCTGGAAATCCTCGGTCCAATCATGAGACTGATCTTTCCGGTGGAGCTTGAATATCGGCGCACATGTGGCAGTCATGTGGGATATGAATCTGGAAATATAATTCAAGCGGCCAAGAAAACCTCAGACTTGCTTCTCAGTTTTGGGCGCAGGCATCTCTTGTATTGCTTTGACCTTTGCAGGATCAACCTCAATACCTCTTTCGCTGACAATAAAGCCCAATAACTTGCCATAACGGACTCCAAATGTACACTTGTAAGGGTTCAGACGAAGCTTGTACTTCCTCAAACGCTGAAAAAGCTTCAACAAGTGCTCTACATGTTCCACTTCCGTTCTCGACTTAGCAATCATATCATCAACATATACCTCAATCTCCTTGTGCATCATATCATGGAACAAGGTAGTCATAGCTCGTTGATACGTGGCTCCGACGTTCTTCAAACCAAAGGGCATCACTCGATAACAGAATGTTCCCCAAGGTGTGATGAATGTTGTCTTCTCCATATCCTCAGGTGCCATCTTAATCTGATTATATCTGGAAAATCCGTCCATAAATGAGAAGACATTGAATTTAGTTGTATTGTCTACCAACATATCAATATGTGGTAGAGGGAAATCATCTTTCGGACTAGCTTTATTCAAATCTCTATAATCCACACACATCCGGACTTTTCCGTCTTTCTTAGGAACGGGCACAATATTGGCCACCCATTGAGGATATGTAGAAGTCACCAGAAACCCCGCATCAATTTGCTTCTGAACTTCCTCTTTGATCTTTACTGCCATATCAGGATGAGTTCTTCTGAGCTTTTGCTTCACAGGCATGCACTCAGGTTTCAAGGGTAGGAAATGTTGCATAATATTTGTATCTAGACCCGACATGTCTTCATACAACCAAGCAAAGCCATCGACATATTCTCGTAGAAATTCAATCAACCCCTTCTTAACATATTCTTCCAGGAGTGCCCCAATCTTCACTTCTCGCACAAAATCCTCAGACCCCAAGTTGATTGTTTCCAGATTCTCAAGATGCGGCTGAATGATCTTCTCTTTATGCTCAAGTAGACGGGTAATCTCGTCAGGAATTTCTTCAACATCATCTTCCTCTGCCTCAAATACAGGGTACTCAAAATTGGGAGATGGTGTCGGATCATTATGTTCAATGGGTTTGATCAACCTGCATAATGATTTTGGATATGAAAAGCTTTTAGAAATCAAACAAGGCAAATCATTATGTAGATGAAAAGATTGATTTTATTCCTTTTTTAGGGTTTTATGTGATCACCAATTTCATGCAAAAAGCAAAAAGGGAAAATAATTGGAAAAACAAACATTTAACATGAATTTATTGAATGAAAATATCATTGTATTTATGTTGCCAACAATGTCATCACTTCTCCTTTTGGCATGGGAGAAGGGTTTTTTAAACAAAGTGATCATTACGTTGACTTGTGGATAACTGTAGGAATATCCACAGCGACCCAATTGTTGCACACCCCTCCAAGGATAATGAAATTGTCAGAATCCTCTGTATCTTCTTCCAAAACAGCAGCAGCTTCTTCCTCCTGACCAGTGTGGATAAAACCTCCACTCTTGAATAATCCTTTCTCATTGAAAACCCCAGAAGAAAAGCCTATGTCAGCCCGAGACTTATTGTCTTCCAGCTCAATCATTTTTCCTAGACCAGCAATTGCACCACACTCGATGGCCAACTTTGCATCTCTATAGGAAGTAAATGAAGGAGTTCTCTTCTCAATAGGCTCAACTATAGATAAAGCTTGGAAAGGAGTTCCAACTTCATCTTCAGCATCTATGTACGAGAAGGAAGACAAGTGGCCAACCAGGAGAGCTATTTCTCCCCCTACCACCACCAGTTTTTTATTCTTCACAAATTTCAGCTTCTGGTATAAGGTGGATGTCACGGCGCCTGCCTCATGAATCCATGGTCTGCCTAGGAGACAGCTGTACGATGGGTGGATATCCATAACCCGGAAGGTAATTTGGAAATCGCTTGGTCCAATCTTGATTGGGAGATCAACTTCCCCAATCAAAGTCTTTCGAGACCCATCGAAGGCTTTCACAACAACTCCACTCTGCCTCATGGGGGGGCCTTGATAAGACAGTTTTGAGAGAGTGGTTTTTGGAAATACATTCAGGGATGACCCAGTGTCCACCAGCACATTGGACATGGCGTTGTTTCTACAATTCATGGATATGTGTAAAGCCAAGTTATCGTCTCTTCCCTCCTCAAGGAGATCAGAGTCACAGAAACTCAAATTGTTACAAGCAGTAATGTTTGCAACAATGCTATCGAACTGTTCTATTGTGACATCATGATCTACATAGGCCACATCCAAAACTTTCTGCAGAGCCTCTCTATGTGGTTCTGAATTCAGAAGAAATGATAACACGGATATCTTGGATGGCGTTTGTAGAAGCTGGTCTACAACATTGTACTCACTCTTCTTGATGAGCCTTAGCATCTCATCACAGTCTTCTTTCACATTGCCGCTTGGGCCAACAGAAGTAGGAGTTTTTAGTACAGAGGAGGGCTTAACAATAAGTGCCGGATTCGGGGTACTTACAGCATTCCCAATCGGGCGTTCAACAAAATCAGCATTAGCCTGGGGCTTCGGTGGTGCTGAAAACACACGACCGTTGCAGGTTAAACCACTTACGTCAGCAATATTCACAACAGAGGAGGAAGGAAAAGGCATTTCTTTCCCATCTTCTACAGCAACAGCGTTGTAACGAAAGGGAATGGCCTTTTCAGAAGAATACAGTACTGGACCGGCAGGCTTGATGATCAGGGAAGGAGAAACCTTCTACTTGCTACCATCATACTTAACGATAACAGGCTCGGGCATCCGGAATACTGGGGAAATTACATTGACCTCTGGCTCATCTTCGTCAACATTCCTATTCTGAAGGATCTCGATAACTCCTTCGTCCAGCATTTCCTGAAGATCTTTGCGCACCTGGCGACAACCCAATCGGTTAACAGGGCAGACTCGGCATCTATCATGGTTGTGCTCATAGTGACTGTAATCACACAAGAAATGGTGCAACTCGACCAACGATTGTCGAATATGACTAACATATTTGACCTTGTACTTGCCAGGGCAGCCCTGGACCATGTTGACAGATTTCCCATGCTCGGGCAATGGGTTCTTCTTCACATTAGGACCTATGTCCTGAAAACACAGGATGCCACACCTCACAAGGTCTTGAACCATGGTCTTCAAAGGATAGCAATTCTCCACGTCGTGGCCGGGAGCACCAGAGTGGTATACACAATGCAATTCGGGCTTATACCACTACTGAGGGTTAGCAGGTATAGTTGGTGGGTCTCTCGGAGTAATCAACTTCCTCTCTATCAAAGAGGGATATAATTCCGCGTATGTCATCGGAATCGGATCAAAACTGACCTTTTTCCTCTCGTAACTCGTGCTGGTTTGATTACTGTTTCGAGGCTGATAGGCCTGCTATTGCGGACGGTGTTGTTGTTGCTGATATTGCTGAGGCGATTGTTGATTGTTGCTATGTTGATGATACTGTTAATTGTCTCTGAAAACAGGTGCTATGTGAGCCACCTGGTGCTGGTTACCGGCGGGATGCACGGTCTTCCTCCTCACAGAGGGTCTTCTTGGTTTCATATGGGAGGTCACAACATGTGCCTCTCCATGTTTCTTCTTCGTAAACGCCCCATAACATTTGGCAGAAGAGCCTTCTTCCTTGGTTAGACGTCCTTCTCTAACCCCTTCTTCTAAACGCATCCCCATATTCACCATCTCGGTGAAGTCAGAAGGAGCGCTAGCGATCATCCGCTCGTAATAGAATGAACTCAAGGTCTTCAGAAAGATCTTGGTCATTTCCTTCTCTTCTAGCGGAGGCACGATCTGTCCTGCCAACTCTCTCCACCTTTGGGCGTACTCTTTGAATGTTTCTTTGTCCTTCTGGGACATGGCCCTTAGCTGATCCTTATCGGGAGCCATATCCACATTATACTTGTACTACTTGACGAAGGCCTCGCCAAGGTCGTTGAAGGATCAGATGTTCGCACTGTCCAGCCCCATATACCAGCGCAGAGCGGCACCGAACAGACTGTCCTGAAAGTAGTGGATGAGCAATTGGTCATTATCAGTCTGAGTTGACATCTTCCTGGCATACATGACCAGGTGGCTGAGAGGACAAATGTTCCCCTTGTATTTTTCAAAGTCAGGGACCTTGAATTTCACAGGGATCTTCACATTGGGAACCAAACATAATTCGGCAGCAGACTTGCCAAAGAGATCCTTTCCTCTAAGAGTCTTCAATTCCTTGCGAAGCTCAAGAAATTGGTCGTTCATAGCATCCATCTTCTCATGGACATTTGGGCCCTTAGATGGCTCAGAATGATAGATGGTGTCGTCTACCCTAGGCATGGTATGCACGACAGGAGTAGGAACAGCAAGGACCGGGCTAGATGTCGGCATAGAAGCAAAAGTTTGAGCAAGGCCCTCAGGCATGAAATTGGGAGGCATCCCCCACGGAAACCCGGTTGGCATAGAGGCTGGAGCAAAATGTGCACTGGCTGCAGGCACAGTTGAGGAAACAATCTCAGAGATGACTGTCCTCTGGGGAGGAGTTGAAGGCGTCGGAGAAGACTGGCACTGGGCAGCCAGGAATGATTCCATCAAAGCACTCAGTCTGGCGACTTCTTCTTTGAGTTCACGGTTCTCTTGCTATAGATGATCCATCAGTCTTGAAGAGTTGGCTCTAGTGTAGTACCGGTGAGTCAGCTTGTCTTCAAAATAAATGAAGAACACATAGTTAGACCACAGGACCAGAAGTCGGGAATAAAACCTGCTTATGCATATGATGCATGCAATGCTTCTGCATATGATTTGTTTTTATTTCAAAGGAATTATAGGGTTTTATTTGCAAATATTAACTGTTTATCACATATGGAAATATCTCATCAAATAATATCGGGGAAAAGAAATACAGCATTTGTCAATCATATACAAGAGAAAAGGAAAATAATCATCCTATGGATCCCTAGAAGCAATCATCCAATGCTCGGGACACAGGAAGATAGGATGCGCGAAGTCTCTTCACCTCCTTCTCGTAAGATGCCTCCATATCTGCCTTCTCTTTGGTGAGTCGGTCATACTTCCTCTTCCAAAACTTGGAAGACTGGGGAAGTAGAGAAGTCCATGCATCATTAGGGTCATCAATAACCTGATGCTCGAGGAACTCTATCAAAGCATCCTTCTCCTTAATCTGCTGAAGCAACTCTTCCCTTTCACGGATCCAGGCACGTGATAGGTCTTCGTCTCTCAACTCCTCTACTCCTTGGTTAGGGAGGGTTGAAGGCCCAGCCATAACCAAAGCTATAGGTCTCGGATATTCGTAAGGCATGAGATACTCAGATGCTCTCTTCCTTACCCAAGCAGTGTAAGGCTCCATAGCAACACAATTCTTAGGACCCAACTCCTTCCTTCGCTTCTTATGAACCTTGCGCCAAGCACGAACCATTTTGCCCTTCAAGCCTTGGGGATCTTTACCCTCCTGAAAGAACACACCCTCTAACAGAATGTTATTAGGTTTATCCTTTAGGGGGAACCCAAGCTGACGACGTGCTAAACCAGGGTTGTAGTTAATCCCACCACATGTACCAAGAAGGGGTACATTGGAGAATTCACCACAAGAGTCAATAATCAGCACACCATCATACACACGATTATACCAAGAGATATCATAATTAGTGAGAGACATAAGTCTCATGGACCACCGTAGACATCTCTTGTTCTCCTTGAAGGCGACCGTCTGAGGTAAGTGAGAAATAAACCACTTATACAACAGAGGCAAACAGCACACAATGGCACCACCACCCTTTGCATTCCTCATATGCAAAGAGAAATAGGTATCACCCAACAGAGTCGGAATGGGATTAAGAGCGGAGAAGATCCTAATAGCGTTCACATCCACAAACTTGTCGATATTGGGGAACAATACCAAGCCATAGATGAGAAGTACAAATATGGCTTCAAAGGCATCCTCACTCATGGCCTTCCCATAAACAGTAGCTTGAGCAATGAGGAACTCAGAAGGGAGACCTTGAATTCTACCTTTGGTAGTCATATGAGCACCAACCAGAGATTCATCTATGTGCAACATGTCAGCTATCTCTTGAGAAGTAGGAATACTCTCCAAGCCACTGAACGACAACTGATCCAGGATAGATATACCCACGAGATAAGCATACTCCTCAAGGGTAGGCAAAAGCTGAAAGTCCGGAAACGTGAAGCAACGGTACAAGGGATCATAGAACTGCACTAATATACTCATTAGTCCTTCATCCACCTGAGTAGTTAGAAGAGGAAGAAGCTTCCCAAAACGAGCTTTGAAACCCAAGGGATCTAATACATAGGATGTCAGATTCCTTAACTCTTTCAAATCTGGCTGTCTGAAGTTGTACTTCTTTGTATTCCTTCTTTGTCTTTCCATGTCTGAAAATTTTGCAAATAAACCCCTTAAGTTCCTTGAAAATTTCTTTTATTATTGATGATAAGGATGCAAATGAGTGCATGAATGCAACAATCACACTCAAGGATCAAGCAAAGCACACCAAACAAAGGTCATGGGATGGATCATATCATCCTTAATATCAATCATCCATTTTGGTGGATTATGGTTTACACCTTATCAACACCCAAGTTCCATTGATATTAAGGATACATGAACGGATCAACCATGAATCAAAGGTTTTTTGCAAATCACGAGCATGGAGTCTCGGTTAAGAACCACCCAAAGGGAGTGTACTAGGGTTTAAACCTTCCAAACATGTTCTACAAGAGGTTCCCATAGTTATCATCCCATCTTTCGGATATTATCGGAGAAACGACTACTCGTATTCCAAAAATATTCTGAAGAGAGACTCTTATGAGTGTAGTATCGCGTAACAATCGTATCAAATCTTACATTTGAACGACTTTCGCACTACATCCTAAAAATAGGCCAAGATGGGCTTGGTAAACTAAGGTCCTTGGCTTCTAAGGTCTATATTGGAAAGAGTAATGTCTAACCACAACTTACTTGTGTGACATTATTGATCCCAACATGACCTCCACCAAGTGAATGGACTTGCAAGTCAACTTGCTAAGGAATAACTCCACACAACTCAACAAGACTACGCCATTCTCCTATCCTAAGTGCACTCGAGTCCGGGTATAGAACTCATCTCACAAATATCACCAAGCATACAAGGAATCAATATCAAGCAAATCAATCATTACATACAATACAGTAATCCCAAATTGCACAAAAATATGTCACAAAACAATACAATACAACAAGCATGAAAAGTTGGCAAAACCCACTAGGCAATTTTATCCCCAGCAGAGTCGCCACTTTTATGTAGCGGGGTATTCGTTACCATTGAAGATATTGACTAAATCCAACGTAAACCATACAAGTCGAGTCGCCACCGCACTTCTATTTATCCAAAGGAATGGTTAGAAAGCGAACAAAAACCTATTAGTTTTAACAAAAACTAATAAAAGAAACAGAGATCTGGGTAAGGGGGTTGGTTATGCAATGGGAAGGTGTTAGGCACCCAAAACATCCTAGGTACTCCCAGGGAGCCCTTTTCATACTTGGTGAAGGTAGTTGTCTTGTGAAAATTTTATTTGCGCAAACATGATTGAATAGATGAGAAGAGAATGTACAAGTTATTTACATTTTGTGTTTGGATGGATAAACCCATTGCCTACGTACCATCTTATAAAAAGATTAGGATCAAAACCTCGTAGTTCGGGGTAAAAATCTCAAAACAAATTGGTGAATTGATTGGTCCAAAAGCATTAAGGTCTTTTGTTATCAAAGGGAGAAAACTCAACCAAACCACAAATCCACCATGTAAGGATAGCTTCAACATGCTAGTGAGGGGTTAACCTTATAATAAGCATGGAAGGCTCATTGTCCATCACTAAGGACAAAGGTGAGTATTACATCTACCACAAAGATAACTCAAACCTAATAGCTAAAGGTTATGGAAAATTTTGATTAAGAAAGTGGCCATCGGAACCACAAAAGGGAAATTTGAATGGGTTATATTTACCAATTAGAAGTATATACAAAAGTAGTCAAAGTTGACTTAAGGATTCAATTCAAAATGAGTGTTATGAAAAGAAAGTTTGAAAATCAAAAGCATAAGGCTTAGGTTTCTAATGTTGAAAACAAAGGTTAAATGTTTGCACAAAGAGGGTTTTGGCTTGGGTTAGAGTGGAGAGATGAAGAAGAAGGGCTAAGTCCTAAGTGAAACAAAAAGATGAGGGATAAGAAATGAAACCACACTAGGAGTTCCTCTCTTGAGATCATATTGATGATCCAAGTAGCTCTCATCCTTTGGAATAAGCAAGCACAAAGTATAAGCAATTAAACAAGTCTCATAAGAGATCCTCAATGTATCTTGTATCTTCCATTAGATGAACATGGTAATGATCCTCCAATTAAGCTCAAATGGAAACTCCTAGTTCAAGAGCACACACATCAAAAGTTCCATGGGGTAAAATACTCACCTAACCAAAGACCAGGGAAACAACAAACTAATAGGGAGATTAAGACTCGAGCCTAATAGTTGTCATGCAATCAACATCCCTAAGTTGATGTCTCTAACAAGAACTTAACTCACAAGCAAACAAACATCACACACTATATCCATACAAGAGGCTCAAATAATGGGTGGGCTTTAGTCAAGAGGGTTCATGTCAACCTCGACAAACAAGCCAAACTGTAAAGGATAATCTGTAGCTCTTAACAACTAACATTGAACGTTAGGGTGAAGCTGATCAAATTGGTAATGAGGATGAGACCTCATGCTGTTAACCCTGGCCAGGGTGAGCTCATGACAAAGAAAGCATGGGGATCCAGAAAGTGGGATCCTTTTCCACTTGACAGACTCTTGACAAAGATCTGGGGCACATGTTCAGAAGCATCAGCACGTAGTGCGAGCATAAAGAACGACACACTGAATAACGGGGGATTGGCTACTAATCCCTTTTATCCGTCAATTGCCTCTTCTCTTGGAGGTCTTATCAAATGTAACACATACCTCTTCTTGGAGGTCTTTGAGCACAATTTTAAACAAACATAAACAGAGCCTCTGAAGAAGGACTTGCCAGCAAAATGCCTACCAAAAAGGTGACAGGACTCTAGACTACATGAAGTAAGAAGCTAACTACCTGAGTGGTGTGTCAACCATAATCCAAAGCTTAAGCAATAGCTAAAGCAAGCAAGCAACTAAGGTACTTGTACAAAGACTAAACAGCCAGTACTTCAGTCATAAAACCAGAAAACAAGCAGTGAAACCCTCTAACAGTTACACTATTCAGTGCATAAGTGCCCTTGCACTCAAATGAGCTCATGAGTTCACCATATCAATTAAAACCCTACAAAACAACAATAGGTCAGTACTCAATGCATTTGCATCTCACAAAGTGAGAACAAACCCAATTACCAATGCTAAGTATCCAATCCTGAAACAAAACAACAAAGTTAGCTTATGTACATCCAATCAATACAACAAAGCATAAACAACCAATGGCATGAGATGAATCAAATCACAAGCTCCAAACAGAACCATATGAACCCCTAAACACCAATCACCATGGCCAAAGATCCACCATACTCCAAATATCATTCAAATGCTTCAAAAAGCCTAAAAAATATGCACAAAATGAGCTTCCAACTTAGAAAATTCATACCAAATCAGAAATGCATGCAATGACTTTGAGATTTTTTATATAAGTTTCTCATGCCATGAATACTCAACATGCAAAAGATCAAATCCAGAATGATGCAAATGCTAGACGAACAAAAATGCACCAATTCAATGTCAAAAATGTGGCACAAATTGTCATACTTTTCTCTATGTGTCAAAAATGATGATAACATGTGATAAAAATTTCAAACCAGTGACCAAAAATTCATGTCATGTATGAATGTAAGCATGCAAAAAATTGGATCAAAAGGCTCACAAATGAGGATTTCACAATGCATTGAATACACTATATCAATTTGGCACCACATGGATTCAAAAATTCACACATAAAAATCCAGACATCCAAAATTCATGAAATCAGCATCATAAAAAACTAGACATCAATACAAAACTATGAAAAAAAATTGGGACTCATTTGGATCATTTTTTCTTTTTTTATGAATTAATCAAAACAAGCAAAATAATTGAAATAACAAATAGAAATGGAGGGAAACAAATTAATTCAAATAAACTCAGAAAAAACATCAACTATCTGATATGGCGCGCGCCTCAATCCAACGCTCCTCATTCAAATGAGGAAACACACCGTTTCATTAATCCACTCAGCATGCACAGTCATTGGTCAAGGCACGCGTGGCTTAGGTCAAAGCATTCATATCCAATCAAACGTCCACGCAAGGCACACATGGCCTCCACATCATCAAAACCCTAATAATACACAGACGCCGGAGCTACAACTCCGGTCGTCTTCTCCGGTGACTCACGCGGCGGCACCGCCATGAAAATTTCCAGAATCTCCCCAGGCCTATACCATTCGACTCAGTTTTCAACGTAGATTCCAAATATCACCTTAGTTTCCTCTAATTCTTCCTAGATTAGGTAAATCGAAGCGAAGAATATTCTAGATCCAAACATCCATTCAACACTACATCCTCAATACTCAGCCAATTTCAACTCTAAACATAGGTACATGCTCTACTCAACACGATCTACAAGTCTATGATCTAAAAACAGCAAAAGGAGATGATGAAAATTGAGTCACCTTGAAATGGAGACCTCTGAATTCGCGCTCTCACAAGCTCATAAGCTCCAGATCACTTCCTCTACACTTCCTTTGAAGCTTTAAGCAAGAATCAATGGCTGAATCCTCTTGAATAATCCTCAATTTCCAAATCCGATCCACATGAGGAAGCACTTGAACTGCTCAAATTCTTGATGAATTGCAACAAATGATGGATGATTCTTGATTAGTGAAGGATGAGGATCAAGAATATGCAATAATATTTGAGAGTTATGTGGAGAAAAATGCATATCGAAGAGATAGAATTTTGAGAGAGTTCTATAATTTCAGATCTGAAATGGTGGTTTTTTTTCAGTTTTGATTAGGGTTTTGATACTTATACCCCTTGCTAATGATAATGCTAATCACCTTTTCCATTGGTTAATCATGATTAGTGAGATATGAAGCAATTTGCAAAAATGCAAAATGAGCTCATGTGCCCATAATACACGTGATCAGCTCCATGTTAAGCTTCCAATTCACTTATGGACATCCAAGGGTCATGATTTGAGTATTTGTTAGCTTGCATCTTAAGCCAAAAATGAATGGTGAAAATTTTCTTCAATTTGCACATGTGTGAAATAATGTGAGTTTTGACCATGATTCTTTTGCACAATTGAGCCAAATGATGTCATTTTGAGATGCCTTGAACATGAGAAACACTTTGCAAGAAGAATGAACCAATTTGAAGCATTACATCAAAAGTTATGCCATTTTGAATTTCCATGCACACCTTGTGATCAAATGACCATAACTTCTCAACCATTCATTATATGGAAATGAATTAGGCCTTTTTGGTAAGGGGAGACAAAGATATACAACTTATATGTTCACCAAAAATCCATTTGAAACTTTTTTGACATTGACAAGTCAAGTTGAAAGTGGACCAAAACTTGCCAAATTTGGAAACTTTGAATTATAGGTCATTTTCCATTTTTAGTAACTTTTGCCATGACCTTTGAATCTTCAAGATGGATGTTTAGAATGATGAATAGACCCCATTTGAACATGATTGAGGTATTTCAACTCATTTCCCCACCTCATAGCCCTCAGTTGACTGCACAGTTGACTTTTGGTCCTCAGATGACCTTGAAATGTCTTGATTAACTTGAGCCTCTACCACTTGGTGAAATTGCTTCAAAATGAAACCCTAGCTCATGTAAGCTCCTTATAATAATCATGTGATCCTCATCCCAAGAAAATACCTCATCTCTTGCACAAAGGATCTTCTTGAAGCTCTTGACCTGGTGATTGCTTAAGCTACAAATAAAAGATGTTAGTGACATATTTTTGTGCTTTTGGTTAGTAAATAAAACAAGAAAAGCAATGATATACAATTCAAGCATGCTTGGTGATCTCAAACCACTCACAAGAGATCCCTACCCAAAGGGAAAGGGAGCCAAGATGCTCAATGATCCTTGAGGTTATGCAATGCAATGTTATGATGCCATGAGGGATCTTAGGGACAAAATTGGGGTCTTACAGATGCCCCTATTTAAGGTCATTCTAGCCGGAGAAGTGAAGGTTAAAATCTTCGTCTCGACGAGGTAGAATGGGCTTAAATAATAACAAAGATACAAATTTTGGTCCCTAAGAGACCTCATAATGCAAATGTATGTATGCAAAATAAACAAACTCTGTGGGGATATGTGTCCACAAAGAAGAAAAGACATCCGGAGAAATGACAATCCATAGGAGTAATACACTCACTAGGGATAGAGACTCTGGGGACTCTCATAGGGATAAGAAGAAGAATAAAAAAAATGCGTGAGCAGGTCACGACTTGAAACTTGGGGAACAGAATACCAAAGGGAGTAAACCCAATGGAAGGACATCGAGCTGACTCGAAGGTGCATGTGTGAGGGAATATGTCAACACAGCAAAAGGCGATCCACAACAGATACCTCGCTGGGGATGTCTAAAAAGACTCTCCTAGGGAAGCAGCGGGCTGAAGCCGCGTGAACAGGTCACGACTCAAAGCTGGGGAAAAGAGTCTCCGAAGGGATAAATCCATTGGAAAGACTCGAGCTGACTCAAAGGTGCATGTATTGGGGAATATGCCAATACAACGAAACTATCCGCAATGGATACTTCGGATAAAAATCCGGACAGAGACAATCCACTAAGGACTCACTGGGGATACCCAACAGAATCTCCTAGGGAAGCAGGGGGGTGAGGTATTACCGGTTACTGGGTAATAAGCTCAATGAGACATGTGATCTGATCACTGGTGTAAGGGTGAGAGAACAACAAGCTCGGGAAGAATGAATATCTAAGACCGGTATAAGGATGAGAGATATCAATCAACCAAATCATCTGAGGAAGACCTAAAAGGTATATCTCAATTCAGGAAAATCTGATTCCACAGGGGACCAAAGTCATAATAGGGAGCAGAAGGAAGGAACACCAGGGATACCGGTTACTGGGCATATAATAGGTGACCAACCAAAGCATGAATTTGGGAATATTCCCAAAACACTCATCATCCAAAAAGAGGGAAGAACGCAAACTCGATTATGGGATGGACATTCGATTCCAAAACAGGGATAGGAATCTTACTCGACTGGGGAAGAACAAAAGGCTTCGACCAAAGAGTGCATGAGATATATTATCTATTACCGTCGGAAGGTAGATAATATACTGAGGTTGACTGGGTGAATGGGAGACGAATCAGCCTGGCCTCATCCCATATAGAGACTATGCGAGGAGGATTTCAACATTCTTTACTGAGGTTGACTTCCATCATATTCCTCGAGATGAGAATCGGATGGCAAATGCTCTTGCTACACTTGCTTCAATGATTGTGGTAAGACTTTGGAATGAAGTTCCCAATTTCACCGTGATGCGCTTGGACAGACCAGCTCATGTATTTGCAGTAGAGGAAGTGCAAGATGATAAGCCATGGTATTATGATATCAAGTGCTTTCTTCAGATCCAGATTTACCCGCCTGGGGCATCTGTGAAAGATAGGAAGACTTTGAGGAGATTATCAGGCAGTTTCTACCTCAACGGCGAAGTGTTGTACAAGAGAAATTTTGACACGGTTCTGCTCAGATGCGTGGATAGACACGAAGCAGACCTATTAATGACTGAGGTCCATGAGGGTTCAATTGGTACTCATTCCAATGGATATGCCATGGCTAGAAAGATGTTGAGAGCAGGCTACTATTGGCTGACAATGGAGTCTGACTGCTGCAAATATGTGAAGAAATGCCATAAGTGTCAGATTTATGCGGATAAGATTCATATTCCCCCGACACTTCTGAATATGATTTCATCACCATGGCCTTTCTCCATGTGGGGAATTGACATGATTGGCATGATAGAGCCAAAAGCGTCAAATGGTCACAAATTTATTCTCGTAGCAATTGATTACTTCACCAAGTGGGTTGAAGCGGCGTCATATGCAAACGTGACCAGACAGGTAGTTGTGAAGTTTATCAAGAATCAACTCATATGCCGTTATAGTGTGCCGGATAAGATCATTACTGATAATGGATCTAACTTGAACAACAAAATGATGAAAAAGCTGTGTAGCGAGTTCAAGATAGCACATCATAATTCTTTTCCTTACAGACCCAAGATGAATGGGGTTGTTGAAGCTGTTAATAAGAACATCAAGAAGATTATCTAGAAGATGGTTGTTACGTACAAAGATTGGCATGAGATGCTGTCATTTGCCTTGCATGGGTATCGTACATCTGTCCGCACTTCAACAGGGGCAACCCATTTCTCTCTTGTTTACGGCATGGAGGTTGTGCTCCCAGTAAAGGTGGAGATCCCATCAATGAGAGTCTTGATGGAAGCCAAGTTGACTGATGTTGAATGGGTTCAGAGTCGTTATAACCAACTAAATTTGATAGAAGAGAAGAGATTGACTGCCATGTGCCATGGTCAGTTATATGAGCAAAGGATGAAGAAAGCCTTTGATAAGAAGGTCAAGCCTCGTGTGTTCCGAGAGGGTGACCTTGTGCTCAAGAAAGTCTTGTCTTTCGCACCCGATTCCAGGGGCAAGTGGACTCCAAACTATGAAGGTCCATATGTTGTCAAGAGAGCCTTTTCAAGCGGTGCTTTGATACTTACAACTATCGATGGGGAGGATTTCACTCGTCCTGTGAATTCAGATGCAGTCAAGAAATACTTCTCCTAAAATAAAAACATAATAGCTCGCTAAGTCGAAAACCCGAAAGGGCGGCTTAGGCAAAAATGAGCGTCTCGGTGGATTGAAAACCTGAAAGGGCGATCCAGGCAAAAGTTAGAGACATAAAAAATAAATATGTATCCCGCTAGATTGAGTACCTCACCATGGGGCAATCTAGGCAAAAATTAGGGATTTGGCAAGTAACTGCATCTTGACAAGACTTTGTTCTACAAATTGTCATCTGTCAGAAATTCTCGCTCAGTCATTGTCAATTAAAGCTTCAAATACATCGGATTCAGAGTTGGTGGAGAAATGGTCATTATGTTCAATGTAGCCCTTTTTCAATATATATCACCAATTTCAAATTTGTAAAGATCTATGGGGTCTCGCCATTTGCAAACTACCATCCCATCAAATAAATTTGAGCCTTTATCCAATTATTTGCACTCTTATTTGTTTCTTGTTCAACAAATGTTTTACATGTTTTAATTAAGAAATATCGTTGTTTTAAATAAATAAATTTTTCATAATTTATTTTTAAACAAAGTGAACATTCACAATGACAAAAGGATACTTAGGAGGTCTTCAGTGCTCTCCCAAAGATGGTATGATCCTCAACAAGGTAGGACATTTGTTCATATTCCCGGCATGATTGTATCCCTTTCCCTCAGAGCCCGTGTGTGTTTTCCTCCGGAGCAGAGTGGTTGATGAAGAGGTTTATCTTCCCTTTAGCGGAGTAACGATCCTTCCTCCTCAGCAGATGTGAATTCGTCAATAGTACGATATATGGTGGTGACCCTGGAGACTTCTGATTGGTGGTTGTTCCCCACAGAGTTCCATCTTCCCCTCTGATAATTTCCCTAGTAAGTTACTTCTACATGTTGATCTTGTCCCCAGTTGAAGTGGTTGATGCTCATTCCCCTGCAGAGATCTTTGGTTCCCGGTATCACTTGCCCCCATCAGATTGGATGTTCTCCAGTGGGCCTAGCTTTCTCTCTCGAGATGTAGTACCGGATGTTTGTTCATTAATTTGTGAACTTGTTTGTGTTAGATATGTCTGTTTTATCAACATTCATCATACATAAACCACGCATATATGAATTTAAATTTTGACATTCAAATATTTATGTTGCATTATTTGCCATAAATACCTTTATTTGTTGTCTCCTGCTATTCGGTGGTACATATTTCACCAAGCAGATGTTTGTGTCTGATCTCCCCATGTAGAGTCAGCCCCATAAGCAAAAAATGTTTATCCTTCCTTCCATATTCCCCACCGAGTTATGTCCTCGTGGATAATGGTTGTTTCTGTTTCTTCCCAACACATATATTGGGATGGAATTCCCCCTGAGTTATATCCTCATAGGGATGAGTCTTGTTTCATCGTGCCTCTCTAGTTTGTTCCTAAATTGGCTTCTCGTGATTTTTCCCTGCGCTTCCCCGTAGTTTAGATGAATGATTTCTCAGTAACCAGTAATTGTCCATCTTTTCCCCGACGGAGTCTGTGACCTTTTACCCTCGTATCGGTAGTTATAAGTCCTATTTCTGTGGTTTTCTACCCTCATGCCGGTAGTTGTAAACCCTTTTTATCCCCTTTGCGGAGTTAACCTTATTGTTGTTCATCCTAACCGATGATAGTTGCTCTTCCGTGGTTTTTCTATCCAGTATTGGTAGATGTAATCCCCTCTTTGACGGTCATCTTTATCCAATATTCGGTATCGATATTCCTTCACCTTTTGAGTATATCTTCCAATATTCGGTATCGATATTGCCTTTATCAATATATCCCTAGCGAGTCATCTTTCATTTTCCTTTTGTCGACAATGATCGTTCCTCCCTTTGTTTGGTCATCATTTTATACCTAGTAGTTGGTATCCCGATGCCCTTTTCTTTCGGTCGATTTATCCTTTATTAACCCAGTAATCGGTTGTGGATAATCTTCCATGCGAGTATGTTATCTACGTTCTAACGGTAATAGATAATATATCTCATGCGCTCTTTGGTCGAAGTCTTTTGTTCTTCCCCAGTCGAGTAAGATTCGTATTCTCTTTTTGCGGAGTCGAATGCCCATCCTATAATCGAGTTTTTTTTTCAGCCCTCTTTTCAGATGATGAGTGTCTTGGAAATATTCCCCAATTCACGCTTGGTCGGTCACCTATTATAAGCCCAGTAACCGGTATCCCTGGTGTTCCTTCCTCTCTACTCCCTATTGTGACTTTTGTCCCTTGTGGAGTCAGATTTTCCTGAGTTGAAATATACCTTTTAGGTCTTCCTCAGATGATTTTGGATGTTTGATATCTATCACCCTCATACCGGTCTTAGATATTCATTCTCCCCGAGCATGTTGTTCTCTCACCCTTATACCGGTGTTTCGATCACATGTCTCCTTGAGCTTATTACCCAGTAACCGGTAATACCTCATCCTGTTGTTTCCTCAGATGAGTCCTGGTTGGACCTTTCCCAGTGAAGTCCCTTGGTGGATTTTTCCCATCTGAGTCCAGATTTTCATCCGAAGTATCCTTTGTGGATAGTCTTGCTGTATTGGCATATTCCCCAATTCATGCACCTTTGAGTTAGCTCGAGTCTTTCCATTGATTTATTTTCTTGGAATTCCTCTCGTGTCTCAACAAGTTCTAAGTCGTGACCTGCTCATGCAATTTATTCCCTTTCTTATCCCCATTAGAGTCCCCAGAGTCTCTGTCCCATTGAGTGTGTTACTCATATGGATTGTCAGTTTCTCCTGGTTTCTTTTCTCTTTATGGACACATATCTCCACAGAGTATTACCTTTTGCATACATACATTTGCATCATGAGGTCTCTTAGGGACCAAAATTCTTCTCTTTGTTATTATTTAAGCCCATTCTACCCTGTCGAGACGAAGATTTAACCTTCACCTCTCCGGCTAGAATGACCTTAAATAGGGGCATTTGTAAGACCCTAATTTTGACCCTAAGATCCCTCATGGCATCATAACATTGCATTTACATTGCCTCAAGGATCATAAGCATCTTGGTTCCTTTACCTTGGGTTGAGATCTCTTGAGAGTTGGTTTGAGATCACCAAGCATACTTGAATTGTATATTATTGCTTTTCTCATTTAATTTACTAACCAAAAACACAAAAAAATATGTCACTAACATCTCTTGTTTGTAGCTTGAGCAGTCACAAGGTCAAAAGCTTCTAGGAGATCCTATATGCATTGATATGGTCAAGAGAAGATGAAAGCAAGCATGGAAATGGTACCCTAAGCTCTCATCCATCAAATATGCCTCCCAAGTATCTCCATTCATCATTTTGATCAAAGCAAATCAAAGGGCTTAAGGTGTGTTTCCCAAGGAAACCCTAATCCATTTGTTCATCAATTGTGCCTTACTCATAAAGAAACCTCAACCTTTGGTCAAATGCAAGCAAGTGAAGTTCTTTAATTTATAATTTAATGCATATTTGAACTTATTTGAGTGCCCTCAATCATCAATTCATCAAGATAAGAGTTTTGGACTTGAGAAGTTGATCAGACAATTCATCTGACTATTTTGAACTACACTGAGACCTAACGTTTGATGTGTTTGTCAAATGGATATGACCCCAAGAGAAAACATTTCTTAAGAACCATATGAACAACTTTAGTGTTCATCAAAAATTGATTTTAAGCTTGGAAGGTCATCATCCATTCCAAAACATTATAGGTCATTTTTACTGAAACCCTAATTTTGGGTCAACTTCCCAAGGACATAACTCATTCATTTTTCATGATTTTGAGGTGAGATCAAAGGAATTGGAAAGCTTAAGATGTCTACTGCAAATGTTATTTTGAGAAAAATTGCTAAATATCAAAAGAAATACATGTGATAATGAAAAACATTATAGGTCACTTTGGACAAAATGCATTGAAATATGAAAAAGTCCAACTTAAAGTGCCCATAACGTCTTTATAAAAACTCCAAATGATGAAAACTTTAAGTTCAAATTTATTTCCTTGAAAAAATCTATAACTTTCATGTTGAAGATTTTGTCATTTGGAGCTTTCATCATTGAGACAGAAGGGCTTGAACTTTAGCCAATTTTGAAATTTTCACTTATGCATGTTTTGCACCCTACACTTCAAGTTCAATTTTCACTAATTTCCAAGGCCCAAATGGAGTTTCGATCAACATAACATTTGTTCCTTATGTAATAACCTTTCCAACCATTACTCATAAGGTTGCATTTCAATTTTGGACATGGCATTTTCGAAGACTTGAATGTAATAGTACATTTTGTGAAAATCATTTCAATTGCCATGCATGAGCTCATACAATCCAATTTGCACGTCATTCTACTTACATCATGCATAAGCTTCCATTTCTAAGTGGAATTGGGCCCTCCATGCGCCTGTACATGCCCATGCATGGAGGCCCTTTCCATTCATGCAAGTTTTGATTCATGCATTCAACATTGCTTCAGCTATAAATACAATGCATTGGCCTCTCATTTTAGCAACCTGAAGGCGCCCCAATTGCTACTGAATTGAAATCCTAGTCATCACTAAAGGAACTATTTCATTTCTCTTCAAATTTTTCAGATCTGAAATTTGATTTCATTGATCAATCTTCAGATCTCAAAGTTCATAAACCTTCTCCTCTTTATCCATAGTGCCTACTGTTAGCAAAAGCATCCACAGATCTTGCCTCGAAGCCTTGCAATTCAAAGGTTTACTTCAACTGTTATATGCTTCAAACCAGCTTGTATATTGCTCTATTTGCTTTGTTCTTGTGTGATCTGAAGTCCTCTACATAGAGGCAACATTGATATGCTTTCAATTTTTGAAAATCATGAAGTTCACATGAACACCACAGAATTTCCACTTCTGATTTCTCTCAATCTAGAGATCTAGAATGGAATTGAGTGGTACAGGGGTGATGTACATCACCCCAGCTTTCGAATGATGCCTGGATCGTGCATTTTGGTTGCTATTTTAAGTTCTGCATTTTTTGGCTTGACCGGAGAAGACGGTGGCACTGGCCACCGTCTGTTCTCTAGATTCAATCAGGGCCTTCCATTTCATTTTTCAGATTGAATCTCAACCGTGCCATGTTATGACTTTCCATAATGCCACATGTGATGCATTGACTAAGGAACATGGTAGGCACGCGCATTTAGGCCTCATGATTTTCCAGCTCAATTAATGAGCTCAGATCCAATGGCTCACGCTTTTTCCTTTTTTAATTTCTGATTTAATTTTCTTTTATTTCTTTTAATTCCATTTTATTTCTAAAATTCATATCTCTCTCATTATTGGTCCAAAAATTATGGGACCAATTTCCTTCTTCTCCTTTTAATTTATACTTTATGAAAATAATTTTTAATATTTTTTATTTTATGATTTGATATTTTTTAGTAATTTTCTCTTTTCTGGTTATTTTTAATTCATTTAAAATAGTTTTTGATATCCAAAAAATACAAAAATATTTTTCCAACCTCTTTGAATTATGATAGATCTATGAAAAATATTCTCATCAATTTATTAATTGATTTGAGATTTTAGTTCAATTAGGTTATTTTTATGCATTTTTAATTGATTTAAAATAGTTTCTGACTTTTAAAAATGCTGAAATTTTTTGTCAAACTTTGTTTGACCTTGTTGAACTTGGGATAATTCACTTAGACTTTTTCAAAGTTTATTTGAAGTGAATTTGAAGTTTGACCTTTCTTTATTATTTTAATTCATGTTTTATTTTAATATTAAAAAAAGACCAAAAATATTTTACTTGTTTTTTGACTTCTAATTCTCATTTTGCTTCTGTTTTCTATTGTTTGACCTTGATCTTCTCTACCTTTGGTCAATACTTGTTCATTAATACATACCATTTCCATTAATGCACTTTAATTCTTCATCTTCTTCTTCTCCTTCTTCTTTCTTCTCTTTGATCAATAAGTTAAGGATTGGTGGTTAGCATTGATACATGGAGGTTTAATCTTCCTTGATTCAAATCTAATTCATCTTTATCATGGATCAAGTGAATGGCTTTGTATTAAGGATAGATTGCTTCCTAAATCATGCAAAGAACCTAAATCAATACAAGATCATTTCTCATCCTCTTTTTGGCATGGCAAGTTGTTGGAGTTTGATTCACTAATCAAGACCTCTAACTTTTGTTGTTGCCTACATTATTATTGACCGGCCTCAGATAGTTGTGACTTCTACATAAGTCCAATAACGATTGTTTAACATAGCGCTAAATTTGCTTTATGACACACTAACTACTAACACTAACTATTAACCAACATTTACTTCTTGCACTTTACCTTTATGCAATTTACTATTCTTGTACATATTATTCATTTGCTTTTTCCTTTGCTCATTTGAGCACATGTTTATGTTAATGCAATTTGCCTTTTTCTCACTTGAGCACATAATTGTGTATATATTATTGTGCTTGTGTTTTGTTTTGATTGGTTGTGGACCAAATGCAAAGAAATGGACAAATGGACTTAGTTTCTAGGACTTTCCCTATGCAAATTGGAGTAAAAGGACCTTAATGTTAAAGATGGATAAGAAGGACCAAACCTCTAAACTTGTTCTTGTCCATTCTTGATTTACTTCCTAGAACTTTTTGATGTGTGTGCTTTTGTGCTAGGGGATCCTATGAGAGATCAAATTGAAGAACCATTGCCATGTTCATCCAAAGTGAAAGATACAAGAGACATTGGGGATCTTCTAAGAGCTTGTTTGATTATGTTTATTGCTTGAGCTTACAATTATTTTGCTTACATATTCCAAAGGATGGGAGCTACTTGGATCATCAATATGATCTCAAGAGAGGAACTCCATTTGTGGTCTTGTTTCTTATCCCTCATCTCTTGTATGATTAGGACTTTAGCCATTCTTCTTCTTCCCTCCACTCTAACCCAAGACAAAACTTTTGTGCAAACATTTAACATTTGTTTTCAAACATTAGAAACCTAAGCCTTATGCTTTTGATTTTCAAATTTTCTTTTCATAACACTTATTTTGAATTGAACTTTTAAGTCAACTTTGACCATATTTTGTGAATACTTTTCATTGGTAAATATAACTCATTCAAAAATCTTTTGTGGTTTCAATGCCCACTTTCTTAATCAAAACTTTTCATAACCTTTAGATATTAGGTTTGAGTTATCCTTGAGGTAGATGTAATACTCACCTATATCCTTAGTGATGGACAATGAGTCTTCCATGCTTATTATAGGGTTAACCCCTCACTACCATGTTAAAGCTATCCTCACCTGGTGGATTTGTGGTTTTAGGTTGAGTTTTCTCCCTTGGATAACAAAAGACCTTAAGGCTTTTGGACCAATCAATTCACCAACTCATTTTGAGATTTTTATCCCGAACTACGAGGTTTTGATCCTAATCTTTTTTTAAGATGGTACGTAGGCAATGGGTTTATCCATCCAAACACAAAATGTAAATAACATGTATATTCTCTTCTCATCTCTTCAATCATGTTTGCACAAACAAAATTTTCACAAAAATACCAACCTTACAACAAATATGAAAAGGGCTCCCTAGGAGTACCTAGGATGTTTTGGGCGCTTAAAACCTTCCCATTGCATAACCAACCCCCTTACCCCGATCTCTGACATTTTTACTAGTTTTTGATTCGATAAAACTTTTAGGTTTTTGTTCGCTTTCTAACCATTCCTTTGGATAAATAAAAGTGCGGTGGCGACTCGACTTGTATGGTTTACCTTAGATTTAGTCAATATCTCTAATGGTAACGAATACCCCGCTACAGAATGCCACAATCACAAAAAAGGGATCACACACAAGGCAAATAAAGGTCAAGTTCAATCATCCATTTTGGTGGATTATGGTTTACACCTTATCAACACCCAAGTTCCATTGATATTGACAAGACTTGATTGGATCAACCAAGAATCAAGGGTTTGTTGCAAGTCACGAGCATGGAGTCTGGGTAAGAACCATCCCTAAGGAGTGAAGTAAGGATAAAAACCTATAGATCATATTCTAAAAAGTTCCCAGAGTCTTAATTCCATCTATCGGATATTACAGGTTAAGATGACTGACTCATCGACCCATAATATTCTCAAGAGAAACTCGTCTGTGTGTAGTATCGCGTAACAACTGTTATCAAGTCTACACTTGAACAGTTTCCGCACTGCGACCTAAATAGGCCAAGATGGGTTAAATGTTCTAAGGTCCTCAGCTTCTCAGACCCAAATCCAAAGGAATCTCCACTGAGCAGATGGATCTCAAGACAACTTGTTAAGGACTACTCCACACAAGTCGAACATGACTATACCATCCTCCTATCTTAATTGCACTCATGTTCGGGTTAGAAATTTTCTCACCACTTAGAGATCACCAAGCATAACAAGCAGATTATATCACACATACATATATTCAAACATCACATATATACAAATATATTCACACAAAAAGTAGGCTAAACCTATTCGAGACTACTCCCCAGCAGAGTCGCCACTTAATTTCTATAGTGGAAAATTCATGATCATCAAGCTATTGACTAGCTAGAGATCAAATACCAAGAGTCGCCACCACCCTTTTATTGTTTCCAAGTGAAAAGGGAAAAAGTAAGAACAAAATCCAAAAGTAAGAAGTTTTCAAATCAAAACTAATAAAAAGTCAGAGATCACAGGTAAGGGGGTTGGTTACACAGAGGGAAGGTGTTAGCACCCAAAGTGTCCTAGGTACTCCTAGGGAGCCCTTTTTGTGTGCATGTGTACTTGTTATAAAGTGATGTTTATAAACAAATAGAATGGGGGGATGAGAAAAGAATTCATTAATTATATTTTTGTGTTTGACAAGACCTTCGGTCTTGTGCCTACGTACATGTAGTGGGGTTTTCGTTACCTTTAGGTTTATTGACTAAACCAAAAGTCAATATACAATTCGAGTCGCCACCGCACTTTATTTGTCCAAAGGAATGACTAAAAAGAGAACAAAAGCCAAGTAAGAAGTTTTTCAAATCAAAAACTAATAAAAATGTCAGAGATTTGGGTAAGGGGGTTGGTTATGAAATGAAAAGGTTTTACGCACCAAAAACATCCTTAGTACTCTAAGGGAACCCTTTTTGCAAATATGTGTTGTAGATTGGTATTTATGAAAAGATTTGTGCAAAGTATTGGAGAGATGAGAGAAGAATAGATTATCTTTACAAATTTGTTGTTTGAATGGATGAACCCATTGCCTACGTACCATCACAAAGGAGGATCAAAACCTCGTAGTTCGGGGTAAAAATCTCAAACATTGGTGAATTGATTTGAGCAAAAGTATTAAGGTCTTTTGTTATCAAAGGGAGAAAACTCAACCTAAACCATCAATCCACCATGTGAGGAAGACTTCAACATACTAGTGAGGGGTTAACCCTATAATAAGTATGGAAGACTTATAATCCAATCACTAAGGATGAGGTCAGATTTACATCAACCACTACGATAACTCAAACCTATGACTAATGTTTTTTGAAAAGGTTTTAATAGGGTGGCCGTTGGAACCACAAAACCACTTGAAGTGAGTTATATTTACAAGTTAGATTTATTTACAAAATGAAGTCAAAGTTGGATTAAATTTTATTCACAATGAGTATTTATGAAAAGAGTTTGAAAAAAGTCAAAGGCTTAAGGCCTAGGTTTCTAATTTGAAACAAAGTCAAAGTTAGAAAAAAGATTTTTGGCTTGGTTAGAGTGGGGAGAAGAAGAGAAGGGCTAGTCCTAAAGAAATGCAAAGATAAGAGGGGAAAAGATAAACCCTTGAAGTTCCTTTTCTTGAAGTCATAGAGATGACTCAACATGCTCCTTTCCTTTGGACTTAGCACACAAGCAAGCAATCAAACAAATTGAACTCAAGCGCTTAGGGTCTCCATTTGGCTTGTCTCTTAACTTGGCTACTCATGACAATGGTCCTCTTTTCTTAATCTCAAGGTAGGATCCCTATCACACAAAAGCAAACATTAAAAAAGTTCACAACACAGTAAGGGGAAGGGACAAAGAATAAGTTTGTATGAGAAGTCCTTTGAAGTCAACTTTAGATTTTAGCATTCTAAAGGCATGAGGCCTAGATGCTCTTCAACAAATTTTGCATTCTAAAGGCATGAGGCCTAGTTACTCTTGAACTCCTTTAAGCATGGGTAAGTCCTAATTCTAAGTCCTTTCTCCTTTTGTATTTGGTTCACACAAAACAAACACAAAGCAAACACAAGATAACAATATATTTATATACAATAATGAGCTCAAATGAGCAAAATAAAAATGACATAAACATAAAATATGTGCTCAAGTGAGCAAAGTAAAAATCAATATGAATAATGAGCAATAAATAAATGACATTAAAAGTAAATGGCAAGAAATTAAATGCTCAAATTAAAGTTAGTAATTAGTGGAGTTGTGTTAGCTTGTCATAAGACAATGTAGCGCTATGTTAAGCAAACGTAAGTGGACTAATGTAGTAGTCACACCTATCTGAGGTCGGTCAATAAAAATATAGGCAAAGAACACAAGTTAGAGATCATGACTAGTAAGCCAAGCTCCATAAACTTGCCATGCCAAACAAAAGGGGAAGGGCCTTTGTAGGTGTTTAATTGGCTGCATTATATGGTAAAACACTAATGTCTTGACTGATGTCATGACATGTATATGTGACTACATTGTAGTTACTGCAGGACTAGCTAACACAGGACTATTGAATGCTGTGACATTCATACCTGTCAACAGATACTAAGGAACAGAAGTTCTGTTAGAACTTAGTATTCATTTGCAGTCTGGTTATCAAGGAAGAACCAGACCTGGCATAAGGCTTACTGACTGAATGTCAAACTGGATGTTGTGACATTCATCATTAACAGCAGCTGGTGAAGATTAGGCAGAGTGGTGTTCTGCTATACTTCAGCATACTAGTTAGTTTGTTCTTCAAGAGAATTACAGAACTAACTTAAGGCCAATTGTGTCAATGTTAAGTTGGACACTTTGACATTTACTAATGTAAGCTGTTACTGTAGTATGGTCATTTTGATCATGTACAGGTCAGCAATTTGTACAGTCTGTTTTCTGGAAAAACAGACTCAGCATATGGACCTTGATGTCAAGCTGAATGTCGTGACATTCGTGCCTGACAGCATATGCTAAATTGTAGGTTGTTCAGTTTTCTGTTTCAGCTTTTTCTCAGGCTATTCTTTAGGGATTCAACAGCTGAGAGAAAATCCAGGAAATCAACAACCAAGCTACATTCAATGAACCTAACAAATAGCCTATTTGTTAGCAACCTAAATGTTGAATTTGAGGGAACTTGTGTGACCTAAAATTCAGGAAAATACAGGTGCAAAAGCCCAGGTGCTGCAATATAAAAAGGAAGGCATTCCTTCATTCAGTCTCGGGGATTTTGAAGCGTGAAGAGTCAGTGTGTCCATCATACTTCACTGCTGTATTTTGTGAGTCTTGTATTAGACGTATCTTGTAAGCCAAGCCATTATCAAGTAGATGATTGCTTTGGCATAGGGTGTTCATTGAGTTGTAAGTGTTGTGTCACTCAAAGCTTTTAAGCGTGAGTGCTGTGTATCTTGATTTAAGCTGTGAAGCATAATCAAGAGTTGTTTTTGAAGTGTGACTTCAAAGTGTCTTTAATATCACTGAGGTGATTGAGGGGGAGTGAGTAGGAACTCTGATCTTAGGTTAAGATTGAAATTGCATTGGGTAGGGATTAAGTGATAAGTTGTAAACGGGTGAGTTTAGCTTTGAATTGATACTACTAATACTGGATTTCCTCCCTGGCTTGGTAGCCCCCAGATGTAGGTCATGTTGGACTGAACTGGGTGAACAATTACTTGTGTTATTTACTGCACTTACTATTAAGTTCTGCATAATCCCTGTCTGTGCAGAATTGGATGTCATAACAACCAGTGTGACATCCAAAGTCTGATAACTAGAATTTCAATTGGCATCAGAGCAGGCACCCTGCCTGTGAAGTTCTGGGTGAGATCTAGGGAAGTTACTTTCTAGTACCATGGACAAGGATTTAGGACACTCAAACAGACCACCCATGTTGGATGGATCTAATTATGATGACTGGAAGCCTCGCATGATAGCCTTCTTAAGGTCTCTAGACAGCAAAGTCTGGAGAGCTGTCAACAAGGGATGGGAACATCCAACGAGGACTGGTGAAGATGGAGTCAGTGTGCAGATTCCCGAAGAAGATTGGGACAAGGAACAAGAGGCATTAGCTCTTGGAAACTCCAAAGCCTTGAATGCACTGTTCAAATGGAATCACTAAGAACATCTTCAGGCTGGTGCACCATTGTGAACTAGCTAAGGAAGTTTGGGATACCCTCAAGGTAACTCATGAAGGTACTTCCAAGGTGAAGATGTCCAAACTTCAGATGTTGACAACCAAGTTTGAAAATCTGAGGATGAAAGAGGAGGAGACTATTCATGACTTTCACATGAATATTCTTGAAATTGCAAACACCTCTGGTGGACTAGGTGAGAAAATGACTGAAGAGAAACTTGTAAGAAAGATTCTCAGGTCCTTGCCTAAGAGGTTTGCTATGAAGGTCACTGCCATAGAGGAGGCTCAGGACATCAGCAATATGAAGGTAGATGAGCTCATTGGTTCTCTCCAAACCTTTGAAATGGGCTTAGGTGAGTATGCTGAGAAGACGAAAAGCATAGCCTTTATATCAAATGCTGAAGAGGAGTCAGAAGAAGGATATACAGGAGGTGATGAAAGTATATCAGAAGCCTTAGCCATGCTTGGGAGGCAATTCAACAAGTTCATGAAGAAGATTGATCAAAGAGGGAGACCTAATGTCAAGAACATCCCGACTGACATTAAGAAAAGATCAACTTCTGAGGAGAAGTTCAACCATGGGAAGGGAATCCAGTGTCATGGTTGTGAAGGGTATGGACACGTCAGAGCTGAATGCCCTACTTACCTCAAATGGCAAAATAAGGGGCTAGCTATCACATGGTCTGAAGGAGATTCTGAAAGTGAATCTGAAGGAGAATCTGCCAAACATGTCACTGCACTAACCAGTGTGTGTGTCTCTGAAGATGACACAAGTGCAGATGAGCTGACATTTGATGAACTTGCTGCAGCATATAAGAAGCTGTGTACCACCAGTGCTGAAGTGCGTGCACAAGGAGAAAAGCAGAAGAAACTCATCAAGGATCTGGAAGATGAGAGACAGAAGCAAATGTCCACCATAGAGGGGTTAAATGATGAGATAGCCCTGCTGACCTCCAAGCTGAACCAGATGACCAAATCCATCAGAATGATGAATAAGGGAACTGACACCTTGGAAGAAATTCTAAAGGTGGGACAGCAGTCTGGAACCAAATCTGGACTAGGATTTGGAAAAAGAGCTGAACACAAACGCCCAAAGGCTAGAGTTCAGAAGTTCAAGCAGACGTCAAAGCCAATGTCTCAACATCGAGGAGCTAGGATGAATGATCATCAGAAGAGAATATACCAGAATTGGAGGTGTCACCACTGTGGCAGGCTTGGACATATAAAAGCCTTCTGCTACTGGATTCATGGCTTCCCTAACAGAGCCTCACATGTCAGACCTAAGCATAAAACACGTAAGCGATGTGTTCCCATTAAGAAGCAACAATGGTATGCTAGGATAGCACACACTGCCCTAAGGGCTTCTTCCAGAGAAGACTGGTACTTTGATAGTGGATGCTCAAGACATATGACTGGTATGGAAAATCTACTGGTAGACATTCAACCTCACACCACCAGCTATGTGACTTTTGGTGATGGTGCCAAAGGAAAAATCAGAGGTGTGGGCAAACTGGACTGTTCTGGTGTGCCAAAACTGAACAATGTGCTGTTAGTAAGAGGACTAACTGCAAACATCATCAGCATAAGTCAGCTGTGTGATCAAGGGTTTCATGTTCAGTTTACTAAGGAGCTATGCATTGTGACAAATGGTGACAATCAGGAAGTTATGAGAGGAACCAGGTCCAAAGACAACTGCTACCTGTGGGAACCTGATCTCTCTAACTTTTCCACAACATGCTCCTCAGCCAAGGAAGAACAGGAGGTGAAGCTGTGGCATAGAAGACTTGGACATCTCCACTTACAGGGAATGAAGAAGATCATATCCAAGGAAGCAGTCAGAGGAATGCCAAAGCTTCTGATTGATGAAGGAAGAGTCTGTGGAGAATGCCAAGTGGGGAAGCAAACCAAGATGTCACACCCAAAGCTGGGACATTCCACAACCTCCAGAGTTCTGGAACTGTTGCACATGGACCTAATGGGTCCTATGCAGGTTGAAAGTCTTGGTGGGAAGAAGTATGCCTACGTGGTGGTTGATGACCATTCCAGATACACGTGGATAAGCTTCATCAGAGAGAAGTCAGATACATTTGATGTCTTCAAAGATCTGTGCATAAGACTTCAAAGGGAAAAGGACAGTTGTGTGGTCCGGATTAGAAGTGATCATGGTACTGAATTCAAGAATTCCAAGTTTGATGAGTTTTGCTCATCTGAAGGAATAAGCCATGAGTTCTCCTCCCCTATAACTCCTCAGCAGAATGGAATAGTTGAAAGAAAAAATAGAACTATTCAAGAATCTGCCCGAGCAATGATTCATGCAAAGAAGCTCCCTATGCACTTTTGGGCTGAAGCAATGAATACCGCGTGCTATGTTCACAACAGAGTCACCTTGAGAAAAGGAACCTCCTCCACTCTGTATGAAATATGGAAGGGGAGAAAACCCACTGTGAAGTACTTTCATATTTTTGGAAGTAAATGCTACATTCTCACAGATCGTGAACAGAGAAGGAAGCTAGATCCCAAAAGTGATGAAGGCGTATTTCTGGGATACTCCACTAACAGCAGAGCCTATAGAGTGTTCAACTACAGGACCAATGTCCTGATGGAGTCCATAAATGTCATTGTGGATGATAAAGAGGAAGGAACCGATGTCATGGAGGATGTTGAAACATTCCTTGATAGTCCAACTGACAGTCCAGTCAAGCCTGAAGAAGTACAGGAACCTCCTCCTGAATGTGAAGTAGAAGCACCCACCAAAGTGCCATCTATCAGAATTCAGAAAGACCACCCTAAGGATCTTATCATAGGGGATCCCACCAGTGGTGTAACTACCAGGTCAAGAGGAATAAACTCAAATTCCTGCTTTGTTTCCAAGGTTGAACCAAAGAATGTGAAAGAAGCCCTAACTGATGAATACTGGATCATTGCCATGCAAGAGGAACTCGAGCAGTTCACAAGGCATGAAGTATGGGAGCTGGTTCCAAGACCTGAAGGGTCCAACATCATTGGTACCAAGTGGATATACAAAAACAAATCTGATGAGAAAGGAGTAATTACTAGAAATAAAGCAAGACTAGTAGCTCAAGGATACACTCAAGTTGAAGGAGTAGACTTTGATGAGACATTTGCTCCTGTGGCTAGACTTGAGTCCATCAGATTGCTGTTGGGGGTAGCATGCATCCTGAAGTTTAAGCTGTTCCAAATGGATGTGAAGAGTGCATTCTTGAATGGCTACCTGAATGAAGAAGTCTATGTGGAACAACCCAAAGGGTTCTGTGATCCTAACCAACCTGAGCATGTATACAAGTTGAAGAAAGCCTTGTATGGGTTGAAACAAGCACCCAGAGCTTGGTATGAAAGGTTAACCGAATTTCTGACCTCAAATGGATACAGAAAGGGTGGCATAGATAAAACCTTGTTTGTGAAGGATGAAGAAGGCAAAATCATGATAGCTCAAATCTATGTTGATGATATAGTCTTTGGTGGAATGTCAGAACAAATGGTTAAAAAATTTGTGCACCAGATGCAGTCTGAGTTTGAAATGAGTCTAGTGGGAGAACTGACCTATTTCCTTGGAATGCAAGTAAACCAAATGGAGGACTCTATGTTTCTCTCCCAAAGCAAGTATGCCAAGAACATAGTTAAGAAGTTTGGTATGGATCATGCCAGGCACAAGAGGACTCCTGCTCCTACTCATCTGAAGTTAACCAAAGATGATGGAGGGCCTAGTGTTGATCAATGCCTGTACAGAAGCATGATAGGTAGTCTGCTGTATCTAACTGCAAGTAGACCTGACATTTCCTACGCAGTTGGAGTGTGTGCCAGATACCAAGCGGAGCCCAAGGTGAGTCACTTGAATCAAGTCAAACGGATTCTCAAGTACATCAATGGGACGTGTGACTATGGGATGCTGTATTCACATGGGTCTAAGCCTGTCCTATCTGGGTACTGTGATGCTGATTGGGCTGGAAGTGCTGATGACAGAAAAAGCACATCAGGTGGATGTTTCTTCTTAGGAGAAAACCTCATATCGTGGTTCAGCAAGAAGCAGAACTGTGTCTCTCTGTCCACTGCAGAGGCTGAATACATAGCTGCTGGAAGCAGTTGCTCCCAACTGGTCTGGATGAAACAAATGCTCACTGAGTACAATGTCACTCAAAATGTCATGACATTGTTCTGTGATAATCTCAGTGCCATCAACATCTCCAAGAATCCCATCCAACATAGCAGGACCAAACATATTGACATTAGGCACCACTTCATCAGAGATCTGGTGGAAGACAAGGTGATCACTTTGGAACATGTAGCCACGGATCTTCAACTGGCTGACATATTTACAAAGGCTTTGGATGCTACTCAGTTTGAAAACCTAAGGAGCAAACTGGGAATATGTCTCTCTGAGACCTTATAGCAACCACTGATGTTTGGGATAAATTGTTTAATATCTCTGCCCATTAAACAATTTGTACTAGGCTATGATTGGTCGACAGATCATAGCTATGCTGCTTGTAACAAGGGTGGATACAAGAGGGTAAGGGGACACCCTACAGAGAGAAGGCCACTGTACCTGCAGGAGTTCAAGGATGTTGTTCATGCAGGAGTGGTTCTGGATGTCAGAAACAAAATCATGGCATCTGATATGGTGGTACCTACTGTCAAGCAAAAGTGGGTGATCACTTGATCGAAGCTGTGAAGCAAGATCAAGTGGATGTTAACTTGGTTGAAACTGTGAAGTAAAACCAAGTCTGGAACTCTGTCATTGTGCTCTGACTATGTTGTTGGTTTTGGCAACATTTGTGACAAAAAGGTGGAGTAATAACAACCAATACCCCTGACAAACAGAGTGGGTCTCTACAACAGACTCTCATGACAGATCTGAAGATTCCCCCCCCTGCAGCTGATGTTGAAGTTTAGGTGCAACTTCTAATATGTGTGTGCTGCTATGCGAAGTTACTATTTAACTTCAATGTGTGTGAGTGTGCTGCCACTCTGAGTGTATTAGCTAGTAGTATTCCGCTGCCATGAACTCTGTTATGGGGATCAAAGTGTTTTAGCCAAAAATTTGCCAAAGGGGGAGTTTGTAGGTGTTTAATTGGCTGCATTATATGGTAAAACACTAATGTCTTGACTGATGTCATGACATGTATATGTGACTACATTGTAGTTACTGCAGGACTAGCTAACACAGGACTATTGAATGCTTTGACATTCATACCTGTCAACAGATACTAAGGAACAGAAGTTCTGTTAGAACTTAGTATTCATTTGCAGTCTGGTTATCAAGGAAGAACCAGACCTGGCATAAGGCTTACTGACTGAATGTCAAACTGGATGTTGTGACATTCATCATTAACAGCAGCTGGTGAAGATTAGGCAGAGTGGTGTTCTGCTATACTTCAGCATACTAGTTAGTTTGTTCTTCAAGAGAATTACAGAACTAACTTAAGGCCAATTGTGTAAATGTTAAGTTGGACACTTTGACATTTACTAATGTAAGCTGTTACTGTAGTATGGTCATTTTGATCATGTACAGGTCAGCAATTTGTACAGTCTGTTTTCTGGAAAAACAGACTCAGCATATGGACCTTGATGTCAAGCTGAATGTCGTGACATTCGTGCCTGACAGCATATGCTAAATTGTAGGTTGTTCAGTTTTCTGTTTCAGCTTTTTCTCAGGCTATTCTTTAGGGATTCAACAGCTGAGAGAAAATCCAGGAAATCAACAACCAAGCTACATTCAATGAACCTAACAAATAGCCTATTTGTTAGCAACCTAAATGTTGAATTTGAGGGAACTTGTGTGACCTAAAATTCAGGAAAATACAGGTGCAAAAGCCCAGGTGCTGCAATATAAAAAGGAAGGCATTCCTTCATTCAGTCTCGGGGATTTTGAAGCGTGAAGAGTCAGTGTGTCCATCATACTTCACTGCTGTATTTTGTGAGTCTTGTATTAGACGTATCTTGTAAGCCAAGCCATTATCAAGTAGATGATTGCTTTGGCATAGGGTGTTCATTGAGTTGTAAGTGTTGTGTCACTCAAAGCTTTTAAGCGTGAGTGTTGTGTATCTTGATTTAAGCTGTGAAGCATAATCAAGAGTTGTTTTTGAAGTGTGACTTCAAAGTGTCTTTAATATCACTGAGGTGATTGAGGGGGAGTGAGTAGGAACTCTGATCTTAGGTTAAGATTGAAATTGCATTGGGTAGGGATTAAGTGATAAGTTGTAAACGGGTGAGTTTAGCTTTGAATTGATACTACTAATAGTGGATTTCCTCCCTGGCTTGGTAGCCCCCAGATGTAGGTCATGTTGGACTGAACTGGGTGAACAATTACTTGTGTTATTTACTGCACTTACTATTAAGTTCTGCATAATCCCTGTCTGTGCAGAATTGGATGTCATAACAACCAGTGTGACATCCAAAGTCTGATAACTAGAATTTCAGCCTTGTATTGTCTTTAGGTTATTTGCTTGACCAAGAAGCAACCTATCTTGGACAAAAAACAACTCACTTGATCATGGATCAAGTTGAGTTTGGTTTGGATCAAAGAAGGTTAAACCTCTCATTTGTCAAGACCAACCATAAGAACTTAACTCATTGGCCATTGATGGAAAGAATGGGATGAAGATGAAAGGGAGGGGAAAATAAGACCACAACCAAATCCAGTTGATCAAATATGAATCAAATCATCATCAATCAACACCAAACCGAAGAGACATGAAAATAATAAGTCAACAATATTTTTTTGGTATTTTTTGAATTAAAATAAAAGGCAAATAAAAAATAAACAAACAAGGTCAAACCTCAAATTCAATTCAAAACAACTTCAACAAGTCCAATTAAATTCTCATAGGTCCAACATGGTCAAACAAGCTTTGACTAATTTTCTCACCAATTTTTGAAATCAGAAGGCCATTAAAAACAATTAAAAATAGCACCATATGAACTAAAATCTCAAATAAATCTCAAATCAAATAAGAAATTGATGAGACTATTTTTCATTGATTTATCATGATCCATAAATGCTAGGAAAATAATTTTGGATTTTTTAAAAGTCAGAAAGTATTTTAAAATGAATTAAAACTATTAAAAATCAAATATTCCATGAAAAATATCAAATGAAGTCACAAAAATAATTAAAAATCAAAATATGAAACTAGATTTTTCAAGATAAATATTGGAATTGGTCTCATATTTTTATGACTTCAAATGAATTTTTATGAATTTTTGAAAATAAAAGGAATTAACTGAAAATAAAAGAAAATAGAATAAATGGAAAAAACCACAGTCGCGTGATACAACTCATTAATTGACGTGGCAAGGATTAATGGCTCAGATATGAGGGCGCAGCGTGTATCTAAGTCAAACGCGTGATAACATTCATTAAATAAAGTAAACATAATGGATGCACACGATTAAAACGTGAAAACCAAATCCAAGGGCTGTGAAGGTGCACACTTGGTGATGGTGGTGGAAACCACCATCTTCTCCGGTAGAACAACCGATTCCGGCCACCAGTTGCAGAGAAAAAAAGTTTCATGAAAATGGAAAACAAGGACATGAAATTAAAGCTCGTGTGATGGAGATCATCAATGTATCCATGGATCTTCCTCACTCTTCCTATATTGAGAGAAATATGAAGTGGAAGATCATGGTGTTCCAACTGTAAGCTCATGAAATGGAGAATTGAAAGTGTAGCGGGGTATTCGTTACCTTTAGATTTATTGACTAAATCAAAAGTAAATCATACAATTCGAGTTGCCACCGCACTTCTATTTATCCAGAGGAAAGGTTAGAAAGTGAACAAAAACAGAGAAGTTTTATCAAATCAAAAACTAATAAAAATGTCAGAGATCTGGGTAAGGGGGTTGGTTATACAATGGGAAGATTTTAAGCACCCAAAACATCCTTAATACTCTAAAGGAGCCCTTTTTGCAAATGTTGTATGGTAGGTTGGTATTTGTGAAAATATTTGTGCAAACATGATTGGGGAGATGAGAAAAGAATATACAAATTATTTACAATTTTGTTGTTTGAATGGATGAATCCATTGCCTACGTACCATTACAAATGTAGGATCAAAAACTCGTAGTTCGGGGTAAAAATCTCAAACTAAATTGGTGAATTGATTGGTCAAAAGCCTTAAGGTCTTTTGTTATCAAAGGGAGAAAACTCAACCTAAACCACAATCCACCATGTGAGGAGAGCTTCAACATACTAGTGAGGGATATACCCTATAATAAGTATGGAAGGCTTATAGTCCAATCACTAAGGATACAGGTGAGGTTCATATCAACCACTTAGATATCTCAAACCTAATAGCTAATGTTTATGAAAAGCTTTGGCAAAGGTGGCCATTGGTGTAAGTTGTAAATGCGCCTAAGAGGGGGGGGGTGAATTAGGTGGTTAAAAATTCTTCGAACTTGTTTCCGATTTTTGGTTGTTTTACGTTTAAGTGCGGAAAAATAAATTGCGGAAAGTAAAAAGGCACCGGAAATTATAGTGGTTCCCTTCACAATCCGAAGGTACATCCACTCCCCTTTCGACTCGAAAGAGATTTCACTATAGTTAGAATTATTGTACAACCTACTCACACCAATGGTGATGCTTACTATCTAACCTATAGATAAACAAGTGTATGAAGAACAATCCTCTTCAACACTAACCCTTGTGTCCAACAATCCTGGATCACAAGTCAAAACAGAAATAAGTCTTTTTGATGATTTTAACAAAGTGTAGTATTATCAATCTTCTCTTGATTGATCTTCTCCTTAGATAAATAATTCACTCAATGAATAATATACAAGTGTTCAAAAATGGAATGAGATGAAAATTTGGTTATGAACACTTTTATGAAATATTGAAGAAAATATGAAAGAGTGATTATCTTAAGTTTGTATGAAAATTTTTGGAGGTGAAAATTCATTTTGAAAATTCAAGAATTTATATTGCCAAAACACCTTTTCAAAGAGGTATAAATTTATCATAAAAATGATGAAAAGGTACAAGTTTCTGAAAAATGTTTTCCACTGAAACGAACAGTGTTAACCGGTTAACCAAATGGGTTAACCGGTTAACGCGTATAACGTTAACACATAATTTTTAAAAAACTGGGCCGTTAACCGGTTAACCCATATGGTTAACCGGTTAACACTGTTGAAATGCAGAAAAATACTTTAAGAAAAATGTGTATATCATTTCAACATGTTAACAAACGGTTATGTTAAAAATGAAAATGCAGATCATGATTGTTGAACACTTGTATACTAATCTAAGAATGAATTAGATATACCTTAGAAGTGACTCAACAATCTTGCAAATGGTTGACTTGAAAAAGAAGCTTGATCAAAATGTTTCTCATGCATATGTCTTGATAACTTTGATGCTTGAATTATCTTTGAAGCTCTTCTCTTTTTGCATTGATACATGTTGTCGTCATCAAAATACTTTTTGGATTGAAGCTTGCTTCTACAATCTCCCCCTTTTTGATGATGACAACCAACTTTGAGATAGATACTTGAAAGTGAAGTTTCTCTAATTTGATTCTCCCCCTAAGTTTAAGAACTCCCCCTAAATGAGAGGCATACAAAATTCTGCATAGAGAAACCATTAGAGAAACAAGTCTTCTCCCCCTTTGGCATTAGCAAAAAGGAAGAAACATATGAAAAAAAAAAAATATATACAAGCAGACACACATTAAGTGATCATTAGATAAGCATTCATGCACATAATACTGACAGAATTAAAATGAGTGTACGGTAAACATAGTCAGCATAAACATAATCTATAACTAAAAAACAGAACAACACATAACAAGAACATAGATAAAACATAATGCTTTAATCTTCTTCCGAACAATCCTCATTCTCCTCGCCTTCCGCTTCACTACCGGCTTCACCTTCATCATCTTCCATGGGAAGGTTGCAAGAACTTAACACAAGGTTTCGAAGGCTTTTGATAGCGTGGGTGGTTTCACGGTGTTGGCTCATCATGGTGGTATATAGGAACTCGTTTGTAATGCCACCCTCTGGAATAAGAAAGTTTGAAGAAGAAGACCCGTCATCATACTTGTAAGATCCGTCATTGCATTGAATAATCCTGGTATTCTTCATAATAGTAACGCCGTTGATCTCTTTGGTAGTAGGGGTCATAGCCAGGAACGGTTCTCTCCCGATTTCCATGTCTGTTAATTCCAAAATCCTTGAGATAAGACGACCATAGGGCATCCTTGTTTTGAGGGATAGTTGCTGCTTGAGATGATACATCATAGTAGGTAGCCAATTAATTTTGATTTTGTTCTTCACAGCAAATAAAACCTGCATCTCCAAATCATTGATTTGTGAAAGGTTTGAATCCTTTGGCAGCAAGACATGGCAAATAACATAATGCAGCATTCGTTCATCAACAGACAGGTTCTTAGCATAACAGAGTATGCGAGAAGTGCGTTGTCCCGACACAACAGCATCCCTTGAAAATCTACAGATTGAGTAGTAATATTCCATTTTATCATATGGAGCCCATTTTCCATCAACATGATTAACACCTTTCCGAAGAAAAAATCCTGAATAGGGAATTTTAAGAGACGCAGCCAGCGACCTTAGGTCTGTTACAATTTCACAATCTCTCACAGTGGCAGACAGCATATGTTGATCATCATCATTCAGATTCAAAGTGAACTGGTTCAGAAAAGATTTTACCAAATCAGTATAAATTTTGCCATTATCAGTTATAAACTCATGCAACCCTTGATATCTCAACAACTCAGGGAAAGTGAAAGTAACAGGGGTGAAGGATTTGAGATTCACATACTTAACCTTGAGCAGATGTCTAACCCTGACTTTGAAATCCATTCTTCTCTTCTTTGCTGTTTCCATTTTCACTTCTTCCTCTTCACTGCTAGATGCGGACACAGGAGCCTTTTCTCTTCTTGGAGGAGCCATGGAGGAAAATGGAGGTGCTAGGGTTTTGAGAGGATTTTCGGGATTTTGAGAGTTAATAAGAGAGTTGAATGAAGGTTGAAAGTTGAGTGGGGTTTAATGGGTTTTAATATCACTCAAGAAGGTTGAAAGTTGAATGAAATGAGATGAAGGGTTTATGGTGAGTAAAGAGGGAGGAGAGAGTTATGAGGTGTAGGTGAAGAGTAAAGTACATGCACCAACCATAAACACACATACCACGATTTAAAAATTAAAAAATAAAACACTATTAAAAAAAATATGTATTTTTAAAGCTAACGCAGAGTTGCTGTTTTGGAGGCGTTAACCGGTTAACCTATACCGTTAACCGGTTAACGGACTGAAATTTTCAAAAAATAAATGAAAAAACAGCAGCTCCGTTTTGAAGAAATGGGATAAGATTTTTACAAAAAAATTTCACAAAGTATTAGCACTTATCAATACGCAACTTTTGATTTAAAAATATTTTAAAACCGATAATTTTCGGACATGCGAAAGTGAGAAAAACTAAAAACGGCGAAAAAGAAGTGCTAGCGTTGCATAACATAAAAATTGAAAAAAAACAAATTTTGAGCAACTATACCACATAACAAGTAATTTTAAGACAAGGTTAGATGTCACCTTCATTGAGAATACCAAGTTCTCGCCGAATCTTGAAGAAATGCTCTTTAGCCAATGGTTTTGTGAATATGTCGGCGAGTTGGTTATGTGTATCCACGGACGTAACATCTTTTGAGAAATTGATCCGGAACCCTTTGTCACACAATTGACTTATGCTAAGGGTTGTGCTTTAGGCCTTCAACATAAAGGACATCTTCGATGATGGTATAAGGAGGTGCTCCAATGGTTCCTACTCCAAGGATCTTTCCTTTAGTGTCATCACCGTAAGTAACATATCCCTTGGCCTTTAAAGATAGATGTGAAAATTTGTCGATATCGCCCGTGATATGCTTTGAACAACCGCTATCAAGATACCATTGATTCGAGGTTGTCTTCAAGCATACCTACAAAACAAAATCAAGTTTTGTTGGGTACCCAAATTGCTTTGGGTCCTTGGTAGTTAGTACCCTTTTTAACCCACACATAATGCCCTTTTGGAACGCTAAAGTTTCGCACATAACAAACATTAGGTGTGTGCCCTTTGATTCCACAATAAAAGCAAGTAGGTTAAAAATCACTTATATATCTAGGAACATAATTCTTCTTCTTAGCAATAATTTTCTTTTTATGACTTTGATGCATATTTTTAGAATTGTTTACTTTCTCTTTAGCAACTTGTTCACTTGCTTTAACAAAAATGGTCTTATTTGTGCTTGGTTTAGAAAACTTAGAATATCCTAATCCACTTTTATCATTAGAATACCTTTGGTGCTTAAGAATTTCTTCCAACACAATTTTACCTTTTTCATATCTTTCTAAAACTCTTTTAAGTTGAACAATTTGAAAAGATAAAGATTCACAATTCTTACATGCAAGACTTTGTTTTTCATCCATCAACTTTTGTTTTCCACTTTCAATATATTTTTGCAAAGCAATATTTTTTTCTTCTAAGGATGAAATTTGTTTCTTTTGGGATGAAATACTTTTATACAATGTCTTGCATTCTTTTAAGAGTTCATTTATAACATCTTGTGCGTCATTGTCATAAACTGAAAAATTGCTACTAACCTCATCGATTTCTTCATCGGAGTGATGTGAAGCCATAAGAGCCATGTTCGCACATTCATCGCTTTCCGATTCCGAAGATGAACTGATCTCATTATCGTCCCAAGCGACGTAAGCCTTTTTGTTTTTGAATTCCTTCTTGCCTTTTAATCCTCCTTTCTTTGCAAGTTTTGGGCAATCCGGCTTTATGTGACCTTGCTGTCCACATTCATAACAAGTGACGTCTTGCATTGATGTGGATGCTTCCTTTTTCCTGAAATGTTTATTCTTTTTAGGATAAGAGGAATTTTTATTTTTATTAAAAAACTTACCAAGCTTCTTCACAAGATGCATAAAGTTCTCATCTTCGGACGTCTCGTCGTCTTTGTCATTTCTTGAATCAACTTTCAAGGCAATTCCCTTGGACTTCTTTTCTTGACTTTCGTGCTTCTCGAGCCTTCTAAGTTCCAATTCGTGTTCTTGGAGTTTTCCAAATAGAGACGCGGATGTCATCGTTGAGAGGCTCTTCTTTTCCGAAATAGCGGTCACTTTCGGTTGTCATTCTCTTGTCAAAGATCTTAGGACTTTCAGGTTGAGATCATCATTGGTGAAGGTTTTACCAAGAGCAATCAAGTGATTTGTTAGATGGACGAATCTCTTTTGTAAGGCAACTATAGATTCACCGGGCTGCATGCGGAACATCTCATATTCTTGACTTAGAGTGTTTAGCCTCGATCTCTTCACTTCGGTGGTTCCTTCATGTGTTTCAACCAAGGTGTCCCAAATCTCCTTTGCCGATTTACATTGAGATATACGGAAGAACTCGTCCATACTAAGAGCGCTTTGGAGTATGTTGATTGCCTTCTTCTCATTCAGAATATTTTTCCTATCATCTTCGTCATAAGTGTTTTTCAACTTTGGGGTACCAACTCCATTCACCACATTCACCGGTTTGTGTGGACCTTCTTCAACTGCTTCCCATATACCTTCCCCTTGGGCTTCAAGATGTGCCTTCATTCTGATTTTCCAGAAATTGAAATATTCTCCGGAGAAGAGTGGGGGCTGGTTGCTACTTCCACCGTTTTTGAAAACCGGGTTTATGCTTGCGGAAGCCATGCTGGATCTCTAGGAACAAGTTACCTATAACTTGCTCTCATGCCAATTTTAAGTTGTAAATGCGCCTAAGAGGGGGGGGGGGGGGGGGTGAATTAGGTGGTTAAAAATTCTTCGAACTTGTTTCCGGTTTTTGGTTGTTTTACGTTTAAGTGCGGAAAGATAAATTGCGGAAAGTAAAAAGGCACCGGAAATTATAGTGGTTCCCTTCACAATCCGAAGGTACATCCACTCCCCTTTCGACTCGAAAGAGATTTCACTATAGTTAGAATTATTGTACAACCTACTCACACCAATGGTGATGCTTACTATCTAACCTATAGATAAACAAGTGTATGAAGAACAATCCTCTTCAACACTAACCCTTGTGTCCAACAATCCTGGATCACAAGTCAAAACAGAAATAAGTCTTTTTGATGATTTTAACAAAGTGTAGTATTATCAATCTTCTCTTGATTGATCTTCTCCTTAGATAAATAATTCACTCAATGAATAATATACAAGTGTTCAAAAATGGAATGAGATGAAAATTTGGTTATGAACACTTTTATGAAATATTGAAGAAAATATGAAAGAGTGATTATCTTAAGTTTGTATGAAAATTTTTGGAGGTGAAAATTCATTTTGAAAATTCAAGAATTTATATTGCCAAAACACCTTTTCAAAGAGGTATAAATTTCTCATAAAAAAGATGAAAAGGTACAAGTTTCTGAAAAATGTTTTTCACTGAAACGAACAGTGTTAACCGGTTAACCAAATGGGTTAACCGGTTAACGCGTATAACGTTAACACATAATTTCAAAAAACTGGGCCGTTAACCGGTTAACCCATATGGTTAACTGGTTAACACTGTTGAAATGCAGAAAAATACTTTAAGAAAAATGTGTATATCATTTCAACATGTTAACAAACGGTTATGTTAAAAATGCAAATGCAGATCATGATTGTTGAACACTTGTATACTAATCTAAGAATGAATTAGATATACCTTATAAGTGAATCAAAAATCTTTCAAACGGTTGACTTGAAAAAGAAGCTTGATCAAAATGTTTCTCATGCATATGTCTTGATAACTTTGATGCTTGAATTATCTTTGAAGCTCTTCTCTTTTTGCATTGATACATGTTGTCTTCATCAAAATACTTTTTGGATTGAAGCTTGCTTCTACAATTGGAACCACAAAAGAATTTGAAGTGAGTTGGATTTACCAATTATAAGTATTCACAAAAGGAAATCAAAGTTGACTTAAGATTCAATTCAAAATAAGTATTATGAAAAAGAGTTTGAAAAAATCAAAGGGATATGGCCTAGGTTTCTATCTTTGAAACCAATGTCAATGTTTGCACAAAATAAATTTGACTTGGGTTAGAGTGGAGAGAAGAAGAGAAGGGCTAGGTCCTAAACATGAAAAGATGAGGGAAGAGAAATAAAACCCTTGGAGTTCCTTTCTTGAGATCATAAAGTTGATCCAAGTTGCTCCTTTCCTTTGGACTTAGCAAGCATAAAGCAATTAACTCAAGCAATCAAGCAAATATTCAATCAAGCTCCTAGGATCTTCCAAATGGACTTGTCTTTTCTCTTGACTTGGATGCTCATGACAATGGTCCTTCTAAATAGCTCAAGTTTGGAATCCCTATCACACAAGAACAAACAATCAAAAGGCTCACAATGCAAATAGAAAGAATGGACAGGAGTGAGTTTAGAATAGGGATCCTTTCAATGTCATCTTAAAGATTTAAGCATTCTAAAGGCATGAGGCCTAGTTGCTCTTCAACAATTTTAGCATTCTAAAGGCATGAGGCCTAGTTGCTCTTGAAACTCCATTTAGCATAGGTAAGGTCCTAATTCTATGTCTTTTCTCCTTTTTGCATTGGGTTCACACAAACAAGAAGAAAACAAGCACAAGGTAATAGTATATTCACAATAATGTGCTCAAGTGAGCAAAAGGCAAATGGCATAAACATAAATATGAGCTCAGGTGAGCAAAGGGCAAAGACAATATGAATAAATGAGCAAGAAATTAAATTTCATTAAAGTAAATTGCAATAATTAAATGCTTGAATTAAAATTTAGTAATTAGTAGTTAGTGTTAGTGTGCCATAAGGCAATTTACCCCTATGTTAAGCAATCGTAAGTGGACTAATGTAGTAGTCACACCTACTTGAGGTCGGTCAATAAAACTATAGGCAAATAAACACATGTTAGAGACCATGACTATTAAGCCAAGCTCCTACAACTTTTCATGCCAAAAGAAAAGAAGAATGATCTTGTATGGGTTTCAGGTTCTTTGCTTGACCAAGAAGCAACCTATCTTGGACACAAAGCAATTCACTTGATCTTTGATCAAGATGAATTTGATTTGGATCAAAGAAGGTCAAGCCTCTCATATGTCAAGGCTAACCACAAATGATTAACTCATTGGTCAAAAGAAAAAGAAGAAGATGAAGATGGAAATGAAATGAACCAAAATGAGAAATCAAATGACATAACCAAAACACATTGATCAAACATGAATGGTATCAACATCAATCAATGGTAAACAGAAGTGAAATGAAGATTGGAAGTCAAGAAAGGTCAAACATATTTTTGGTATTTTTTTTGGAATTAAAATAATGCATAAAATAAAATGAACAAATAAAGATCAAACTTCAAATCCAATTCAAATCAACTTGGATAACTCCAATTGGATCATCATTAGTCTAACATGGTCAAACAAGGTTTGACAAATTTTCTCAACATTTTTTGAAAACAGAAACTATTTTTAAACAATTAAAAATAAAGAAAAACAACATAATTGGACTAAAATCTCAAATAAATCTCAAATCAATTAAGAAATTGATGAGAATATTTTTCATAGATTCATCATCATCCAAAGATGTTAAGAAAATATTTTTGGCATTTTTGAATATCAAATGCTATTTTAAATGTATTAAAAACAATCAGAAATGAAATAATTCACAAAAAATATTAAATGGAATCACAAAAATAATTAAAAATAATTTTATGAAACTAGAGTTTAAGAGAAAAAAATTGCAATTGGTCCCATATTTTTGTGATTCCAAATAAAGAAGTTATGAATTTTTGAAAATAAATGGAATAAAAGAAATTAAATCAGAAATTAGAAAAATCCAGAGGCGTCATATCCAACCTCATTAAATGGACGTAGACCATCAAAAGGCCAAGGAGCACGCGCTCATCATACACCTTGGTCAAACGCGTGGTGCGCAGCATTAAATGAAGTCATAACATTCCAAGGCCAGGATTAGATCTGAGAACCATCATCCAACGACCATGGCTTGGACGTGTGGGGAAGGTGGTGGAAACCACCGTCTTCTCCGGTGAGAAGGCTCAGTCCGGCCACCAATTGCAGGTTTTACAACCTCAACTATAACACGCGATCTATACACCAAATGAAAGTTAGGGTGATGTACATCACCCCTGTGACCTTAGTTTTTGCTCAAGATTCTTATGGAAGAAGAAATCTAAGGTTGAAAAATTCAATTTGAAGTTCACTAATTCACAAAATTAAAGCCACCACTGGCTTGCCTCTCAAATGAGGACTTCAGAAATGCAAACCACCACAAGCAATGCACAATATTCAGTGAGGTTCGAAGCAAAACAGTTATGGTAAAAACCTGAAATTCTGGTATCAGATATAAGATATCGAAGGTAATGTTACGACACTGATATCTGTCAACACACAATGGATAAATAAACAGAATGGTAAAGCAAATAACACAAGCAATTGTTAACCCAGTTCGGTGCAACTCACCTACGTCTGGGGGCTACCAAGCCAGGAAGGAAATTCACTAAAATAGAATTAGTTCAAAGACTATCCGTACACTTCAACAAGTTACAGTCTTTCTCACTTAATCTTTACTCGTGCAACTTCTACCTAAGCACTCTTAGATACGAGAACCCACTCACTTCCCTTACAATCACACACCAGTGATTTTAAACAACAATCCCTTCTGAAAAGAAAATACTTTTCAATTACACACTCTTGATCTTACTTCACAGTTTCAATCAAGAAGACACACTCTTGATCTTGCTTCAAAGCTTTGATCAAGAAGACACACTCTTGATCTTGCTTCACAGCTTTGATCAAGAAGACACACACTTGATCTTGCTTCACAACTTTGATCAAGTGGACACACACTCTTGCTTAACAGCTTTAGAGTGACAAATTACAACCACAAATCAGTCCAATTCAATCATCAATGGATGACTTGAATGACCTACAAGTCTTTCGACTAAATAGACACAAACCCTAGCTCTCTCTCTTAATTTCGCTCAGTCTTGGTTGTGTATTCAAACAGGTTTTCTAAGTCCCTTTTTATAGAAGCATTGGACATCTTGAAAACCCTAAATCTATTTTCTAATCAAATATTTTTATAACAGCTGTAGAGATCTCCTTGGAAAATAAGCAAATCCGGTTATAATCCATGATTGAATGCGCCAGCTAGCCATATCTTCAATCATCCAATGATTTCCATTAATTGTGCAATCACAAAACACCAGACATCATACTGAATGTTCTGTGTACAGGATGTCATGACATCGGGTCTGACATCCTGGAAAAATCCTGCATAATCCAATTTCCTTTTATAGCAGGTACAACCATATCAGATACCATGACATTGTGTATGTCATCTGAAACAATCCTGCATGAACATGTCTTCCATATAAGCTCCAGCAGGTACAACCAATATCAGAAGCCTTGTCATTGTATGTGGCATTCTGAAACAATCCTGCTTGCATATGTTCTTTAACTCCAGTAGGTACATAGGATATCTTATGTTAAGACATCACACATGACATCTTGTGAACACTCTTTGTTTTACCAAAATTGTTGCCAACACTTAGAATCAACAAACTCCCCCTTTGGCAAATTTTGGCTAAAACATATATTTGTCCTTTTTGTTCACAAGGCAAACTATCAGCAGTTTAAACAACTTAACAGTAGTTTAATCAGCAGCAGAAGCAAAACAATTACTAGCTATGGCTACTAGTAATACACACATGCACAAGGGTACTTCTCCTCCCCCTAAATCTATGTAACAATCAGAATTACTAGTTATGGATGCAACTAGTAAGACACACAAATGCACAGTGCACCAGGGTACTTCTTCTCCCCCTAAATCTGTGCATGCAACAACCATAACAGCTACTGAACTCCAGTACCTGTACCAGCCAGAATGTCATACTGACATATGCTTCAACATCAACACTTGTGTACCATATCAGACGTCCTCTTTGACATCTGCAAACAGAACAACAGAAACATTCTGTTTTAACACCTGTGCACTTCTTTCTTCCTTTAATAATAGTTGTCCTCCCGTCCAACCACAAACGTCTCACAACTCCAGTACCCAGCTCCACATACTTCTCCCCCTTTTTAGTCAAAATTGACCAAAGGTGAGCAAATCTCATAGCATCTTCACACCCATCACATCTTTCACTACACCATACTTCACAAAACTCTATACTTTTGTTGTGAGAACTATCCACAGACTCCTTTGATTGCTATAGATTCTCATACATACAAATCCCCAATTTTCCTCTTAGACGTTCAAATTGATTGGCATCCAAAGCTTTTGTGAATATGTCAGCTAATTGCCTCTCTGTAGGAACATGCTCCAGTGCTATGATCTTCTCTTCCACAAGTTCTCTGATGAAGTGATGTCTGATATCAATATGCTTTGTCCTGCTGTGCTGAATAGGATTCTTGGAAATATTTATAGCACTCAGGTTATCACAGTATAATGTCATGACTTCTTGTGTGACATTGTATTCAGACAGTATTTGTTTCATCCAGACCAATTGAGAACAACTACTTCCAGCTGCTATGTATTCAGCTTCAGCAGTGGATAGAGATACACAATTTTGTTTCTTGCTGAACCATGAAATCAGATTGTTCCCTAAGAAGAAACATCCTCCTGATGTGCTCTTCCTATCATCAGCATTCCCAGCCCAGTCTGCATCATAGTATCCAGTCAGCATAGATCCAGATCCATGAGTATATAACATCCCATAGTCACTGGTGCCATTGACATATTTCAGTATTCTCTTCACTTGGTTTATGTGACTGACTTTTGGTTCAGCTTGATATCTATCACACACACCAACAACAAATACAATGTCAAGTCTGCTTGCTGTGAGATATAGCAGACTGCGTATCATGCTTCTGTATAGACTTTGATCTACACTGACACCATTTTCATCTTTGGAGATTTTTACATGTGTAGGAGCAGGTGTTCTTTTATGGCTTGCATTCTCAATGCCAAACTTCTTCACAATGTTCTTGGCATACTTGCTTTGAGATAAAAAGATAGAGTCTTCCATCTGTTTGACTTGTAGCCCAAGAAAGCAGGTCAGTTCTCCAACAAGGCTCATCTCAAACTCAGATTGCATTTGTCTAACAAAATGTTCAACCATCTGTTCTGACATTCCACCAAATACAATGTCATCTACATATATTTGTGCCACCATTAGCTTCCCTCCTTCATTCTTCACAAACAGAGTTTTGTCAATACCTCCTTTCCTATATCCATTATCAGTGAGGAACACTGTGAGTCTCTCATACCAAGCCCTGGGAGCTTGTTTTAACCCATAGAGGGCTTTCTTCAATCTGTACACATGTTGTGGAAGATTTGGATCTGTGAAGCCTTTAGGCTGTTCAGCATATACTTCTTCATTTAGGTAGCCATTTAGAAAGGCACTTTTTACATCCATCTGAAACAGTTTGAATTTTAGAATACATGCCACTCCAAGCAATAATCTAATGGATTCAAGGCGAGCTACAAGAGCAAAAGTTTCATCAAAGTCAACTCCTTCAACTTGAGTATATCCTTGAGCTACTAATCTAGCTTTGTTTTTAGTAACAACCCCTTGTTCATCAGATTTATTCTTATATACCCACTTTGTACCTATGACATTTACTCCTTCAGGTCTAGGAACCAATTCTCATACTTCATTCCTCTTGAATTGACCTAACTCTTCTTGCATGGCATTGATCCAGAACTCATCAGTCAAGGCTTCCTTGCTATTTCTAGGTTCAATCTTTGACACAAAGCAACCATGTGAGATTACTTCCCTTGATCTAGTAGTGACTCCTTTATCTGGGTCTTCTATGATAAGGTCTTTGGGATGATCCTTCTGAATTCTGATAGAGGGTCCCTTGTTGATTTTGTCATCTTCAGGTTCAGCTTGAGGTGGTTCTTCTTCCTTATTCTTGTCTGAGGAGTCAACTGGAGAATCATTCAGGGATGTCTCGACATCGTCTGTGACATCAGTCTGTTGATCATCAACCACTACATTAATGGATTCCATCAACACATTAGTTCTGGAATTGAAGACCCTGTAGGCTCTGCTGTTTGTTGAATATCCCAAAAATATTCCTTCATCACTTTTGGGACCCATCTTCCTTCTTTGCTCACGATCAGCCAGGATATAGCATTTGCTACCAAATACATGGAAGTATTTGACTGTGGGTTTTCTTCCTTTCCATACTTCATAAAGGGTTGTGGGAGTTCCTTTCTTCAATGTCACTCTGTTGTGAACATAGCAGGCTGTGTTCATGGCTTCAGCCCAAAAATGATAGGGCAATTTCTTAGCATGAATCATAGCTCTGGCTGATTCTTGAAGAGTCCTATTTTTTCTTTCCACCACACCATTTTGTTGGGGAGTGATGGGGGATGAGAACTCATGATGAATTCCTTCTGAAGAGCATAATTCAGCAAATTTGTTGTTCTCAAACTCCTTCCCATGATCACTTCTAATTTTGACAACAGGACTTTCTTTTTTCCTTTGAAGTTTCAAACAAAGCTCCTTAAAAACTTCAAATACATCAGATTTTTCTCTTATGAAATTGATCCAGGTGTATCTGGAGAAGTCATCTACCACTACATATGCATATTTCTTCCCACCAAGGCTTTCTACTTGCATGGGACCCATCAAGTCCATATGAAGTAGCTCCAGGACTTTGGTAGTTGTGTCATGTCTAAGCCTCTGGTGTGACATCCTTGTTTGTTTTCCAATCTGACATTCTCCACATATTTTTCCCTCATCAATCTTTAAGTTGGGAATTCCTCTAACTGCATCAACAGATATGATCCTTTTCATACCTTTAGGTGCAGATGGCCCAATATTTGATACCATATATTCACCTCTTCTTCTTTGGCTAAGGTACACATTGAGGAGTATCCAGTTTCTTGAGAACTCCACATGTAGCAGTTGTCTTTGGACCTAACTCCCTTCATGATTACTTTGTTTTCTTTGTTAGTAATCAGACATTCAGTTTTGGTGAAGTTTACATTCAGACCTTGATCACACAGTTGACTGATGCTTATAAGATTAGCAATTAATCCCTTAACAAGTAGGACATCATCAAGGTCAGGAACTCCAGGGCAATCCAGCCTACCCATTCCCTTGATTTCCCCCTTTGCACCATCACCAAAGGTAACATAACTCATGGCATGAGGATGAAGTTCAGTTAGCAGATTTTTGTTCCCAGTCACATGTCTAGAGCAACCACTGTCAAAGTACCAATCTTCTTTGGCAGAAACTCTGAGGGAAGTGTGAGCTATGAGACTTGTGACCTTTGTCTTAGGAGTCCATTGCCTTTTGTTGACAGTCTTGTGATGCTTGGACCCTGATTGGTATTGAGGCTGAACAGGGCCAGGATAGCCATATAGCTTATAGCAAAAGGGCTTCAGGTGGCCAAATTTTCCACAGTATTGGCATTTCCATCTTTGATGCTTCTTTTTATGTTGTTGTGACATCTGATGTGACATCTCAGGTTTGCTTTTAACATGGCTGCAATTAGGTTTGGATTTTGGTTTGCAACCAGTGTAATTGTACTCAGCCTTGAATCCAATACCAGATTTGTTTCCTGTTATTTGACCAGTGTGGAGAACCTTGTCTAAGATGGCAGATCCATTGTTAAGCATTCTTACATACTTAGTCATCTCCTCTAGTTTGGAATTCAAGAATACAGGTTCCACCTTTAATTTTGAGATGGTTTCCACAAGCTCTTCCTTTTCATTTTCCAGCTGAGCTATCACTTTCTTCTGGCTTTCAACTTGTCCGCACACTCCTGCCTTTCTGTGGCACAACTCTTTAAGGGTTCTTTCATCATCAATTGACTCTTCCTCAGACCCCCATCTTCCTGTCAATGCAGTCGCATGGTTTGTGGCTTCTTCTGTTTCACTTCCATCAGACCAAAAGGCCACAAGGCTCCTCTTTTGTTTCTTGAGGTAGGTCCCACATTCAGTTTTAATATGACCATGCCCATTACACTCATAGCACTGAACTTCTTTGGGCTTTTCTTCAGACTTTGGTTTCTTACCAAAGTTGTTGGATTTACTGATGTCATATGTGATGTTCTTGACATTTCCCTTTGCTCTCACATCTACCCTTTTTATCAGTCTGTTGAACTGTCTTCCCAGCATTGCTATCTCACTTTCCAGGTCTTCATCAATATCTTTACCACCTTCCTCATCTTCCTCTTCAGTGTTTGACATAAATGCTATGCTCTTGGCTTTCTTTTCAGCTCCATCACATATTCCCATCTCAAATATGTTTGGAGGGATTCAATTAGCTCATCAACTCTCATGTTTGAGATGTCTTGAGATTCTTCTATGGTTGTTACTTTCATAGCAAATCTCTTGGGGAGTGATCTGAGTATTTTTCTTACTAACTTTTCATTTGACATCTTCTCACCCAAGGCTCCAGAGGCATTGGCAATTTCAAGGATACTCATGTAAAATTCATGAATATTTTCATCTTCTTTCATCCTTAAGTTTTCAAACTTGGAGGTGAGCAGCTGGAGTCTAGACATTTTTACCCTAGAGGTGCCTTCATGAGTGGTCTTGAGAATGTCCCAAGCTTCTTTGGCCACTTCACAGTTGTTTACCAGCCTGAAAATATTTTTGTCTACCCCATTGAATATTGCATTCAAGGCTTTAGAGTTTCCAAGAGCAAGATCATCCTCCTCCTTGGACCATTGTTCTTCAGGCTTCTTAGTGGTGGCTTCTCCTTCTTTAGTAATGACAGGATGTACCCAACCTATTAACACAGCTTTCCAAGCCTTGTTATCAAGGGATTTCAAAAACGCTACCATTCTAGGTTTCCAATAGTCATATTTATAACCATCCAAAATTGGTGGCCTATGAACAGATCCACCATCTCTCTCCATTGTACCAGAAAATATTGCCCCTAGATCTCACCCAGAACCAGAGCAGGATGCCTGCTCTGATACCAATTGAAATTCTGGTATCAGATATAAGATGTCGAAGGTAATGTTACGACACTGATATCTGTCAACATACAATGGATAAATAAACAGAATGGTAAAGCAAATAACACAAGCAATTGTTAACCCAGTTCGGTGCAACTCACCTACGTCTGGGGGCTACCAAGCCAGGAAGGAAATTCACTAAAATAGAATTAGTTCAAAGACTATCCGTACACTTCAACAAGTTACAGTCTTTCTCACCCAATCTCTACCCGTGCAACTTCTACCTAAGCACTCTTAGATATGAGAACCCACTCACTTCCCTTACAATCACACACCAGTGATTTTAAACAACAATCCCTTCTGAAAAGAAAATACTTTTCAATTACACACTGTCGCAACCTGAAAAATACAGTGCGCAAAAAAAACAATCGGCGAACAAAAATGACAGAAGAGTCGCCACCGTGCGTTATTCATCCCAAAGGAGGGAAAGGAAACGCTCGAAGTAAACCTGAAAAAAGGAAAGAACAAGACGGGGTCTCGCAACCAAATCTTGGGTTCGGGAGTCGGTTATGCGAAGGGAAGGTATTAGCACCCCTACGCATCCGTAGTACTCTACGGGATCCACTTTTATGGTTTTTGTCTAAAGGGTGTGGGTTTATCTAATGTGTTATTTACTAAAAAAGGGGGGTTAAATGAAAATGACTTGCGCGGATGTCGCATCCACTGCATACGTATCTCATCTGAATATGAGAATCAGAGTCTTCGTAGCTCAGCTACCTAGGGTTTAGGGTAATTGTGCTCGCTAAGACATCGCGTCTTATGCCTACGTATCTCATCTGGCCTGAGAATCAGAGCAAAACATAGTTCGGCTAACTACAGGGTTATGGATTGGGTTTTGGACGAACGACGTCACTACGTAATCTACCGGATGCTCGACCTTTGGAGACTTACTCGCCTGTAGTAGAAGGAGTTAACGTGTTGCTTTGGGTTTTAGGGTTTGGGGGCGAAAAGGCAGTCCTATACGAAGGAACCGCGCTACCTGTGGGGATACGAACACAAAACACAAAACATGTATCTTAAGGTAAACACAAAACATTGCCTCCTATCGAGGTCTTCCAGCTAGGAAAGCAATAAAATGCGGGAAAAGGTAAAAAAGGATGAAGATATCTACCCCACGGATAAAGATCCGGCGTAACAGTAATTATAGAAATAAGAAACCCGGAGATCCCTCAGGCTGGCATCATCCAAGAAAGTAAGTTAGTACAGGTAATCAGAATAAACCTCCAGGGGGTATCCCACAAATAAAGTGGGAAACCACGCAAGTTATCATTGCAAAAGTCATGTGCCTTCACAAAAACTCAACAAAAGGGTTAGTGAAACAAGATAAGCATTTTTTTCATGGATAACATTATGGTTTCAGAAACCTCAAACCCTGTGGCATACACTTCAGAAATTAAACGGTTAAGCATTCAAGGCATTGTTTATACATTCATACATAATTATAAACCCGTGGGAAAAAATCTAATGTTACCTCACACATTCAGGTGATCCAAATTAAGAGCATAAAGGTAATGGGAATAAGGGCAAACCTGATTGGAGAAGAAAAATCAAATGGCACAGCTGGATTTGTAAACCAATGTTAGGGTTTGCTTGAGCTGAAAGTGTGTGAGTCAGAATGAACCTTTCAGAGTTGCCTGGGGGTTGCTCTGAGTTCTCTGTCAGGTTTCTCTTCAGGTTTTGTCCAGGGTTTTGTTTCAAGGAAACCACAGAGTATTTTGCTTCTCTTCCTTTTTCTCAAGTGAAGCCTTGGTATTTATAGACTGAATTTCATGGTTTTGTGAGCTCAAATGAGAGAGACCCAAGTCCAAAATTTTTTATTATATTTTATTTATTTATTATTATTATTTTTATTTATTTATTTTTTTTGTAAATTTTTTTTTTTTTTTTTAATTTTTTTTTTTTCTTTTTTTTTCGTTTTCGTTTTCTTTTTTTTTTTTTTTTTTTTTTTTTTTTATAATTCTGATTGACATGATGAAATGCAATATGAAATGAATGCATGAATGAGGAGGGCAAATTTTGGGGTGTTACAGCTGCCCCTATTCAATCATCAGCTAAACCGAGTAGGATGAAAGCGAACAACTTATCAGACAAACGGGGTGAGCTGTGATTGAATACCAAAGATAGACCGAAAATTTGCGTCCTGAGAACACCACAAAAACGCGGAAATACACCGTGCTGTTTATTTTTCTTCCGATCCTCTGGCTTAATCTGGAGTTTCGATCCTCTAGCTGAACCTATACTCAATTTAGTCCTCTGGTTGGATATTAATTTTGATCCTCGGGCTGGATACGATTTTGATCTTCTGGCTAGATCTTCTTCGATCTTCTGGCTAGATCTCCTCCGTTTCGATTCTCTGGCTGAATCTATTTCCTTTGATTCTCTGGCTGAATCTACTTCGATCTTCTGGCTAGATCTGAATTGTTGCGATTTTCGATCTTCTGGCTAGATCTCCTTTGTTTCGATTCTCTGGTTGAATCTACTTCGATCTTCTGGCTAGATCTGGATTGTTTTGATGATAAATTCCCGTCATTAGGATCCCGCATCTGAGGCATGCGCTGGTTGACCCTCTTTTGAAATCTACACCCAACCTTCATATTAGATATGCAGCTTCGAGAATATTCCACTTTTGGGCTTCGTACATATTCTTCGGGCTAGAACATGTTGTAACGACTCCTCAATTAGACTTGGGCTTGCTGGGGAAATAAAGCTTGTAGGCGACTTCACTGGGGAATCTTCAAATTGAGCCTTAGGCTGGCTTACTGGAACACGATTCTCAGGCTGAATCTTCGAAATGACCCTCAGGCTGGATCACTGGAACACGATTCTCAGGCTGAATCTTTGAAATGACCCTCAGGCTGGATCACTGGAACACGATTCTCAGGATGAATCTTTGAAATGGACCTCAGGCTGGATCACTGGAACACGATTCTCAGGCTGAATCTTCAAAATGAACCTCAGGCCGGATCACTAGAATACGATTCTCAGGCTGAATCTTCAAAACGACCCTCAGGCTGGATCACTCACGCTTGATCCTCTGGCTGGATCTCATGACCTTGGTTGTAAAGTAATTCTTCAGTCTGCTTGGAAGAACCTGTTTATCAGTTTATGTGTATGCTTGATATGATATGCATGCAAATGCAAATGTTATGCATGGTGTAAAAAGAAATCTGCTTGGGGAAGCAAACTCCGGTAGGGAACAGATCGATGTATCAATCCTTGAATGCTCTGTGGGGAATGATCCATCTGCCGGGACCAATGATCCACCAAAAATTAATTGGCTGCTTGAAAAGTTGACCTTGCGGGGGGAGTATCAACTATGGAAACTTTTCTCGGCGAGGCTCTGTAAGGAGAGTCTGTGGGGAAAACACTTCCTGGGGAAATGTCGTAGGAAACGACCTTTGCTGGGGATATGAACTTGCTAATCGCCCTTAAGCTGGGGATTAACAAATCTGTTAAAAATAATCTGCTGGGGAATGAGATGAACACTGGGAACACCACCCTCTCATCTGTTGGTTATGCAACCACTCCGCTGTTGCTAGGAAGATACAGTCTGACACTGTCAACTCCGTTGGGGATATATAGTCTGGATACTGTCAACTCTACTGGGGATAGACAGTCTGGATACTGTCAACTCTGTTGGGGAACATGCTCTGCTGAGGAGAGACTTTGTCAACCGCTTGGGGATGAGGATTCATGACTTGGCATCCGGTTCCTGTGACCTGCAACCAAAAATACACGTATGCCTCGGGGGAATTACTCGGTTTGAATTCACCGTTCGGGATTAAGCACATTCAAAGCAATTTTAAATGTTTTCCTGTGCAAATCATCTGCAAAAGCCACCATTATGTTCATATGCAATATGTTTTATCAAAAATTCGGACATTTTTGCAAACAAACTGATAAATGAAAAATAAAGAGGCTCTTTAACTGAATTATTCGACTCTCACTGGGGAGAAAATTTGTGCCAGGAATAGGCGAGGGTATCAGGAAGTTGATCCCTGAAAAGAGGTGATCGCTATAAAAAGAGAACTATCCTTATGGCAATGGGGATACGGGGTCCCACCGAGTTTCGACTCTGCTATGGCTCGTATGTCCTCAAGACGCTCTGCTCATCTTGCTTTCTAAAGTGGATGATTAGTCGATCTTTAACCTTCGAAGATTGCCGGATTGAATGAAACGGTGATATAACACTGATGAACTCAGATCACAGTCATTCGCTTATTCCCTAACTTTTGCCTGGCTCGCCCCCTTTTCGGGTTTTCAATCCACCGGGATACCCATTTTTGCCTGAGCCGCCCTTTTGGGTTTTCGACTCACCGGGTGAACTCTTTTTTTATATCCCTAATTTTTGCCCGAACCTCTTTATTCTTTTTTTTTTTTGGTTCGTCGGGATGCCCTTTTTTTGCCTGGACTATTCTTTTTATCGTCCAGCGGGTCTATTTTATGCGAAGTATTTTTTTTTTAACTGCGTCTGAGTTAATAGGGGACGGGAATCCTTCGCCATCCATGGTTGTTAGCATCAAAGCACCGCCATAGAAAATCCTTTTAACCACGTACGGACCCTCATAGTTCGGTGTCCATTTGCCCCTGTGATCTGTGTTGGGAGGAAGAAATATTTTGAGTACCAATTCACCGACTTGATACCCCCGAGGGCGCACTTTCTGACCAAATGCTTTCTTCATTCGTCTCTGACCGAGATACGTCAATTCTGGGTACGTAGTTTCAGCATAGCACCATTTCCCGTTGGTTTGATTGATGACCAAAGCTGAATCCCCGTATACATCCAGGGTTTTAATCTGTATATTGACGGCTTCCTCAAGTCTTAGGATACAAGCTTCGTATTCGGCTTCATTGTTGGTGCAGGGAAAAGTTATTCTGGCACCAAATGGCATATGAACCCCCTTCCGGTGTAATCAACACTATACCAACTCCGCAACCATTGACGTGGACCGCCCCATCAAACATCATAACCCATTTGGATTCAGGGTCAGGCCCCTCCTCCGGGAGTGGTTCCTCTCAATCTTTCGATTTGAGAAACATGATGTCCTCATCAGGAAAGTTAAACCTCATAGGTTGGTAATCATCAATCGGTTGCTCTGCAAGATAGTCTGACAAGACACTTCCCTTGATGGCTTTTTGTGAAGTGTATTGGATGTCATACTCTGTCAGTATCATTTGTCACCTAGTAACCTTTCCGGTAAGTGATGGCTTTTCAAAAATATACTTGACTGGATCCATTTTTGATATCAATAGAGTCGTGTGAGTCAACATATATTGTCTTAGTCGGCGAGCAGCCCATGCCAAAGCGCAGCAAGTTTTCTCGAGCAATGAGTATCTTTGTTCACAGTCGGTAAACTTTTGCTAAGGTAGTATATTACATGTTCTTTTCGACCTGACTCGTCATGCTGACCTAGCACACAACCCATTGACCTTTCTAACACAGTCAAGTACATAATCAACGGTCTTTCCTCTCGGCCTGTAGACTTGCCCCGATCTTGATCTCTTTCTTGTCGTCTGCGGTACCGATGTTGACGGTCTCAATCACCTCCTGATAAGGTGTAATAGCTCGGTCCTCCTGTTTCAACAATCTGGCTAACCCTTCAGGCAATTCACAATCTTCCTCAGCCCCTTCTTCGGCTTGATAGATAGGATTGTCGAAGTCATACTTGGCCATAGCAGTGTCGTTAGCAGTGAGATCCGAGTGGTCGGCTCTGCATGATGGAGGATCATGCTTTACCTTAGAATGAGAGATTTTTTTTTTTGAAAGAAAGGAAAAACGAAAAAAGAAACATTGCCATTTTTTTTGTAAAAAGTAAAAAAAACTGAAAGAAAGAGAACACAAAATTGTTTGCAAAAGCCGTCCTTTATTGATGATAAAAATAATTGCGAAACGTAACTAAATGGATGGCCCTACAAATGAGCTGTTACACCTTGGGCAAAGTGTAAGACTTTATTATGCTTGTAATAAAGGAAAACAATAAAAATCACTCTTTCAGCAGAGTAACCCGGACGGTTTTTTCAGACGACCAATTGTCGAGCTTTTCTCCCGGGACACACGGGCGAATCCAGCTATCTAAGTCACAGTCGCTGTCAGCCTTGTCTTCATCTGCAGCATTGACGATGTGGGGGGAAACCAAACCCCCGCTGGAGAGAGTACCGGTTTCATTCTTCTGAGATCCCGGAGCATACCCCAATCCAAACTTGTCTTCTTTGATGACTGGCTCCACAAATTTGCCCCAGCCTTGGGCATTACCAGCTTTAACCACTTCGACAGCTTGCTTGTATGAAGAGATAGAAGTCCCGACCTTCTCAAACTCGGGTGAAAAGACAGCTTCGGGCGCGACCTCATTGATGTTTGTAGTTTCGAAGCCCTGACACAGCATCTCATGCATCTCGCCATCCATCTCTACATACTTAAATGTAGACAGGTGGCTAACAAAAATATCCTCTTCACCACATACAGTGACGATCTGACCTTCTAGTTCATATTTGAGCTTCTGGTGGAGGGTAGAAGTAACAGCACCGGCAGCATGAATCCAAGGCCGACCTAGCAGACAGCTGTAGGCAGGCTGGATATCCATCACATAAAAGGTGCTCTTGAACACCTGCGGTCCAATCTTAACTGGCAACTCAACTTCGCCAAAAACAGCTCTCTTAGAGCCATCAAAAGCCCTCACAACTAAGTTACTTGGCCTCAGGATGATGCCATCGCAATCCAACTTCATTAAGGCTTTCTTTGGAAGAACATTCAGAGAAGAGCCTGTATCAACCAAAACATGGGAAAGCACCACCACTTTGCACTCCATTGTGATATGCAAGGCTTTGTTGTGATTCCTGCCCTCAGGTGTCAGGTCATTATCGGTGAAACCAAGCCCCCAGCTAGCGTTTACATTGGAAACTACCGACTCCAGCTGGTTAACAGTTATCTCCGGTGGAACATAGGCCATATTCAGTACTTTCAACAAGGCTGCTCTGTGCGCCTCAGAGCACAGCAATAGTGAGAGAATGGAGATCTTTGAGGGTGTCTGATTTAGCTGGTCGACTACCTTGTAGTCACTTTTCTTGATAATCCTCATAAACTCATCCACTTCCTTCTCGAATGCGGTCTTAGGAGGATCTTCCTCAGTAGTAACCTCTTCGGTGGATACCTGTTTCCCTTTAGCCTTAGCAGCTGCCTCGGCTTCAGTATTCGCGCGTAATGTTGATGGTGCAAATAGGCGTCCACTGCGAGTGAAGCCACCAACCCCTCCAACATTGTCTACAGCGGAGCTACCAATGTCAATGTCTTCTTCGTTAACTTTCTGCCCCTGGCAGTAGATATCAGCCCCATAGTGCCACGGGATAGCACTGTCTTTCTCATACGGAACAGGTCCTGGTACCGTGATGGTGATTGGACCAACCAAAGTCGGTTGAGGGCTGTCAGAGTAAATTGCGACTGGTGCTGAACTTTCGATGTTCACCGCTGCTGGTTCTGTACTTTCTGGGAAATATATTGTTGTCGGAGCGAGTCTCTCGGGAACATATATTTCTTCAGGAGTGAAATAAAACGTCACCGTCGATACATCATTCTTCACCGGACGGGCCTGATCGAACTGAAGACAACCTTCATCTATCAGCTGCTGAATACCCCTTCTCAAACTGTCACATCCGTTTTCGGCAGCTTGACAATTTCTGCATTCTTCCCCACAGCTCGAGAAAATCTGTCCTTTCAGAAGTCGGTCTTTAACCACCGATAGCGAAGTCTTCACCTTAGTCACATCAGAAACCAAATTCAAAGTTTCCCCACTATCAACAGCATTAATCCTCTGCCCGCCGTAAGCCGGCATCGGGTTCTGGATAACATTAGGCACCAGAGCAAAATTGATAGCCTGGGCATCTCTCAAATCTTGTACCTTTAACTGGAGAGCCTTGCAATTATCTGTAGTATGGCCAGGTGTGTTGGAGTGAAAAGCACATTTGGCGTTGACATCATAACCTCTAGGCAAATTATTGGGATCGATTGGTGGGGCCAGAGTTCTCAACGTAACCAGATTCATGTCAATCAGCTTGGGAAGTAATACTGAATAAGGCATTGGGATTGGTTCGATGACCCGGTCCGCCTGCCTTGGACGTTGTTGATAGTGTCTCTGCTGACCCGGATTACCTCCTTGTTGTTGATTGTTGTACCTGGGTTGTTGTTGCGGATGATATTGCGGTTGAGGAACAGGTGTTGGAATAGTGACTGCGGCCACTTGATCTTGATAATAATTAGGGCGTCCTCTACCCCTGCCTCTGCCGGCATACACAACGCTTGCCTCGCCTTCTTTTCTTCGCTGACCGTTACCAGCAAACGGTCTCTTGGGACCTGATGAGTTGGAAGCACTATTGTCTTGAATTCGGCCCATCTTCAACAGACTCTCGATTCTTTCTCCAGCAATTACTATCTCTGCAAAGCTGATTGACGGACAAGCAGCCAATCTCTCAATATAATTGCCTTGAAGAGTGTTCATGAACATGTCCGCCATCTCCCTTTCAGACATAGGGGGTTGGACGGACGCAACAATCTTTCTCCAACGCTGAGCATATTCTCTAAAGGTCTCCTGGGCAGTCTAGGACATACCTTGCAACAAGGTCCGATTTGGAGCCATGTCCAAGTTGTATTGATATTGCTTGATAAAAGCCTCTGCCAAGTCTTTCCAGCTCTTGATGGTAGTACGAGACAAATGAGAATACCATTCACGAGAAGCTCCAGTTAGACTGTCTTCAAAATAGTACATCCACAACTTTTCATCTTCCGTGTGAGCTCCCAACCTTCCCAAATAAGATTGGAGATGAGTGCGTGGGCAAGAAGCCCCGTTGTATTTCTCAAAAGTAGGGGGTTTGAACTTGTGAGGAATCCTTACTCCCTGAACCAGACCAAGATTTGTGACATCAAAGCCTAAAGAATTTTGAGACTCCAAAGATTTGAGCTTCTCAGCAAGCTCATCCATACGGCGAGTGGTCTCGAGGGCCTCGTCGTGCAAAGAAAATTGATCATACTGATAATCTTCAGTAACGGGGTGCCCGTTAATCCGAATTCCTTGATTCACATTGTACCTTCCGCCAATACCATTTCCAACATTCCCTGTGTTGCCAACATTACCCGGGTTTCCATCAGCATTTGCGTTACCCGCGTTACCAGTGTTCATAGGGTTATCAGTGTTCCCAAGGTTACCAGGGTTTCCCTCAGCATTTAGTATCTCCACCTCAGGCCTCAGTTGCCCAACCAATTCCCTCAGCTTTTCTTGACCTGCTGCCATACCAGTCATCAATGTCATGAACTGATCCATCCTTTCACGCATATCAGCCAGCTCTTTCTATACTTGGTCCATCGCTAGTCGTGGACGGTTTTCCTTTGTCGGGTATCTGTGAACTCGCTTGGGACCAATAACTGCCTGATACAGGGAACAAACATTAGACACTGCGGTGACACCTGCAAAACAGACAAGGGTTAATATGCATGGTATGCGATGCACTGCTTGTTCAGTTTTAAGGCACCCCCATTTTGAAAGGGAATACCCTGCAAATGAATAAGCATGAGATGTTGGATGCAAATATGCAGATGATGTTATGCAATGCAAAGGCATGTCAATCAGAATTGATGGATCCGCTTGAACATCTGTCAGGTTGCACTGCCTGGAGAGAAATTCACTGAGGAATATAATACAAGACCAAAACTCTGCTCCAGAAAACCGGGTTGGTCTGAGGTTAAGGTTTCCTGAATTTAGCCCACCCCTCACTGGTAGGTTCTAAGAACAGAAGTTCGTCAGCTTCAGCCCTTCAGTCGCGAATAATACGTTTACCACTGAAGGTTTGGCATTATTACGGGATAAAAGACCTCCACTAACTCCTCTCAACAGGACATCCTAAAGCAAGTTCCCAGTCTCGGGGTCCTCGGATTGATCAGCGAGAATGCGCCCACCAGAGCTAACATAATCACGTCTCGGAGGAGAGGCCTCGACTGAGTTCTCGGGAAATGGTCACCAAAGTCGACGATTTCTAAAGGAACACCATGTCGTTACGGAACATCCGTAGGACATAATATATCCAAAAGAAACCTCGTCTGGGTGTGGTTCTTCACGAACGACTTAACGTAGCAACATGCCATGCAAGCCTCATGATCATCCATTCTAAAACCTGTGTGTACACTCAAGCCTGGGTAATGGGCTTATCTCTCATAGAACATCCCATCCCAACAAACAAAAAAACAGATCCAATAGATACAACAGATGTATGCAAGCAGGAAAGCAAATAAATGTACAAAAGCATGAACACCCAATAAACAAGAAATCACACAAGCTAGGAGGGACTCGCTTAGGGAAGATGGACCAGCAAGAGGTCAACTTCTTAGTCCCCAGCAGAGTCGCCAGCTGTCGCAACCTGAAAAATACACTGCACAAGAAAAGTCGCCACCAACCTGAAAAATACAGTGCACAAGAAAAATGACAGAAGAGTCGCCACCATGCGTTATTCATCCCAAAGGAGGGAAAGGAAACGCTCGAAGTAAACCTGAAAAAAGGAAAGAACAAGACGGGGTCTCGCAACCAAATCTTGGGTTCGGGAGTCGGTTATGCGAAGGGAAGGTATTAGCACCCCTACGCATCCGTAGTACTCTACGGGATCCACTTTTATGGTTTTTGTCTAAAGGGTGTGGGTTTATCTAATGTGTTATTTACTAAAAAAGGGGGGTTAAATGAAAATGACTCGCGCGGATGTCGCATCCACTGCATACGTATCTCATCTGAATATGAGAATCAGAGTCTTCGTAGCTCGGCTACCTATGGGTTAAGGGTAATTGTGCTCGCTAAGACATCACGTCTTATGCCTACGTATCTCATCTGGCCTGAGAATCAGAGCAAAACGTAGTTCGTCTAACTACGGGGTTATGGATTGGGTTTTGGACGAACGACGTCACTACGCAATCTACCGGATGCTCGACCTTTGGAGACTTACTCGCCTATAGTAGAAGGAGTTAACGTGTTGCTTTGGGTTTTAGGGTTTGGGGGCGAAAAGGCAGTCCTATACGAAGGAACCGCGCTACCTGTGGGGATACGAACACAAAACACAAAACATGTATCTTAAGGTAAACACAAAACATTGCCTCCTATCGAGGTCTTCCAGCTAGGAAAGCAATAAAATACGGGAAAAGGTAAAAAAGGATGAAGATATCTACCCCACGGATAAAGATCCGGCGTAACAGCAATTATAGAAATAAGAAACCCGGAGATCCCTCAGGCTGACATCATCCAAGAAAGTAAGTTAGTACAGGTAATCAGAATAAACCTCCAGGGGGTATCCCACAAATAAAGTGGGAAACCACGCAAGTTATCCCTGCAAAAGTCATGTGCCTTCACAAAAACTCAACAAAAGGGTTAGTGAAACAAGATAAGCATTTTTTTCATGGATAACATTATGGTTTCAGAAACCTCAAACCCTGTGGCATACACTTCAGAAATTAAACGGTTAAGCATTCAAGGCATTGTTTATACATTCATACATAATTATAAACCCGTGGGCAAAAACCTAATGTTACCTCACACATTCAGGTGATCCAAATTAAGAGCATAAAGGTAATGAGAATAAGGGAAAACCTGATTGGAGAAGAAAAATCAAATGACACGGCTGGATTTGTAAACCAATGTTAGGGTTTGCTTGAGCTGAAAGTGTGTGAGTCAGAATGAACCTTTTAGAGTTGCCTGGGGGTTGCTCTGAGTTCTCTGTCAGGTTTCTCTTCAGGTTTTGTCCAGGGTTTTGTTTCAAGGAAACCTCAGAGAATTTTGCTTCTCTTCCTTTTTCTCAAGTGAAGCCTTGGTATTTATAGACTGAATTTCATGGTTTTGTGGGCTCAAATGAGAGAGACCCAAGTCCAAAAAATTTTATTATATTTTATTTATTTTTTATTATTATTTTTATTTATTTATTTTTTTTGTAAAGTTTTTTTTTTTCGTTTTCGTTTTTTTCCTTTTTTTCGGATTTAATTCTGATTGACATGATGAAATGCAATATGAAATGAATGCATGAATGAGGAGGGCAAATTTTGGGGTGTTACACACACTCTTGATTTTACTTCACAGTTTCAATCAAGAAGACACACTCTTGATCTTGCTTCAAAGCTTTGATCAAGAAGACACACACTTGATCTTGCTTCACAGCTTTGATCAAGAAGACACACACTTGATCTTGCTTCACAGCTTTGATCAAGAAGACACACACTCTTGCTTAACAGCTTTAGAGTGACGAATTACAACCATAAATCAGTCCAATTCAATCATCAATGGATGACTTGAATGACCTACAAGTCTTAGGACTAAACAGACACAAACCCTAGCTCTCTCTCTCAATTTCGCTCAGTCTTGGTTGTGTATTCAAACAGGTTTTCCAAGTCCTTTTTTATAGAAGCATTGGACATCTTGAAAACCCTAAATCTATTTTCCAATCAAATCTTTTTATAGCAGCTGTAGAGATCTCCTTGGAAAATAAGCAAATCCGGTTGTAATCCATGATTGAATGCGCCAGCTAGCCATATCTTCAATCATCCAATGATTGCCATTAATTATGCAATCACAAAACACCAGACATTCATACTGAATGTTCTGTGTACATGATGTCATGACATCGGGTCTGACATCCTGGAAAAATCCTGGATAATCCAATTTCCTTTTATAGTAGGTACAACCATATCAGATACCATGACATTGTGTATGTCATCTGAAATAATCCTGCATGAACATGTCTTCCATATAAGCTCCAGCAGGTACAACCAATACCAGAAGCCTTGTCATTGTATGTGGCATTCTGAAACAATCCTGCTTGCATATGTTCTTTAACTCCAACAGGTACATAGGATATCTTATGTTAAGACATCACACAAAACATCTTGTGAACACTCTTTGTTTTACCAAAATTGTTGCCAACACTTAGAATCAAGCTGAAGATCAACGAGGGATGTTAAAATTCAAGCTTGAAAAGTGAAGTGAAATTTCAGAATTCCTTTGGTGAGAGGGTTGGGAATCAATTAAGCAGAGGTTTAGACGCCTTCAGGTTGAGATTCAAGTGAGGTAATGCCTTCTATTTATAGCCACAGCTGATGCAAAGGGTGATCAAACTCGTGCGCATGTGAAGTTGGGTCCTCCATGCATGGGCCTGTACAGGCGCATGTGAGGCCCAAAATCAATTGGTTTTGCATGCTGAACTCAAAGGAAACAAGTTTGGACATGCAGATGGCAAGGAAATGGATTGTGCATGAAGATTTAACATGAAATGCATAATTGATCATAAAGCTTCATCTCTTCGAAAATCCCATTTGGAAAATCCAAACATAAGCATGTGGCTAATGGTTGGAAAGCTCTTGACATAAGGAACAAAAGTTATGTTGAACAAAAATCCATTTGGAGTTTGGAAAATCGTGAAAACTGGTCATGAAGTTCAAGGTACAAAACATGCATTTGAGAAATTGGCCAAAATTGACCAACTTCAAGCACTTATGTTTCAATGATGCAAGCCTCAAATGACAAAACATTCAACATCAAAGTTGTAAATATTTTCAATACAATAAATTTGGAGTTACATTTTGCATCATTTGGATTTTTGATGAGAAAGGTATGGGCACTTGAAGTTGGACTTTTTCAAGATTCAATGGCTTTGGTCCAAAGTGACCTATAATGTTTTGTATTATCACATGTGTTTATTTTAGGATTATGAAATTTTGTCCAACATAACGTTTGAAGTAGACATCAGAAACTTTCCACTTCATTTGGTCTCACCTCAAAATCATAAAAAGTGAAGGAGTTAGGTCCTTGGGAAGTTGACCCAAAATTAGGGTTTCAGTCAAAATGACCTATAATATTTTGAAATGAATGATGACCTTCCAAGTTTCAAATGGATTTTTGATAAACATTAAAGTTGTTCATATGGTACTTAAGAACAGTTTTTCTCTTGGTGTCATCATCATTTGACAAACACATCAAAAGTTAGGTCTCAATGGATTTCAAAGTAGTCAGATGACTTGACTGGTCAACTTCTCAAGTCCAAACTTTAAATTTTGATGAATGAATTATTGAGGATACTCACATAGGCTCATATATGTATAAAATGATGAATGAAGAAACTTCCCTTGATTTTATTTGATCATAGGTTGAGGTTGCTTCATGAGCAAGGCACAGTTAATACACAGCCAAATTAGGGTTTCCTTGGGAAACAATCATCAAGCCCTTTGGTTTATCTTGATCAAATTTGAAAATTGAGATACTTGGGAGACATATATGATGATTGAGGGCTTTGGGAACCATTGTCATGCTTGCTTTCATCTTCATCTGGCCATATCAATGAGCATAGGGGTCTCCTAGGAGCCTTGGATCACATGACTGCTTGAGCTTCAAAACAAACAAAGTTAGTGACATATTTTTGTGCTTTTGGTTAGTAAACAAGATAAGAAAAGCAATAATATACAATTCAAGCATGCTTGGTGGTCTCAAACCAACTCACACAAGTCCCAACCGAAGGGTAAAGGAGCCAAGATGCTATGATCCTTGAGGCAAAATGCAAAGAGCAATGGTATGATGCCATGACGGATCTTATGGTCAAAATTAAGGTCTTACAGATGCACCTATTTAAGGTCATTCTAGCAGGAGATATGAAGGTTAAAATCTTTGTCTCGACGAGGTAGAATGGGCTTAAATAATAACAAAGAGACGAATTTTGGTCCCTAAGAGACCTCATGAAGCGAATGTATGTGTGCAAAAGTAAAATACTTTGTGGGGATATGTGTCCATAAAAAAAAGAGAAATCAGGAGAAACTGAAAATCCATAGGAGTAATATATTCATAATTGGGACAGAGACTCTGGGGGAGAAATAAGGGTAAAATGCGTGAGCAGGTCATGACTTAAAACTTGCTGGGAGACATGAAGGGATTCCATGAAAATAAATCAATGGAAAGACTCGAGCTGACGCAAAGACGCTTGTATTGGGTAATATGCCAATACAGCAAAACTATCCACAAAGGATACTTCGGATAAAAAGATGGACCCCAGACGGGGATGTCCACAAAGGACTCAGTTGAGGGAACAACAAGTGAGGTATTACCAGTTACTGGGTAATAAACTCAAAGAGACATGTGATCAAAACACCAGTACAAGGGTGAGGGAAGAACATGCTCAGGGAGAAAGAATATCTAAGACCGGTATAAGGGTGAGAGATATCAATCGTCCAAAACATTTGAGGAAGACCTAAAAAGGTATATTTCAACTCATAGAAATCTGACTCCACAGGGGACAAAATATCATAATAGGGAGCAGGAGGGGAGGAACATCAGGGATACCGGTTATTGGGCATATAATAGGTGACCAACCCGGCGTGAATTGAGGAATATATCCAAGACACTCATCATCCGAAAGGAGGGCTGAAAAAGCAAACTCGATTCATAGGATGGGCATTCGATTCCATAAGGAAATACGAATCTTACTCAACTGGGGAAGAAAAGACTTCGACTGAATAGCGCATGATATATATTATCTATTACCATCAGAATGTAGATAACATACTCACATGGAAGACTATCCACAACCGGTTACTGGGTTAGTAAAGGATAAATCAACCAAAAAGAAAGGACATCGAGATACCGATTACTGGGTATAAAATGATGAACGATCCAAAGGAGAAATGATCATTACCAAACAAGGGTAAATGAAAGATGACTCGCTGGGGACAAATTGCTTGATCGGAGCAACTATCCAAGAGACATATCACCGGTTACTGGGAGATATGCTCAAAACTGAAGGAATATCAATACCGGATATTGGATAGAGATAACCAACAAAGTGGGGGTTACATCTACCGGTTACTAGGTAGAAAACCAAAGAGGAGAGTAACCGTCATCGGTTAGGATGAACAACATCAAGGATTAACTCTGCAAGGGTACAAAATAGGGTTTACAACTACCGGTTACTGGGTAGAAAACCACAGAAATAGGACTTATAACTACCAGTTACTGGGTAAAAGGCCACAATAGATCTGCTGGGAGAGAATGAACAATTATTGTTTACTGAGCAATTGGTCACCTGAACCACAGGAAACTGCAGGGGAAATAACAAGAGGAGTCAAGGTAGGAACAAACTAGAGAGGCATAATGAAACAAAGACTCAACCCAATGAGGATATAACTCAGGGGAGTAATTCCATCCCAATACATATTTTGGGAGGAAACCGAAGCAATAATCATCCACGAGGACATAACTCAGTGGGGAATATAGAAGGAAAGATAGACACTTTCTGCCTAATGGGGGCTGACTCTATATGGAGAGATCAGACACAAACATCTGCTTGGGGAAAAACATTTCACCGTTAGCAGGAGATAACAAGCAAAGATATATGGCAAAGAATGCAACATGAATGTCTGAATGCTCAAATTATGCATGTATATGCGGTGTTTCTGTATGATTAATGCTGACAAACAGACATATCTAACACAAACAGGTCCAAGAATCAATGGACAGACATCCGGTAAAACATCTCAAAAGAGAAGGCCAGGCCCACAGGAGAAAAATCCAGTTCGGTGGGGAACTGCAAATACCAGGAAACACCAAATCACCGCTGAGGATCGAGCAGAGTCGCCGCCGGGGACAAAGACCACTGCTTGGGGAACATGCCAGATCGCTGGGGATCATAAACCGCTGTTGGGGTAAGCAAAGAGGCATAACTACCACATGTTGGGGATCTTCCAACACTATGCAGAGATAATGATAAGATCAGTCATAGAAGAACTCTACTAGGGATCTTATCAGGCAATAATGCGAAATTCTGTGGAGAACAACCACCAAACAGAAACACATCAATCGAGCATTCACTTCTAACCACTGAAGGAACATCTCTGCTGCGGAGAAAGAACAAATCACTTTGCTGGGGAAGGAAACAAAACATCTTCCTCGAAGTTCCAACGCCAAACTAGTATCGGGTAAAATCTCAGCTGGGGGAAGCTACAGAGCCAACGCTAGGGATGTGCTGCTGATTAGACAAAAGATCCGATGTAAAGGAAACTCTATCGGGAGGCTCAACACGGATAAGATCCAGCGTAGAAGAAACTCTACTGGGGAACTTATCAAGGGGAGATATGAAACTCTGGGGGGAACAATCACCAAACAAAAGTTCCAAAAATCAACAAATTTCCTCACATCTGCTGGAGAAACATCTATGCCAAGGGGAGAAAACCAAAGCTCCGCTGGGGGAAGGAAATAAACAATTTCAACACCAACTCTCCTAGGAGGAAATTATCCAATAAGGAGGAAGCAAATGTTAGGCTCTGATCAGGCCACTCCACTGGGGAAAGACTGTTGACGATTGAACTAGGGATAACCTGTAGGCAATCATGCTAGAGATAATTTGCTGGCGACCCAATCTGGGGGAAGTCTGATGTGAGCAAACCTACTGAGGAGGAGCGGTAAGCAAACTTGCTGAAATTAACTGCAAGCTAACCTACTGAGAATTTCCACTCATGCTGGGAATTCCTGCTGACTCTGCGGGAGATTTCCAATCATGCCAAGGGAAAGATCAATTTCCTCAAGAAAAGATAGCATATCGACTTTTATCAATCTATACAGGATTTTAGGTCATTCCACACAAGGGATGGCAACCATATAATTGATAAAACACAGATGCTAGACCCAGACTCGTTGGGGAGTTAGAAGACCGAGACCAAAACTCCAGACTCTCTGGGCAATTTGGTGGTGCATTACCTTCCTCTGCGCTCACGGAGGAGACAACCTGGAACAGAATACAAATATGCCAGAAATATGAACAAATGTCTTACCCTTTCGGAGAGCATACTATCCTTGGGAGAACACTGAAGATGTTCCATATATCCTTTTCAGTCATTGTGAATGTTCACTTTCTTTAAAAACAATTTAAAAATTTTATTTGTTCAAAACAATGATATTTATTAATTAAAACATGCAAACATTTGTTAAACAGAACAAGTAAGAGTGCAAAGAATTGGATAAAGGCTCAAACTTATTTGATGGAATGGTAATCTGCAAATGGCAAGACTCCATGGATCTTTACAAATTTGAAATTGGTGATATATATATATTGGAAAAAGGGCTACATTGAACATAATGACCATTTCTCCACCAACTCTGAATCCAATGTATTTAAAGCTTCAGTTGACGATAACTGAGCGAGAATCTTTGACAGATAACAGTTGTAGAACAGAGTCTCGTCAAGATGCAGTTACTTGCCAAATCCCTAATTTTTGCCTAGATTGCCCCAGAGTGAGGTACTCAATCTAGCGGGATATATATTCATTTTTATGTCTCTAAGTTTTGCCTGGACCGCCCTTTTGGGTTTTCAATCCACCGAGACGCTCATTTTTGCCTAAGCCGCCCTTTCGGGTTTTCAACTTAGCGAGCTATTCTATTTTTATTTTAGGCGAAGTATTTCTTGACTGCATCTGAATTCACAGGACGAGTGAAATCCTCCCCATCCATAGTTGAAAGTATCAAAGCACCGCCTGAAAAGGCTCTCTTAACAACATATGAACCTTCATAGTTTGGATTCCACTTGCCCCTGGAATCGGGCGCGAAAGACAAAACTTTCTTGAGCACGAGGTCACCTTCTCGAAACACATGAGGCTTGACCTTCTTATCAAAGGCTTTCTTCATCCTTTGCTGATATAACTGACCATAGCACATGGCAGTCAATCTCTTCTCTTCTATCAAATTCAGTTGGTCATAACGACTCTGAACCCAGTCAGCCTCGGTCAACTTGGCTTCCATCAAGACTCTTATTGATGGGATTTCAACCTCCACTGGGAGCATAACCTCCATGCCATAAACAAGAGAGAAAGGGGTTGCCCTTGTTGAAGTGCAGACAGATGTACGATAACCATGCAAAGCAAATGGCAGCATCTCATGCCAATATTTGTACGTAACAACCATCTTATGGATAATCTTCTTGATGTTCTTATTAGCAGCCTCAACAGCCCCATTCATCTTGGGTTTATAGGGAGAAGAATTATGATGCGCAATCTTGAACTCGCTACACAGCTCTTTCATCATTTTGTTGTTCAAGTTAGACCCATTATCAGTAATGATCTTGTCTAGAACACCATAACGGCATATGAGTTGATTCTTGATAAACTTCACAACCACCTGCCTGGTCACGTTCGCATACGATGCCGCTTCAACCCACTTGGTGAAGTAATCAATTGCTACGAGAATAAATCTGTGACCGTTTGATGCCTTTGGCTTTATCATGTCAATCATGTCAATTCCCCACATGGAGAAAGGCCATGGTGATGAAATAACATTCAGAAGTGTCGGGGGAATATGAATCTTTCCCGTATGAATCTGACACTTATGGCATTTTTTCACATATTTGCAACAGCCAGACTCCATTGTCAGCCAATAGTAGCATGCTCTCAACATCTTCTTTGTCATGGCATGTCCATTGGAATGAGTACCAAATGAACCCTCGTGGACCTCAGTCATTAACATGTCTGCTTCGTGTCTATCCACACACCTGAGCAGAACCATGTCAAAGTTCCTCTTATAAAGCACATCGCCATTGAGATAGAAACTGCCAGATAATCTCCTCAAAGTCTTCTTATCTTTAACATATGCCCCTAGCGGGTAAATCTGACTCTGAAGAAAACATTTGATGTCATAATAACATGGCTTATCATCTTTCACTTTTTCGACTGCAAATACATGAGTTGGTCTATCCAAGCGCATCACAGTGATATTGGGGACTTCATTCCAGAATTTCACCATAATCATCGAAGCAAGCGTAGCAAGAGCATCTGCCATCCGATTCTCATCTCGAGGAATATGATGGAAGTCAACCTCAGTAAAGAAAGTTGAAATCCTCCTCGCATAATCTCTGTATGAGATGACGTCAGACTGATTCGTCTCCCATTCACCCTTAATCTGATTAATAACATGGGCTGAATCACCATAAACATCAAGATGCTTGATCCTAAGATCAATACACTCTTACAAACCCATAATGCAGGCCTCATACTCCGCCATATTATTCGTGCATTTGAAAGTTAGCCTTGCTTTAAAAGGAAAATGTGTGCCCTGAGGAGTAATAATCACTGCCCCAATACCATTTCCATATTGATTTACAGCGCCATCAAACACCATGCCCCATCGGGAACCAGGCTCTGGCCCTTCATCGAGCGTATGCTCATTGCAATCTTTCATTTTCAAATACAGAATCTCCTCATCAGGGAAGTCGTTCTGAATAGACTGATAATCCTCAATTGGTTGATGTGCCAAGTGGTCAACCAATATACTACCTTTAATACCTTTCTGAGCTCGATACTCAATATCATACTCAGATAACAGCATCTGCCAACGGGAAATCCTCCCAGTCAAAGCAGGCTTCTCAAAGATATACTTGATTGGATCCATTTTGGATATCAACCAAGTCGTATGATTCAACATATACTGGCGTAAGCGCTTAGCGGCCCAAGCCAAAGCACAACGTCTTTTCTCAAGCATTGAGTATCGAGTCTCACAATCAGTGAACTTCTTACTCAGATAGTATATAGCTTACTCTTTCTTCCATGATTCATCTTGCTGACCAAGTACACGACCCATAGAGTCTTCAAGAACTGTCAAGTACATAATCAAGGGTCTCCCTTCCACAGGCGGAGACAGAATCAGATGCTCAGATAGATACTTTTTGATACTGTCGAAAGCTTTTTGGTAATCCTCGGTCCAATCATAACGCTGATCTTTCCGGAGGAGCTTGAATATTGGTGCACATGTGGCAGTCATGTGAGATATGAATCTGGAAATATAATTCAAGCGGCCAAGAAAACCTCGGACTTGCTTTTCAGTTTTGGGCGCAGGCATCTCTTGTATTGCTTTGACCTTAGTAGGATCAACCTCAATACCTCTTTCACTGACGATAAAGCCCAATAACTTGCCGGAACGGACTCAAAATGCACACTTGTTAGGATTCAGACGAAGTTTGTACTTCCTCAAACGCTGAAAAAGCTTCAACAAGTGCTCTACATTTTCAACTTCCGTTCTCGACTTCACAATCATATCATCAACATATACCTCGATCTCATTGTGCATCATATCGTGAAACAAGGTAGTCATCGCACGTTGATACGTTGCTCCGGCGTTCTTCAAACCGAACGCCATCACTCGATAACAGAATGTTCCCCAAGGTGTGATGAATGTTGTCTTCTCCATATCCCCGGGTGCCATTTTAATCTGGTTATAATCGAAAAATCCATCCATAAATGAGAAGACAATGAATTTAGCTATATTATCTACCAAAATATCAATGTGTTGTAGAGGAAAATCATCTTTCGGACTAGCTTTATTCAAGTCTCGATAGTCCACACACATTCGGACTTTTCCATCTTTCTTAGGCACAGGCACAATATTGGCCACCCATTGAGGATATGTAGAAGTCACCAGAAACCCCGCATTAATTTGCTTTTGAAATTCTTCTTTAATCATCACTTCCATATCAGGATGAGTTCTTCTGAGCTTCTACTTCACAGGAACACACTCGGGCTTCAAAGGCAGGAAATGTTGCACGATATCAGTATCCAAACCAGACATGTCTTCATATGACCAGGCAAAGACGTCGACATACTCTCGTAGCAACTCAATCAACCCTTTCTTGACAGACTCTTCCAGGAGTGCCCCAATCTTCACCTCACGAACACAATCTTCAGACCCCAAGTTGACTATTTCTAGATTCTCAAGATGTGGCTGAATGATTTTCTCTTCGTGCTCAAGCAGGCGGGTAATCTCATCAGGAATCTCTTCAACATCGTCTTCTTCTGCCTCAAATACAGGGAACTCGAAGGCGGGTAATAACATAAAAGTTGTAGATAGTTTCACTAAAATCAATTTGGACTTAAATTTTGCATCATTTAGATTTTTTATGAGAAACTTATGGGCTCTTGAAGTTGGACTTTTTCAAGATTCATTGGCTTTGGTCCAAAGTGACCTATAATGTTTTGTATTATCACATGTGTTTCTTTTAGGATTAATAAATTTTGTCCAACATAACATTTGAATTAGACATCTTAAAATTTCCAATGCATTTGGTCTCACCTCAAAATCATAAAAAATGAAGGAGTTAGGTCCTTGGGAAGTTGACCCAAATTTAGGGTTTCAATCAAAATGACCTATAATGTTTTGAAATGAATTTTGACCTTCCAAGTTTCAAATGGATTTTTGATGAACATGAAAGTTGTTCATATGGTTCTTAAGAACATTTATTCTCTTGGGGTCATCATCATTTGACAAACACATCAAAATTTAGGTCTCAGTGTATTTCAAAGTAGTCAGATGACTTGACTGGTCAACTTCTCAAGTCCAAACATCAAATCTTGATGAATGAATGATTGAGGATACTCACATAGGCTCATATATGTATAAAATGATGAATGAAAGAACTTCCCTTGATTTAATTTGATCATAGGTTGAGGTTGCTTCATGAGCAAGGCACAGTTAATGCACAGCCAAATTAGGGTTTCCTTGGGAAACAATTCTCAAGCCCTTTGGTTTATCTTGATCAAATTGGAAAATTGAGATACTTGGGAGACATATATGATGATTGAGGGCTTTGGGAACCATTGTCATGCTTGCTTTCATCTTCATCTGGCCATATCAATGAGCATAGGGGCCTCCTAGGAGCCTTGGATCACATGACTGCTTGAGCTTCAAAACAAACAAAGTTAGTGACATATTTTTGTGCTTTTGGTTAGTAAACAAGATAAGAAAAGCAATAATATACAATTCAAGCATGCTTGGTGGTCTCAAACCAACTCACACAAGTCCCAACCCAAGGGTAAAGGAGCCAAGATGCTATGATCCTTGAGGCAAAATGCAAAGAGCAATGGTATGATGCCATGAGGGATCTTAGGGTCAAAATTAGGGTCTTATAGAAAGCACCAATGGTATGATTCCATGAGGGATCTTTCAAAAAACCACACAAACACAAGGATACTACATTGAATTAAGAGTTCTAGATCCAAAAAGTTTGAATGTATACCTCTGAATTGAAGTACTTCAGGCCACGATTCCTTCAAGATCTTGACTCCTCTTTGCTCTAGGGATGCAGTGGAAGTGAAAGGCTAAGGAATTAAGCTTTGAAGATCAGCTAATGATGTTGAATTTCAAGCTTGAAAGTGAGAAAAATTTTGAACAAATTCCTTTGGTATGGCTATGGTGTCAATGTTGCAGCAATTCAGATCTCCAAAAGGTTGATGAATGAATGAAAGGGAAGCTTTATTTATAGCTGAAATTGGTTGTGCATCACACTTCTTTCATGTGCATGGCAATGTGAAAATTGGATGCATGGGCCTATTCAGTCGTGTAGAAGGCCCAATGATGGCTGCAAAAGTTTGTTGAGCTCACATGTGTAGCACCTCAAATTTGCACCTCTCATTTTGTATATACATGTTCATTTTAGGTCATTAACATTGCATTGATCATTGCATAGTCCATCAAGTCATCAGGCAAGACTGGTCAGGAGATTCAACTGTGCAAGCAAGCAATTGCATTTTTTATGGAATCAAAGCCCTAGGGTTGGTACAATGAGTTCATATGATCCAAGGATCATTTTGAAGTGATTTGGCCAAGAATATCAGTCAATGTGCAAATCACCTGAAACCCTAAAAAAGTCAACAAAAGTCAACTGTCAGTTCAACTATGGATTTGGAGGTGGGAAATGGTTAGAGATGCCTCATTCATGTTCATACAAGTCTCATTTGACATTTCAAACATCAACATTTTGAAGGATTTGAGGTCATATCAAAACTTTCCAAAAATAGTAGGTGACCTGTAATTTGAATTTGCCAAAAATAGAAAGGTTTTCAACTTAAGATTACATCATCAAGAAAGCTTCAAATGAACTTTTGTCCAACATGAAAATTGAAGATATTTCTCTCCCATTTCCAAAACGTCCAAGATCATGGATTTCTCATGTGTGGTTAAGGAGATATGATCAAAACATGGCCAAGTGTACGTGAAGATTCAAATGGGCATAACTTCTTAACCAAAAGTCCAATTTGAGTGGCTCTTTTTGAACATTGATCCTTGTAACATATATTTTCCAAGCATACAATCATTTGGCATTAAATCTTATTTGCATGGCATTGGTTCAATCATGAAGATTTTTGTGGAAAATTGCATAAATTCATTTTGGTGTAACATGAGCATACCAAATTATTTCCAAACCTTGCATGGGAAATTTTTGAATCATTTTAAGCCTTGAACATGTACTGTTCACGTGGCTAGCTTGCATGGGAGGTGCATGGAGCATGAAATTCATTTTTTGCATTCACACCACAAAAACACTAATCACACTTGCATTTGCTTAAACCATTGCCTAAACATGATTAACAGGGACTATATATGCTTAATCATAACAAATTTCAACAGAATTAACAATTCTAGATCTAGGTTTTCAAAATTCTCAAAATTCTCTCTCACTTTTTTCTCCAAAATTCTGCAAACACAAGCATTCTTCCTTGATTCATTCATGATCCTAAGCTATTGTGGAGCATATTTGGATCAAGATTCAAGAGAAATCACGACTGAAGAGTTCATGTTCATAGCTTGAAGCTTTCATGGAAGTTGGAGATTCAGTTGAATTCAAGAACATTTGAGCCTCCATTTCATCATCATCCATCCCTAGAAGCACATTGGAAGAAGATCTAAGCATTGCCAAGCCTTGGAAGCACGTGGATTCAAAGCTGCTCATCAAGAGGTCACTTTTTCGACCTCCTTAATTATCTAAATTGTTATGCCTATCTTGTAGATCTTAGGATGGTGATGAATCTGCACTTTGAATCAAGAAAAATGATGCTATATCCATGAAGATCCATGAGATTTAAGTTTTCGTGTGGATTTTGATTTTCTTCGATTTATGCATTTGATGTTGTTTTTCAATGAAATGATTAGTGATCTTTGATGTATGATGCATGGCAAGTTGTTTGGTATGACTTTTATGCGTTTCTGGAGCATTGGAATTTTCTGGAAAAGTTTGGATGAAGATCTTCATGATCTTCATCGTGTTCTTCACATTTCCAGATTTCTTGTGAATTTACCTGCGGAATGCATGAGGTTTTCCTGCGAAACGCATCCTGTTTCCTGCGGATTGCATGCCTGTTTCCTGCGGATTTTTGAATGCTTTGAGCGCGCGCTAGGGCTTGGCATGGTAATACGCAGTCGTTTTGCATTGGCGCGCTAGGCAATTTGAAATGCGCCTTGGTTCGATACCGGTTGAACGCATCTGCCTTTGCCTTGTATTTTTCATCATTTCCTCCTATTTCCATACTATGCTTCATATGCATTTTTTAATTTTTCTTCATCTTACAAAATTCATAATAAATTGAATATTGATCCAAAAATTGTGAGATTTTTTGCATAATGATCCTGATCCTCTCTTGTTTTTTATGAATATTATTTTGCAAATTGTGCATGGCTGGATTATTTTTTGTGCTAGGGTTTGTGTACATGTATGCATTCTTGACATTGCCTTGCCATATCATTGGTGAAATGCTGTGTTTTTATCCAATGCTCATGAAATTTTACATGTTGAAACTAGACTCATGGCTTGAAATTATGGTGTTGATGTGGCATTTTTATCATGTGTCATTGCTGTTTTATGAATGTGCTAAGTTAGGTGTGACAATTTGTGTCACACCTTGTGATGTTCAACTTGATTGATGAGTTTACCATGCCAAATGATATCCAATTGCCTTGATTTTTTGTATGACGCATGTTGTAGATGTTGTGATTGCTCATGAATTTTGTTGGAAATTTTGGAACTATTTATGATTTAATTGAGATTTTTCATTCTGGATGGTCACATTTGAGCTTTTAAATTGCTTTGAACTTCATTCATTTGTGAAATGCTTGTTCCTTATCCAATGAATGTGAAATTTTGCACACTATTTCTAGACATGTTGAAGGCTGTTTTGGCTTTGTTTTGAGGTTTTTACCATAATTCATCTCTGTTTTATGCTTATCCTAAGTTGGTGTGACAATTTGTGTCACATATGTGCTTGTTGTGCTTGCCTTGACTTATACAATGTGATTACCATGCTTAATGATGTCCAATGCTCCTAATTGTTTGTGTGATGATCATGTTGTATGTCATGTTTACTCATGAATTTTGCCAAGATTATTTGAATCATTTTTGAATTAATGTGCATTTGTTCATTCTGATGTCACAATGTGCTTACAACTTGCATACCTTGCCATATTTGGTTCATGAAATGAATTTGGTTGATGATATTGATATGGGACTTTTTGGATTGTGTTCTTGATTGATTGAAGTTGTTTCATGTTAAATTTCATGTTCTGTTTTGAATGTTTGACCCTCTTTTGACCCTAGGCTTGGACCTAGTGGTTTGGACTTATCATTTGGATTGTGGATTTCAGGTTAAGAAGCACATTGCCATGATTGAAGTGGTTCACTCTCTTGAGTTGATTAAGTGGTTGATGTTGACTAAATTTGAATTGTTTTGTAGGCTTTGAGACCAAGTGGCTTAATAGCTTGTGCCTTGCTCACTGTTGCATTGCTTGCTTATCTGTCTGATTGTGTGATTGACTGTTTGTTTGATTGTTTGACTTGTATACTGATTGGGTTAGATTTTTTTCAGGTATATAAGTTGCTTCGAGTTCTTTTGAACTTGATTTTGCTTTGCTTGGTTGCTTAACCATTTGAGGTATAACTCTCTGACATCATGTAGTCTGGAAGACCTGTCCTGTTATGTGGGCAGGCACCTGTCTGAAGCCCTCCTTAAGAGGCAATGCTTGTGTTTGTTTATCTTTGTGCCAAGCAGGAAAAGACCTCTATGAAGCAATTGGCAGATAAAAGAGATGTGCAATCCATCTCCTGCTATTCAGTGTGTCATTCACTTTGCTCACACACCTTGTGTTGATGCATTGTGGATATTAACCCAAGATCTTTGTTGTGTCAGTCATATGTGGAGAAGAGTTCCAACTTTTCGAACTCTCACTCTTTCATTTGTCCAAAGCTCTCCCAGGCCAGGGATAAGAGCTGTGAGGTCTTACCCTCACTTCCCATTTCATATGCTTCACCCTAACTCTCAATGTTAGGGTTAAGAGCTAACTATACCCCATTCCAGTGGCTTATGTTTCACATCCTAACCTTGTATGAGCCTAATTGTTTGCATATAGTGTGTGTGCTTGCTTTGTGTGCTTGTATGTATTTGCTTGTGTTGTTTAGGATAGTTTGCTCCCTGTGCAAGTTAGATAGAAACCTTAACATAGGGATCGTATGCATGATAACTTCTAGGCTCGAGTCGTAGTCTCCCTAGTAGTTTGTGTCTCCCTTTGTATCTGGTTAGGCTAGTCCTTTTTCCCTGCGTAGGGGAACTACGTCGCCCTGATCCTCATACCAGATGAGGTACGTAGGTAGGAGATGAGCTGATCTTTCCGGGCGCCCTTTTTCTTTTTCAACCCCTTTGTGTGTTTGGAGTCTGACGTAAGTCCAGCGATTGGCATTCGGTTTCCAGTTTGTGTGTGTCTTTGTTTGGAGTCTGACGTAAGTCCAGCGATTGGCATTCGGTTTCCAGTTTGTGTGTGTCTTTGTTTGGAGTCTGACGTAAGTCCAGCGATTGGCTGTTGGTTTCCTGTGTGTGTGTTGGTTCGGAGTCTGATGTAAGTCCAGCGATTGGAATTCGGTTTCCATGTTTGCCTGTTTGTGTGGAGTCTGACGTAAGTCCAGCGATTGGCAGTCGGTTTCCTGTGTGGTTTTGTTTGGCGTGCGTTAGCCGAGCTACGAGTGCTCTGATTCTTCTCCCGTCAGGGAAGATACGTATGCATAGGACGCGACATCCTAGCGAGCACGTTTCCCCCTGTCCCGAACTACGTCGACTTTGATGTATGTGCTTGACAGACTACGTAGGCCCAGGATGCGATATCCTGCCGAGTTAGTTTCTTTTGTCGTTCCTGTGTTCCTTCCAGCCTTGTGTGCAGTTCGTGAGCAGTTTTTAGCAACCCTTATCCTTTCTTTTTGTGCGTGGATCCCGTCGAGTACGACGGATGCGTAGGGGTGCTAATACCTTCCCTTCGCATAACCGACTCCCGATCCCATCTTTCTCTGGTTGCGAGACCATGTCTTTTCCAGGTTTACTTCGAGCGTTTCCTTTCCCTCTTTTGGGATAAATAACGCACGGTGGCGGCTCTGTTGTTTCGTTTTCTCCGCCGGTTTTTCGCGTAATGCGACAACTGGCGACTCTGCTGGGGACACTAGAGAAGTTGACCTCTTGCTGGTACATCTTCCCTAAGCGAGTCTCTCCTAGCGCTCTCTAGGATATGGTTTGGTTGCTTTTGCTGTTTCATTGATTGCCTTTATTTGTTTATATTTGCATTTATGTTTGCATTTATGTTTGCATTCATCATTTTCATCTGTTCATCTGGCTGTGCTGTGTTTGTCTCTCTGTTGGGGTGGGAGTTACATGAGGTAAAAGGCCCAATACCCAGGCTATGAGTGAAATCTAGGATACCTAGGAATAGAGTGATTCATGGGAAGCGGGTGGTATTGCGCCACTTAGCGGAACATTGATATCACGAGCAGTTCAGACTCTGATGGGGTATTATCGTTACATTCTTCGCGTGTGTATATGATGATATTCTATGAAAGGGTTATTTATGCTGCGTTTCTCGCGACCTTACCCTGGCTAGATGACACCCGTGAGGGGGAGGGAATGATCATTATTACAGGTACAGTTGGTGACTTGTCGGTGACTTGTTGGTAACTTGTGATCCTGTTGGTGACTATGGTTCAGATGGACTTATGGGTATCTGTCTCTGACGCCGGAGTTCTGTCCGTGATATCTAGCAGCGGGTTCCGTTTATTTCGGATCCCCAGGTTGAATTTAAGAGTACTCGTTCAGAGGATCTGGTTGTCATCCGTTCAGTGGATGTTCCTGTGATTATAGTGATATAACCTCCGGTTCCGTTTATTTCGGAATTCCCCAAGTTGGATTTATGGTTACTCGGGCCCTCAGATGATTGTAATCAGTTCAGAGACTGGTCCAGTACAGTTGATCCTCAGATGACTTGGAAGATGGCATAGTGACCTGCCTGCATGCATTTGCATCATTCCCATTTCGCATTCATCTACATTTAACCCATGTCTATCCGTTCTCAGGGTCCATTTTTTTGATTAAGATTCTGGTCGAGCGACATCCGGATGTCAGAATGTTGTTGTTGAAATATTATCCGTCTCAATGAAGCTAGAATCAAAGGACATTCCTCATACGGATAGACATTGCATGTGTGAGTCATACTAACCTGTTTGCTGTTTTGTAGGTGCCTAACTGGTGCGCATAGCTCTTCCGTTCAGGTATCTCAGACTAATGGATTCGCCCAACGCCGACATTCTCGAATTGAAAGAGATGATGAGGGAGTTGTTCAGTGTTGTGCAAGGGCTTGCCTTGGGACAGAAAGCAATTGCTGAGAGGTTGGAGAAGATTGAGAAATGGCTGATAGCGGAGAAAGTTAAGGGAAAGGCTCCGTCATCCATAGTAAAGAAGCCCTCCGGCAATGGTCAGCCCGAGAAGGAGGTTGAGTCAAGTGGTGTGCAGGTAAAAAAAAAACGCGGTAAGGATCGTTACCACCCTTATGCTGCCACTGTAACCACTCCTGTTGGTAATCCACCTGTACAACCGCAACAACCGCCACCTCAACAGAAAGCACCGAAAGCTAAGAGCCAAGTGAAGAAGGGGACGGATCGTCAGTTCGATAAGCCACTCGTGACTTATACCTTTCTGTTGAAAAGGTTAAGGGATCTGGGGTTAGTTCGACCAAGGATTTTGGTTCCTGTAGAACTGCGTCAGAGGCCTGCAAACTACGATGAGAACGCCAGGTGCGAGTTCCATTCTGGGGCACCCGGACATAATATTGAGGGTTGTAGAGCTTTTAAGCATGCCGTCCAAGACATGGTGGATTCTAAGGCCATCAGTTTGGCACCGACACCAGATGTTAATGCTAACCCGGTGACAATGCTTGGCCCTGTGAATGTGATGTCAAAGGACAAGAGAAAGATGGAGGAAACAAATGGGGATCAGTTAAAAACTCCCATGTCTGTAGTCTAGAGGCATCTGATGAAGAGTGGAGCCTTCCCTGATGGTGACAAGTGTTGTGCGGCTGTCGCTACAAATGAGTGTGCAAAGGTGAGGGAAGAAAGTCAGAGAATGATGGAAGTAGAAATGGACGGTGAGAAATTCGAAACACCAAGTCAGGCTGTTGAAACCATCAAGGCTGAGAAAGAGAGGAAGTTGTCCATTTCTTCTTACAAATAGGCCATGGAAGTGGTGAAGAACGGAGAAGCCCTAGGCTGGGGAAGGATCATAGACATTGTGGTGAAAGCGGATATGTTCGGGGTCGACTATCAGCCAGATCAAGAGTCGTCTAGACAAAACAGAGGACGTCATCCACCGTTCACATTCATCAGTTCTGGAATGCTGGATCCAGGTCACGCCTGTGCAGTGGATGAAGAGATTGACAGTGACCGCGAGCTTGAGTCGTGGATAAAATCGTGCGTACCAGGAAATTGGAAGGCCTCAAAGATCACCACTGTCACTCATCATGAAGAGTAGTATTTCTGTTTGTCAATTCTGTTTGCATGAAAGCCATACGTTTAGCCCGAAACGTAAGGGTCCATTGTAAGGGCCACCTCATGTGTTTCATTGTGCAACATTTTGCATCATTAATAAATGGATGTTTTTGTAGTAAAAGCGGTGCTCCTTGTCTTTCATTTATTTTTGCAGTTTAAAAAAATAAAAATGGGAATGTTTATTTTCCTTTTTCTTTCCTTTTGATCCATCTCATTCCGACCTCAAAAGCGACTATCCTCCTGATCTCATTGATAACAATTCGGTTACACCTCTGTATGACTTCGACAATCCGCTATCATGCCGAAGAAGAAGGCGAAGAAGATTGTGATCTGCTGGAATTAGCCAGGTTGTTGAAACAAGAGGAGAAGGTGATTCAACCGCACGAGGAGCGATTCAAGATTGTTATTCCAGGCACCGCCAAGGTCAGAAAGGAAGTGAAAATTGGAGTCGCTTCAGAGGCGAGTCGAGAGCAGAATGGTAGCACTGTTAAAAGAGCATGTGGATACCTTCGCCTGGTCATATCAGGATATGCCAGGGTCGGATACCGATGTCATTGTGCACAAGCTACTATTGAGAGAAGACTGTCCTCTAGTGAAGCAGAACGCCGGTGCCACATATCAGAGTGACTTTGTTTCATGATATAATTCATCATGAAATCGAATGCTATGTTGATGACATGTTAGCAAAGTCCCAAGCAGAAGAAGGGCATCCGGTAGACCGGGGCAAGTTGTTTGGCCGAATCGAGACAACTCAGACTGAGGTTGAGTCCGAATCAGTGCACTTGTGGAGTGCTGTCCGGTAAAATGCTGAGGTTTATTGTGAGCAGATAAGAGGAATCAAGGTCGATCCTACTAAAAAAAAAGAAAAAGAAAGAAAGAAAAGAAAAGAAAAGGAAAAAGCAATGCAAGAAAGGCCTGAACCGAAAAAAAAAAGCAAACGGAAAAGAGCAAACGGTCAGGTGGATAATAATTGCCAAGGGGCATTGAAAGATAAAAGAATAAGTTGCAGGAACCTCTAATTCGGATGCCTCCTGTGGAAGGAACAACTGTTAATCTGGTACTTGACAGCCCTCGAGGTGTCTATGAGGTGCCTATTGTGTCGGCATAACGAGTCTGGTCGAAAAGAGCATGCAATTTACCTTAGCAAAAAGTTTATCGACTGTGAAATAATACATTCACTGCTCGAGAAAACTTGTTGTACTTTGGCATAGGCTGCTCGCCGACTGAGACAGCATATGCTGGTCCATACCACTTTGTAGATGTCCAAGATGGATCCGATCAAGTATGCGTTTGAGAAGTCAGCATTGACCGGACGGGCTGCGAGAGGGCAAATTCTGACTGATTGGCGATATTCAGTATACCTCTTAAAGAGAAGTAAGGGGGAGTGTACTGTCTGATTATCTCGCCCAGTGACCCATTGAGGATTATCAACCAAGGAAGTTTAAGTTCCCTGATGAGGACATCTCGAGGTGCTCAAATCGAAAGATTGTGAAGAACCGATCCCGGAGGAGGGGCCTGACCCTGAATCCGAACGGATTCTGATGTCTGATGGGGGGAGGTTAATGTGGATGAGTTAGTGCCGTTTGGTTACGCCGAAAAGATCCCACATTCCTTTTGTTGCCCGGATAACATTTGAATGCACCAACAATGGTGGCTGAGTACGAAGCTTGTATCCTGGGTATCGATCTTCGGTGCGTACGTCTACTAGGGCAACGCCGCGCTCGCTCGTGTATGGGATAGAAGTGGTATTAACTACTGAAGTCTAGATCCCGTTGTGGAGAGTCCTGAGGGATAAGAAATTAGAGAAGGTTGAGTGGATAAGGACTCGGTATGACGCGTTGAGCCTGATTGAGGAAAAGAGGCTGGCAGTTACTAGTCATGGGACAGATGTACCCAGTGAATGAAACGTGTTGTTGACCAGAAAGTGCGACCTCGTGCGCACCACGTGGGAGAGCTGGTATTGAAAAGGATCCTTCCTCCTCAAAACGCCTGGGGCAAGTGGATATATGGTTATGAATGCCCATTCGTGGTCAAGAAGGCGTTCTCTGGCAGAGACTTGTTGTTGACGACCATGGAGGGTGAGGATTTTCCATCCCCTGTGAATGCAGACGCAGTTAGAAGATACTTCGTAAAAGAGACCCGCTGGACAAAAAGAACAAAATAGTTCAGGCAAAAAAGGGCATCCCGGCGAACCAAGAAAAAAGAGAAAAGGTTCGGGCAAAAATTAGGGATAAAAAGAGAAAAAACTGTACACCCGGCAAGTCGAAAACCCCACAAGGGCGGCTCAGGCAAAAAAGGATATCCCGGTGGATTGAAAACCCGAAAGGGCGGTCCAGGCAAAAGAGGGAATGAAACGAACAACTGCGTCTAGCATGGTCGTTTGTGCTTTGGATATGACTTGGATAATCCCCGACAGAGATCGATCGGAAGCGTCTTATTCAGAAGACAGAAAGTGCAGAAAGTCTTGAGGACATATGGGGTGTAACCGAGTTGGAACCCGATGAGATCACGGTTTCACATTGCCATTAGGATAGATTTCCTTTTGTGCACGATCACCTATTTTCAGGGATTGCTTCCTGTGTGTTGCTCGGTTTTGAGCCACCTTTTTTTTTCAGTCAATAAATGCATGTTCAGTCAAATAATTTTGTTTTTGTCTTCATTACCGCTTTGATTGCGAAAACATCCATTTATTTTTAATAAGAATAGTTGCATTTTGAAATATAGCATGCTTATAAGATTGAAATCTGGAAATCTTATTCGGAAGTTTGAGTGACCTAGGTGTTGAAATGTTGGCACGCCTGGGGCACGCTTTTATCTAACGATCGCTTTGCAGGTGCTGTTGGTTCGTTTTCACTCACTCGCAGGCTGTGATATGAAGCTTTTTGACAAAAGATCCCCGTGGAGCCCGACCAAGGGCAAGGGATAGAAGAACGGCGAAGACGGTGAAAAATTACGACGACGATCCTGGAGGGTTAATCAAAAAGACTCTTCAAAGTCTGATGACTGGAAAGTTTGTATGAATCCCAGGAGTTCGATCTCCGTGGAGTATGGAGAAGTCGGGAATACAAGGTGATTAATCAGAAAAGTCCAGACGAGTCTGGGAGTTCTCAAAAGTGGAAAGTCGACACTGTGGTTGGATGATGAATGCCGCTGTTCGACGAATCGACAGGTGTTCCGTGTCAAATAAGCCGTATCTCCCCAGTGGGTTCGAAAGTGTTATTTCCCTAGCAGATTCGAGATCGGTGTCTCCACAGCGAGCCTGAAGGTTGCCATATCCCCAGTGGGAGTGTCGGTGGGTAGATTGTTTCTAAGGGTTAAGGATGATTCCCCAGCAGGCTTACAAGTGGCCATTTCCCCAGGCAAGTCTGAAAGTTATTTTTTTTCCCTGCAGAGGCGTCTGTGGATAGTGTGTCCCTCAGTAACAGAATCAAAGGCTATTCTATCTCCAGCCGGCCTAAGGATTTTTAACTCCCCAGCAGGCCTGGAAATGGGTTTGTCCCCAGCTAGTTGGAAGTTCGTTAATCCCCACCGAGTTGGAAGTATGTTGTATCCCCAGCGGAGGTGTCAGTGGAGTTTATTCCCCAGCAGTCTGGTTTGAAGTATTGCCATCCCCCCAGCATGGTTTGGTTTATTATTTCCCCAACAGAATTATGCCTCTCCCCAGCAAAGGGTTGTGTTGATGGTTTCCCCCAGCAGGTTCCTCGAGTGGATCAGGTCCGGTGAAAATTATCTCCAGCAGAGTTTATCCTACTTATGGATTGGCAGCTCTCCCCAGAGAAGTCGCATTGATTGTGTCCCAAGCGGAGTCCCCAAGTGGATTGGGACCCGTTCCCCAGCAGCATTGCTATTCTCCGGCATGAGTGAGAAGTCGGTGTTACTCCCCGCAGTGGATTCCTCAGACAGGGTCTCCCCGCAGAGTTGGAGTATCTAACCAGTTGGCTCCCCAGCGGAGTTTTCATCATTTTGCATCTTGCATGTAGTAATCATTGCATCCTCAAAACGCATAGCATTTCCATTCAATATGGAGCATTACGCCATAGAAAATTTAAACATATGCATTCATGTGTTAAACCTAATCAGACCATATCCCCGGCAGAGACGGATCGTTGTTCAGCACTGGTACGGCACGTTTGCTACAGTTGCTCCAGATGGCATTCAGGATTGATAATCCCCCAGAGAGGTTTATTTCCTCACCCATCAGTGAAAGGAAAGGTTGATTCTCCCCAGTGAGATCCCCAGCAAGCTTTTGGCCTTGACTCGACATATGTAGATGTCATCCTTGTAATACCCGTGAGTGTCGTGGTTATCACCGTGTGGGTTTTGTTTGGTGTCCGTAGACATCACCTTTCGATGTTCGTAACGTCTTCTATTTCCTTCCCAGTCATTCATTAATGTCTGGTCACCTCTCTCCGTTGGTGTCGATAAACGTCGAGCTTCTCCCATTTGTCCGTTGACGTCTGGTCGAGTCTTCCCATTCATCCGTTGATGTCTAGTCACCTCTCCGTTGGTTTCGATAAACGTTGAGTTTTTCCCATTCGTCCGTTGACGTATGGTTGTATTTCTTTCTCCCAGTCATTCGTTAATGTCTGGTCACCTCTCTCCGTTGGTGTCGATAAACGTCGAGCTTCTCCCGTTCGTCCGTTGACGTCTGGTCGAGTCTTCCCATTCATCCGTTGATGTCTGGTCACCTCTCTGTTGGTTTCGATAAATGTTGAGTTTTTCCCATTCGTCCGTTGATGTATGGTTGTATCTCTTTCTCCCAGTCATTCGTTAAAGTCTGGTCACCTCTCTCCGTTGGTGTCGATAAACGTCGAGCTTCTCCCGTTCGTCCGTTGACGTCTGGTCGAGTCTTCCCATTCATCCGTTGATGTCTGGTCACCTCTCCGTTGGTTTCGATAAACGTTGAGTTTTTCCCATTCGTCCGTTGACGTATGGTTGTATCTCTTTCTCCCATTCATTCGTTAATGTCTGGTCACCTCTCTCCGTTGGTGTCGATAAACGTCGAGCTTCTCCCGTTCGTCTGTTGACGTCTGGTCGAGTCTTCCCATTCATCCGTTGATGTCTGGTCACCTCTCCGTTGGTTTCGATAAACGTTGAGTTTTTCCCATTCGTCCGTTGACGTATGGTTGTATCTCTTTCTCCTAGTCATTCGTTAATGTCTGGTCACCTCTCTCCGTTGGTGTCGATAAACGTCGAGCTTCTCCCGTTCGTCCGTTGACGTCTGGTCGAGTCTTCCCATTCATCTGTTAATGTCTGGTCACCTCTCTCTGTTGGTGTCGATAAACGTCGAGCTTCTCCCGTTCGTCCGTTGACGTCTGGTCGAGTCTTCCCATTCATTCGTTGATGTCTGGATGTGGTTCCTTTTTTCTTGGAAAAACTCAAAATCCCCGGTGGGGTCGTGGGTAAACATCTTGACTGGCTCAGTGACAGTATCAGATCCCAGTGGAAGCTTCCGTTGGTGAATTTCCCTTTCTTGGATCCCCGCGGAGTGTAAATTTCTACGGTTCTTTGGTATTCAATCCCTGTTAACCCTGAAGGTCTGACAGTCGTTGCTCTCATCCGTTCAGGTTCCCAGTTGATTGAATAGGGGCAGCTGTAGCACCTCAAATTTGCACCTCTCATTTTGTATATACATGTTCATTTTAGGTCATTAACATTGCATTGATCATTGCATAGTCCATCAAGTCATCAGGCAAGACTGGTCAGGAGATTCAACTGTGCAAGCAAGCAATTGCATTTTTTATGGAATCAAAGCCCTAGGGTTGGTACAATGAGTTCATATGATCCAAGGATCATTTTGAAGTGATTTGGCCAAGAATTGGAGGTTCAGAGATCATCAGTCAATGTGCAAATCATCTGAAACCCTAAAAAAGTCAACAGAAGTCAACTGTCAGTTCAACTATGGATTCGGAGGTGGGAAATGGTTAGAGATGCCTCATTCATGTTCATACAAGTCTCATTTGACATTTCAAACATCAACATTGAAGGATTTGAGGTCAGATCAAAACTTTCCAAAAATAGCAAGTGACCTGTAATTTGAATTTGCCAAAAATGTAAAGGTTTTCAACTTAAGATTACATCATCAAGAAAGCTACAAATGAACTTTTGCCAACATGAAAATTGAAGATATTTCTCTCCCATTTCCAAAAAGTCCAAGATCAAGGATTTCTCATGTGTGGTTAAGGAGATATGATCAAAACATGGCCAAGTGTACTTGAAGATTCAAATGGGCATAACTTCTTAACCAAAAGTCCAATTTGAGTGGCTCTTTTTGCACATTGATCCTTGTAACATGTATTTTCCATGCATACAATCATTTGGCATGAAATCTCATTTTCATGGCATTGGTTCAATCATGAAGATTTTTGTGGAAAATTGCATAAATTCATTTTGGTGTAACATGAGCATACCAAATTATTTCCAAACCTTGCATGGGAAATTTTTGAGTCATTTTAAGCCTTGAACATGTACTGTTCACGTGGCTAGCTTGCATGGGAGGTGCATGGAGCATGAAATTCATTTTTTGCATTCACACCACAAAAACACTAATCACACTTGCATTTGCTTAAACCATTGCCTAAACATGATTAACAGGGACTATATATGCTTAATCATAACAGATTTCAACAGAATTAACAATTCTAGATCTAGGTTTTCAAATTTCTCAAAATTCTCTCTCACTTTTTTCTCCAAAATTCTGCAAACACAAGCATTCTTCCTTGATTCATTCATGATCCTGCGCTATTGTGGAGCATATTTGGATCAAGATTCAAGAGAAATCATGGCTGAAGAATTCATGTTCATAGCTTGAAGCTTTCATGGAAGTTTGAGATTCAGTTGAATTCAAGAGCATTTGAGCCTCCATTTCATCATCATCCATCCCTAGAAGCACATTGGAAGAAGATCTAAGCATTGCCAAGCCTTGGAAGCACGTGGATTCAAAGCTGCTCATCAAGAGGTCACTTTTTCGACCTCCTTAATTCTCTAAATTGTGATGCCTATCTTGTAGATCTTAGGATGGTGATGAATCTGCACTTTGAATTAAGAAAAATGATGTTATATCCATGAAGATCCATGAGATTTAATTTTTGGTGTAGATTTTGATTTTCTTCGATTTATGCATTTGATGTTGTTTTTCAATGAAATGATTAGTGATCTTTGATGTATGATGCATGGCAAGTTGTTTGGTATGACTTTTATGCGTTTCTGGAGCATTTGGAATCTTCATCGTGTTCTTCACATTTCCATATTTCTTGTGAATTTACATGCGGAATGCATGAGGTTTTCCTGCGAAACGCATCCTGTTTCCTACGGATTGCATGCCTGTTTCCTGCGGATTTTTGAATGCTTTGAGTGCGCGCTAGGGCTTGGCATGGTAATAGGCAGTCGTTTTGCATTGGCGCGCTAGGCAATTTGAAATGCGCCTTGGTTCGATACCGGTTGAACGCATCTGCCTTTGCCTTGTATTTTTCATCGTTTCCTCCTATTTCCATACTATGCTTTATATGCATTTTTTAATTTTTCTTCATCTTACAAAATTCATAATAAATTGAATATTGATCCAAAAATTGTGAGTTTTTTTGCATAATGATACTGATCCTCTCTAGTTTTTTATGAATATTATTTTGCAAATTGTGCATGGCTGGATTATTTTTTGTGCTAGGGTTTGTGTACATGTATGCATTCTTGACATTACCTTGCCATATCATTGGTGAAATGCTGAGTTTTTATTCAATGCTCATGAAATTTTACATGTTGAAACTAGAATCATGGCTTGAAATTATGGTGTTGATGTGGCATTTTTATCATGTGTCATTGCTGTTTTATGAATGTGCTAAGTTAGGTGTGACAATTTGTGTCACACCTTGTGATGTTCAACTTGATTGATGAGTTTACCATGCCAAATGATATCCAATTGCCTTGATTTTTTGTATGATGCATATTATAGATGTTGTGATTGCTCATTAATTTTGTTGGAAATTTTGGAACCATTTATGATTTAATTGAGATTTTTCATTCTGGATGGTCACATTTGAGCTTTTAAATTGCTTTGAACTTCATTCATTTGTGAAATGCTTGTTCGTTATCCAATGAATGTGAAATTTTGCACAGTGTTTCCAGACATGTTGAATGCTGTTTTGGCTTTGGTTTGAGGTTTTTACCATAATTCATCTCTGTTTTATGCTTATGCTAAGTTGGTGTGACAATTTGTGTCACATATGTGCTTGTTATGCTTGCCTTGACTTATACAATGTGATTACCATGCTTAATGATGTCCAATGCTCCTAATTTTTTGTGTGATGATCATGTTGTATGTCCTGTTTACTCATGAATTTTGCCAAGATTATTTGAATCATTTTTTAATTAATGTGCATTTGTTCATTCTGATGTCACAATGTGCTTACAACTTGCATACCTTGCCATATTTGGTTCATGAAATGAATTTGGTTGATGATATTGATATAGGACTTTTTGGATTGTGTTCTTGATTGATTGAAGTTGTTTCATGTTAAATTTCATGTTCTGTTTTGAATGTTTGACCCTCTTTTGACCCTAGGCTTGGACCTAGTGGTTTGGACTTATCATTTGGATTGTGGATTTCAGGTTAAGAAGCACATTGCCATGACTGAAGTGGTTCACTCTCTTGAGTTGATTAAGTGGTTGATGTTGACTAACTTTGAATTGTTTTGTAGGCTTTGAGACCAAGTGGCTTAATAGCTTGTGCCTTGCTCACTGTTGCATTGCTTGCTTATATGTCTGATTGTGTGATTGACTGTCTGTTTGATTGTTTGACTTGTATACTGATTGGGTTAGACTTTTTTCAGGTACATAAGTTGCTTTGAGTTCTTTCGAACTTGATTTTTCTTTGCTTGGTTGCTTAACCATTTGAGGTATAACTCTCTGACATCATGTAGTCTGGAAGACCTGTCCTGTTATGTGGGCAGGCACCTGTCTGAAGCCCTCCTTAAGAGGCAATGCTTGTGTTTGTTTATCTTTGTGCCAAGCAGGAAAAGACCTCTATGAGGCAATTGGCAGATAAAAGAGATGTGCAATCCATCTCCTGCTATTCAGTGCGTCATTCACTTTGCTCACACACCTTGTGTTGATGCATTGTGGATATTAACCCAAGATCTTTGTTGTGTCAGTCATATGTGGAGAAGAGTTCCAACTTTTTGAACTCTCACTCTTTCATTTGTCCGAAGCTCTCCCAGGCCAGGGATAAGAGCTATGAGGTCTTACCCTCACTTCCCATTTCATCTGATTCACCCTAACTCTCAATGTTAGGGTTAAGAGCTAACTATACCCCATTCCAGTGGCTTATGTTTCACAGCCTAACCTTGTATGAGCCTAATTGTTTGCATATAGTGTGTGTGCTTGCTTTGTGTGCTTGTATGTATTTGCTTGTGTTGTTTAGGATAGTTTGCTCCCTGTGCAAGTTAGATAGAAACCTTAACATAGAGATCGTATGCATGATAACTTCTAGGCTCGAGTCGTAGTCTCCCTAGTAGTTTGTGTCTCCCTTTGTATCTGGTTAGGCTAGTCCTTTTTCCCTGCGTAGGGGAACTACGTCGCCCTGATCCTCATACCAGATGAGGTACGTAGGCAGGAGATGAGTTTATCTCTCCGGGCGCCTTTTTTCTTTTTCAACCCCTTTGTGTGTTTGGAGTCTGACGTAAGTCCAGCGATTGGCATTCGGTTTCCAGTTTGTGTGTGTCTTTGTTTGGAGTCTGACGTAAGTCCAGCGATTGGCATTCGGTTTCCAGTTTGTGTGTGTCTTTGTTTGGAGTCTGACGTAAGTCCAGCGATTGGCAGTTGGTTTCCTGTGTGTGTGTGTTGGTTCGGAGTCTGATGTAAGTCCAGCGATTGGCATTCGGTTTCCATGTTTTCCTGTTTGTGTGGAGTCTGACGTAAGTCAAGCGATTGGCAGTCGGTTTCCTGTGTGGTTTTGTTTGGCGTGCGTTAGCCGAGCTACGAGTGCTCTGATTCTTCTCCCGTCAGGGAAGATACGTATGCATAGGACGCGACATCCTAGCGAGCACGTTTCCCCCTGTCCCGAACTACGTCGACTCTGATGTTTGTGCTTGACAAACTACATAGGCCCAGGATGCGATATCCTGCCGAGTTAGTTTCTTTTGTCGTTCCTGTGTTCCTTCCAGCCTTGTGTGGAGTTCGTGAGCAGTTTTTAGCAACCCTTATCCTTTCTTTTTGTGCGTGGATCCCGTCGAGTACGACGGATGCGTAGGGGTGCTAATACCTTCCCTTCGCATAACCGACTCCCGATCCCATCTTTCTCTGGTCGCGAGACCATGTCTTTTCCAGGTTTACTTCGAGCGTTTCCTTTCCCTCTTTTGGGATAAATAACGCACGGTGGCGGATCTGTTGTTTCGTTTTCTCCGCCGGTTTTTCGCGTAATGCGACAACATCAAGAGTAATTGGACGTGCATTTTGGAGGGAACTGGCTTGCATACTCAAATTTCACCATGAAATACCAAAATACACATAAATGGAAAGGTCTTCGAAACTCACCAGTGGTAAGTCCAAAAAAGTAATGTGAGTAATGGATGGAAAGCCCATAAATTATGGAACAAAAGTCATGTAGAGCAAAAATTCATTTGGCATTTGGAAATTAGTGAAAACTGGCATGGAAAATCCAAGTACAAAACATGGTTAAGTCATATTTGAAAAATTTCACCAAAAGCAAGCCTAATCAAACCCCTCTGTTTTCATGATGCAAGTCTCAAATGGAAAAACCTCCAACATCAACATTGTAGATATTTTCAAGCTGGTCAATTTGAACTCAACGTTTGCATCATTTGGATTTTCTATGACAAAGTTATGGGCATTTGAAGTTGGGTACTTTTTCAAATTCAATGAATTAGGTCCAAGATGACCTATAATGTTTTATATTATCACATGTATTTCTTTTAGGATTATGAAATTTTGTTAAACATAACATTTTAAGTAGACATCTCAAGATTTCCAATGCATTTGGTCTCACCTCAAAATCATAAGAATTAAGGAAGTTATGTCCTTGGTAAGTTGACCCAAAATTAGGGTTTCAGTCAAAATGACCTATAATGTTTTGAAATGAATGATGACCTTCCAAGTTGCAAATGGATTTTTGATGAACATGAAAGTTGATCATATGGTTCTTAAGATAAGTTTTGCTCTTGGGGTCATATTCATTTGGAAAACACATAAAAAGTTTTATCTCAATGGACCCCAGTTTTGTCAGATGACCTATATATGCATAAAATGATGAATGAAAGAACTTCCCTTGATTAAATTTGATCAAAGGTTGAGATTGCTTCATGGGCAAGGCATAGTCAAAGCACAGTTGAATTAGGGTTTCCTTGGGAAACAATCTTCAAGCCCTTTGGGTTATTTTGATCAAATTGAAAAATTGAGATACTTGGGAGACATATATGATGATTAGGAGCTTTGTGGACCATTGTCATGCTTTTCCTCATCTTCGTCTAGCCATTGCATTGGGCTTATGAGCCTCCTAGGAGCATTGTGGAGCACATGATCACTTGAGCTTCAAAACAAAAAGATTTAGTGACATATTTTTGTGCTTTTGGTTAGTAATCAAATAAGAAAAGTAATAATATACAATACAAGCATGCTTGGTGGTCTCAAAACACTCACATAAGTCCCAACCCTAGGGTTAAGAAGACAAACATGATATGATCCTTGAGGCAATGCACTTGCGCAATTACATGATGCCATGAGGGATCTTAGGGTCAAAATTAGGGTCTTACAGATGCCTCTATTTAAGGTCATTCTAGCCGGAGATATGAAGGTTAAAGTCTTCATCTCAATGAGATAGAATGGGCTTAAATAATAGCAAAGAGGATATAACTCAGGAGAGTAATTTTGTCCCGGTACACAACTAGGGAGGAAACTGAAACAATAATCATCCACGAGGACATAACTCAGTGGGGAATAATGAAGGAAAGATAGACACTTTCTGTTTATGGGGATGACTCTATATGGAGAGATCAAACACAAACATATGCTTGGGGAAGAACATTTCTCCAATAGCAAGAGATAACAAGCAAGGATATATGGAAAAGAATGCAACATGAATATCTGAATGTTATGATTACGCATGTATATGCATGATTTATGCTATATTAATGCTGACAAATAGATATATCTAACACAAACAAGTCCTGAGAATCACAAACGGACACTCGGTAAACGTCTCAACAAGAATGGCAAAGCCTATTGGAGAACTCAGCTCTGGAACAACCCGAGTAGAATGAAAATAAATCATTAGGGATATCAAACCTTATCCCAAAGCTACACTCGCTGAGGATACAAAGAAGATGTATTTAGGAGCAGCGAAAGAGGATAACCAAACAGAGAACTCAACTCTGGTAGGGATTATCTCTGGAAGAAGACTAAACACGGGAAGACGTCGACCACAACTGGGGAATGAGGAAAGTCAAAGCTTCCAACTGCAAGAAACAATACTCTGCACATGAGGTGTCTTCCAAGGGAAAACAATCATGTCACAAAGAAGATGCAAAATATTTGACGGGGAGATTCCATCAATTCTCTCAGGGACAAGTAGTTAAATAATCAATAAGATTCGCCAGAGAAGAAACTTTACTGGGGAACTTATCAAGGAATGATGTGAAACTCCGTGGGGAACAACCACCAACCAGATACACATAAATAAAAACACTCCCTTCTATCTGCTGGAGAGGAAAATCTGCTAAGGGGAGGAATAACACTTTGCTCCACTATGGAAGGAAATAACCATTTTCAATGCCAGCTCTGAATGCTAGAAGGAATCTTCAGACTCAAAGGAGATACAAACATCAAACTCTGATTTGGCAACCCTACTAGAGAACAGGCTGCAAATAATCTCGAAGGAACCAACCTGGATGAGGAAATCGGAAATGAATCCTTCGTCAACAAATGACATGCTAGGGATGAAAAGGGGGATGAACTCTTCATCCAATGCTCTAGGCAACTTCCTACTGAGGAGACAATTATTTGGAAAGATAGCTCTGCAGGGAACACATGCTTACTTCGTTGGGAACTTCTACTCATGCTAGGGAAAGACAAAATCCTCGTGACTAGAATAGCATATCAACTTTTATCAATCTATAAGGGATTTTAAGTCAGTCCACACAAGGTATGACAACCATATATTTGATAAAACACAAATGCTTGTGCCTGATATAGAGGGATACATGTCTCTAAAAGATAAAGGCAAGAACTGGAACAGAAGGGATCATCCACAGATCAACCTACAACCAATCATGGATGGCTAAGACTCCGCAGGGGAAACAAGCATGTATGCACAAACAAACTACCCAGGAATGCATTGGATGAACATCCACAAATTCTGCTAGGAGAAAGCAATCCAATAAGATAGATCAATCTACTACCATCAAAGAGAACTTCTCATACCAGACCCTTTAGGAAGTTGATTGATGTATCATTCTTTCTACGCTCGACGGGGAAGAGGATATAAGAATGCCAGAATATGACCAAATGACTTACCTTTTGGTAATCATGTTATCCTTGGGAAAGCACTGAGGACATTCCACTTATTCTTCCAGTCATTGTGAATGTTCATTTTGTTTAAAATAATAAAAATTTATTTGTTTAAAACAAAGATATTCATCAGTTAAAAACATGCAGACATTTGTTAAATAGAAACAAATAAGAGTGCCACAAATTGGATAAAGGCTCAAGTTTATTTAATAGAATGGTAGTCTGTAAATGGCGAGACTCCATGGATCTGTATAAATTTGAAATTGGTGATATACATGGAAATAGGGCTACGCTGAACATAATGACTATTTCTCCACCAACTCTGTATCCACTAAATTCGAAGCTTTGGTTGATAAATGACTGAGCGAGAATCTTTGATAGACGACAATTGTAGAACAAAGTCTTGTCAGGATGCAGTTACTTGTCAAATCCCTAATTTTTGCCTAGATTTCCCCAGGGTGAGGTACTCAATCTAGCGGGATATATATATTCATTTTTTTTATGTCTCTAACTTTTTCCTGGACCGCCCTTTCAGGTTTTCAATCCACCGAGACGCTCATTTTTTCCTAAGTCTCCCTTTCGGGTTTTCAACTTAGCAAGCTATTCTATTTTTATTTTTAGGCGAAGTATTTCTTGACTGCATCTGAATTCACCGGACGAGTGAAATCCTCCCCATCCATAGTTGTAAGCAACAAAGCACCACCTGAAAAGGCTCTCTTAACAACGTATGGCCTTCATAGTTTGGGGTCCACTTGCCCCTGGAATCGGGCGCGAAAGACAAGACTTTCTTGAGCACGAGGTCACCTTCTCAGAACACACGAGGCTTGACCTTCTTATCAAAGGCTTTCTTCATCCTCTACTGATACAACTGACCATGGCACATGGCAGTTAATCTCTTCTCTTCAATCAAATTCAGCTGGTCATAACGACTCTGAACCCATTCAGCCTCAGTCAACTTGGCTTCCATCAAGACTCTCATTGATGGGATCTCGACCTCCACGGGGAGCACAACCTCCATGCCATATACAAGATAGAAAGGGGTTTCCCCTGTTGAAGTGCGGACGGATGTATGATAGCCAGGCAAATCAAATAGCAGCATCTCATGCCTATCTTTGTATGTAACAACCATCTTCTGAATAATCTTCTTGATGTTCTTGTTAGTAGCCTCAACAACCCCATTCATCTTGGGTCTATAGGGAGAATAATTATGATGTACAACCTTGAACTCTCTACATAGCTCTTTCATCATCTTATTGTTCAAGTTAGATCCATTATCAGTAATGGTCTTGTCTGGCACACCATATCGGCATATGAGTTGGTTCTTGATAAACTTCACAACCACCTGCCTGGTCACATTTGCATACGATGCCGCTTCAACCCACTTGGTGAAGTAATCAATGGCTACGAGAATAAAACGGTAATCGTTCGACGCCTTAGGTTCAATCATGCCAATCATGTCAATTCCCCACATGGAGAAAGGCCATGGTGAGGAAATAACATTCAGAAGCGTCGGGGGAATATGAATTTTATCCGCATAAATCTAACACTTGTGGCATTTCTTCACATATTTGCAGCAATCAGACTCTATTGTCAGCCAATAGTAGCCTGCTCTCAACAACTTCTTTGCCATAGCATCTCCATTTGAATGAGTACCAAATGATCCTTCATGGAATTCAGTCATCAACAGATCTGCTTCGTGTCTATCCACGCATCTGAGCAGAACCATGTCAAAATTCCTCTTGTAGAGCACATCACCATTAAGGTAGAAACTGCCAGATAATCTCCTCAAAGTCTTCTTGTCTTTAATATATGCCCCAGGTGGGTAAGTTTGACTTTGGAGAAAGCACTTGATATCATAATACCACAGCTTATCATCTTTCACCTCCTCAACTGCAAACACGTGAGTTGGTCAATATAAGCGCATCACGGTAATATTTGGGACTTCATTCCAATAATTGACAACAATCATCGAAGCAAGCGTAGCGAGAGCATCCGCCATCTGATTCTCATCTCGAGGAATATGATGAAAGTCAACCTTAGTAAAGAAAGTTGAAATCCTCCTCGCATAATCTCTCTATGGGATGATGCCATGCTGATTCCTCTCCCATTCACTCTTAATCTAATTAACAATAAGGGCCGAATCGCCATAAACATCAAGATGTTTGATCCTAAGATGAATACATTCTTCCAAACCCATAATACAAGCCTCATACTCCGCCATATTATTCGTGCATTCAAAAGTTAGCCTTGCTGTAAAAGGAAAATGTGTGCCTTGAGGAGTAATAATCACTGCCCCAATACCATTTCCATACTGATTGACAGCACCATCGAACACCATACCCCATCGGAAACCAAGCTCTGGCCCTTCATCGAGCATAGGCTCATCACAATCCTTCATCTTCAAATACAGAATCTCCTCATCAGGGAAGTCGTATTGCACGGACTGATAATCTTCAATTGGTTGATGCGCCAAATGGTCAGCCAAGATACTACCTTTAATAGCTTTTTTAGCTCGATACTCAATATCGTACTCAGATAACAACATCTGCCATCGGTAAATTCTCCTAGTTAAAGCAGGCTTCTCAAAGATATACTTGATTGGATCCATTTTGGATATCAACCAAGTCGGATGATTCAACATATATTGGCGTAAACGCTTAGCAACCCAAGCTAAAGCACATCATGTCTTCTCAAGCATTGAGTACCGAGACACACAGTCAGTGAACTTCTTACTCATGTAGTATATCTCATATTCTTTCTTTCCTTATTCATCTTGCTTACCAAGGACACAACCCATGGAATCATCAAGCACGGTCAAGTACATAATCCATGGTCTCCCTTCAATAGGCAGAGACAGAATCGGAGGCTCGAACATATACTATTCGATACTATCAAAGGCCTTTTGGCAATCCTCGGTCCAATCATGAAGATGATCTTTCCGGAGGAGCTTGAATATAGGCGCACATGTGGCAGTCATGTGGGATATAAATCTCGAAATGTAATTCAAACGGACAAGAAAACCTCGGACTTGCTTCTCAGTTTTGGGCGCAAGCATCTCTTGTATTGCTTTGACCTTGGCAGGATCAACTTCAAAACCTCTCTTGCTGACAATGAAGCCCAATAACTTGCCAGAACGGACTACAAATGTACACTTGTTTGGGTTCAAGCGGAGATTGTACTTCCTCAAACGCTGGAAAAGCTTCAACAAGTGTTCTACATGTTCAACTTCCATTTTCGACTTCGCAATCATATCATCGACATACACCTCGATCTCCTTGTGCATCATGTCATGAAATAAAGTAGTCATAGCATGTTGATACGTGGCTCCGGCGTTCTTCAAACCGAAGGGCATCACTCGACAATAGAATGTTCCCCAAGGTGTGATGAATGTTGTCTTCTCCATATCCTCGGGTGCCATTTTAATCCGATTGTAACCGGAAAATCCGTCCATAAATGAGAAGACATTGAATTTAGCCGTATTGTCTACCAACATATCAATGTGTGGTAGAGGAAAATCATCTTTCGGACCTGCTTTATTCAAGTCACGATAATCCACACACATTCGGACTTTTCCATCTTTCTTAGGCACAGGCACAATATTGGCCACCCATCGAGGATATGTAGAAGTCACCAGAAACGCCGCATATGTTTGCTTCTAAAATTCCTCTTTAATCTTCACTACCATATCAGGATGAGTTCTTCTGAGCTTCTACTTCACAGGCACACACTCAGGCTTCAACGGCAAGTAATGTTGCACAATATCAGTATCTAGACCAGGCATGTCTTTATACGATCAGGCAAAGACATCGACATATTATCATAGCAACTCAATCAACCCATTCTTAATAGATTCTTCAAGGAGTGCCCCAATCTTCACTTCATGAATGCAGTCTTCAGACCCCAAGTTGACTGTTTCAAGATTCTCAAGATGCGGCTGAATGATCTTCTCCTCGTGCTCAAGCAGATGGGTAATCTCATCAGGAATCTCTTCAACATCATCTTCTTCTGCCTCAAAAACAGGGAACTCAAAGTTGGGAGATGGTGTTGGATCATTACGCTCAATGGGTTTGATTAACCTGTGTAACGATTTTGAGTATAAAAGAGATTTCAGAATTCAAAACAAGGCAAATCATTATGCAGATGAAAAATTGATTTTATTCTCTTTTTAGGGTTTTATGGTGATCACCAATTTCATGCAAAAAGCAAAAAGGAAAAATAATTTGAGAAAACAAACATTTAACATGCGATTATTGAATGAATATCATTGTATTAATCAATTATGCCAACAATGTCTTCACTTCTCCTTTTGGCATGGGAGAAGGGTTTTTTAAACAAAATGAACACTTTACGTTGACTTGTGGATAACTGTTGGAACATCAATAGTGACCCAATTATTGCAGATTCCTCCAGGTATGACAAAGTTGCCAAGGTCTTCCTCTTCATCTTCTTCAACAATGGCAGCAGCTTCCTGATCTTCAACGGTGTGAATGAAACCTCCACTCTGGAACAGCCCAAGATCATTGGAAACACCAGAAGCAATCTGTAGCGGTGTATTCGTCGCTATATGATTTATTGATTAAACCATAAGCAAAGCATACAATGAATTCGAGTCGCCACCGCACTTTTATTTATCCAAAGGACTGGCTAAAAAGCGAACAAAAGCCTAAGAAGTTTTACGCGTAGAAAACTAATCAAAAGATCAGAGAGTCTGGGTAAGGGGTAAATTACGCAATGGGAAGGTGTTAGGCACCCATCACGTCATAGGTACTCCTAGGGAGCCCTTTTCACACTTGTTGTATAAAATTGTTATTTGTTATGAAATATTTATTGTGCAAACATGATTGGGGTGATGAGAAAAGAATATACAATTTTTATTATTTTTGTGTTCGAACGGATGAACCCGTTGCCTACGTACCTTCCATCAAAGGTAAGGATCAAAACGCCGTAGTTCGGCTAAAATATTTCCAAAAATTAGTGGATTCAATTTTAAACACAAGCCCTAAGGTCTTACGTTATCCACGGGAGAAAACTCAACCTTATACAAACAACAAGTCCACCATGTGAGAAAAGCTTCAACTTGCTAGTGAGGGGTTAACCCTATAATAAGCAAGGAAGACTTACAATTCAATCAACTAAGGACAAATAGGTGAGGTTAACATCAACCAACTAGGATAAATCAAACCTAAGGCTAATGTATGAAAACTTAACAAGAATGGACAAAGCCACAAAACAATTGAATGGGTGAAGTTAATTGATTATGATTATTCACAAAAGGAGGGTCAAAGTATGATTAAGATTGATTCAAAAGAAGTATTATGAAATGGAGTTTGAAAAAGTCAAGGACTTGGGGTCCAGGTTTTTAATTTAAAAGCATGAAGATGTTTGCACAATATTCATCTCAAGTTTTGAAAGCAATGTGTGAAAAGGTTTAGGACAAAATGGATGAATGGATGAAGATGGAGTGTAAAACTTCCTAGAAGGTTCACCTCTTGAGATCATATAGAAGATGATTCAAGTGTGTCCTTTGGAATAGACAATGAGCAATAATAAACAAGCAAAGCAAAAGAAGAAAAGTCAACAAAAGCGGATACCGGATGCCAATCTATCTGGACTTATACCAATCTCCAACAAAACAAAGCAAACATTTGGATGTCAGATGCCAATCTATCTGGGCTTACTCTAACCTCCAACAACAAAGCAATCACTTGGATGTCAGATGCCAATCTATCTGGGCTTACTCTAACCTCCAACATATGATCATAGGAAAACAAATGCCAAATTACACGGACTTACAATTGTATCCCACATAAATCAAACAAATGCCAACTTACACGGACTTACAATTGTATCCTCACATAAATCAAACAAATGCATCAAGCAAAGAGAAGATGAGTGGCCAATGAAATGGTCTTATACTCACTTCCATATCATAGGAATAATGGCCGATGAATGGTCTTACAATTGTCCTCAATGGGCAAACAACAAAGATATGTCACAAAGACAAATGAAATGATCATGCACTAATGAGCAATTAATGATGATAAATGCATAAATCATACAAGCAAACATGTGCATATGAAGTAAGCAATCAATCAAATGAAGTCATTCAGCACACACTATAACCAAACAATAAGGCTCATACAAAAGGGTTAGGCACTGAAGCCAACTGGAATAGGGTTAATGGTGCTCTTAACCTTGACATTGAGAGCCAAGGTGAAGCAGATGAAAGGATATGAGGGGTGTGCCTCATGCTCTTATCCCTGGTCAGGGAGAGCTTTGAATATCAGAAGGTGTGGGAGTTCAGAAAGTAGGAACTCTCTCCACAAGTTAGACTCGATAGATCTTGGGTTTTTACTCACTATGCATCAACACAAGTAGTGTGAGCAAGGTGAGTGACTCACAGAATAGTAGGAGATAGGTTACATATCTCTTTTGTCTACCAATTGCCTTATTCAAAGGACTTTTCCTGCTTGGGACAAAAGTAAACAAGCAAAAACATCGCCTCTTAAGGAGGACTTCAGACAGTTGCCTGGCCAAGTAACAGGCCAGGTCTTCCAGACTACATGAAGAAAAAGGATTCTACCTCAATGCAAATGCTATCAAGCAAAGCAATGCAAGTTCTTAAAAGAACTAAGCAACTAATGGTACCTGAAACCAGTCAAATAGAATCAGTATACAACTCAAAGTCAAAATCAAAATAAGATAAGGATCATTAGTCAATCAAATGTGCAATGCACAAAGCTCAAAGCATATGAGCTAGACATCCTACAAAACAAACAAGTTAGTTCATGATAATCAATCAAACTCAATCAACTTGAATAAGTCTCCTTAAGGCATTTGCTTCTTGATCTGAAAAAACAAACTCAAACATGAGCAACAAGACCACTAGGACAAGCCTAGGGTCAAAAGTAGATAAAAAATCCAAAACAGCAAGTGAAAGTTATCCAAAATCAAGTTCAAACAATCAAGAAACAAACCCAAGTGGTTTCATATTCATATCATTCATCATTATCATTTCACAAACAAATTAGGTCAAAATATGTCATATAGAAGCTCAAAGAAGTCAACAGAAAGATTCAACTCAAATCTAATCACAAACATTTCAATAAATCCTCAAATAATTCATGATCAAACATCATCCATAACATGATAAGCATATCAAATTTCAGCTCATTTGGATCAAGGGAAGTGGGTCAATGAAAATCAGAAAGTCAAAGCAAGTTCAAACCAACTCATACAAAGCACCAAAACATGCACCAACTTCAATAAATCATAAAACAGTGACAACATATGATAAATGAATGGGACTAAAACCATGACAAACTTTAAGATGTCTACAATTCACATGTCAAATTTCACCTCCATCCAATAATGCATGAGGATTTCATAAATCATATACAAACATGTGTCACAAAAAGTCAACAAATGATCAAACAGGGGAGAAAATCCAAATCAAATAGGAAATGCCATCAATAATTCCAGAAACATTCATACACATTCTCAACATCCATAAGTATGTTCATGCAAAAATCCAGACCAATTTGAGTTCAATAAGCAAGGTAATGAAAATCATGAAGTTGGACATGAATGGTGTGACACAAATTGTCACACCCCTATTCAAAAAAATCATATCTCACCAACTAGCAATGATAAATTCATAAACTCTACACCAAAATCACCATGAACATGTCTAGTTTAAGGATAAATATTTTGGGAAGCATTGGATAAAGTGTCATCATTTCACAAACAATTTGGTAAGACATACACAAAATGGATAACATGAACAAACCCTAGCACATTTTAGAATCCACACGTGCAAAAAATCTGGAAAAATCATCATAAAAAACTAGAGGTCAAGAGGAGCATTCCACAAAAAATCCCATCACATTTGGATTAAAATTGAAGCACTTATGATTTTTCTAAGTTTGGGACACAAAATGAAATAAATATTGAGAAAATGAAATGATTTAAATAAAATAAATCTGGCAGTGGCAATTTTGTAATTTGGGAGTCCCTTAAGTGAAACTCTGCGTTTCACTTAAGGAGGTGTCGAGCAGGGATTGGTTTCATAGCAATGGAATAGTGAAAACACATGCAGAACAAAATACCAACAGCCAAACGCGTTTCTGGGTTCATAAAATTAGGGTTTTGCGTTACTGTTCATCATCATCAACAATCAGGATGAACTTTTGGTTCCAGTTTTGGAAAACAAGCATAACATTCGAACCAGCAAACCATGCACATCACAAATCCAACCATAATTTTCATTATTTCAAGCTAACAAAGAAGAACTAAACACAAACATATTTGACAATCAAACTTTGAATCCATGTATCTCTCTCAATATGCAACCATTTCTCACGATTCAAAGTTCAAAATAATCAGCATGGCAAGATCTTCATAAAGCATAGCATGATTTTGAAAATAAAGAGATTCGAAATCTTACCAAATTTGAAGAACAGTGATGATTTGATGATTCTTTGGTTGTGTTGAGCTGAAACAGCAGTGCAAAGATGTTCCAAGAGGTGAATGGAAGAAGGGTTCTAGCTCAACAAAGCTGGGTTAGGCTCAAATCGAAAACTGCAATGGAAAAAGCTCAGTAGAACAGTGTTGGAGAAAGGCTTTACAGCTGAGAGATAATGCTTGCAATGGCTTCCAAAATGTTGGTAGATGATGGCACAATGGACCCAGGCTCGAGCTCTTTTGATAATTTTCAGAAAAAATTCCAAGTGAAGAAAATGAGAGCTTGAGAGAAAATGAGATTTGATCTGGTTTGGTGAAGTGTGCTAGGGTTTCTCATTAGAAAAGGAAGCATATATACTTTGTTTAATACGCTAAGTTTGGTTAAGGAAGTGTTAATTGCATTTAGCTCAAAATGAAGTGTTTTTGGTTAATTTGTGGATTTCACTCAAATGGCAAGGTGCATGAGCTACAGTGCGAATTTGGGCTTTAAGCACATCCAAAATGTGATTTCTGAACATTTTCAATTGGTACAAAATGTTGGAAATGATTAATTTGCAAAGTCACTTTTTCACCTCCTCTTTTTTAATTCAAGCCACTTGAAAAAGGCCATTTTGATTGGTTGATTTTTGGTGAATTGTGATGAAGGATTTGGATAGAGCACATCAAATATGACTTGTAGCAAAAAACCTCACTCAATTTGGCCAAATGATTTGGAAGATATGCCACTTTGAAGTTCAAATTTTTTTGAGAATGATTTGATTATAACTTGCCAACCACACATGAGAAATGAGTGTTCTTGGACTTTTTGGAAATGGGAGAACAAGACCTTCAACTTTCATGTTGGACAAAAATTCATTTGAAGCTTGTATGATGAAGTAATATTGAGGAGAAGAACTTTCCATTTTTGGCAAAATCCAATTACAGGTCAACTTACTATTTCTGGAAATTTCTTGTCTGACTTCAAATTCTTCACTGTGGATGTTTGACATGTTATATGAGGCTTATATGGACATGAATGAGACCTCTCAAACCAAATCCCACCATCAAATCACTGATTAAATGCACAGTTGACCACAGTTGACTTCAGTTGACTTTGCTAGGGTTTTGGCTGACTGAACCATGTTCTGATGAATTCCAAGCCCCTACCACTTGATATCTTGATTCAAAATGATGTCACAACTCATATGAACTCTTGATGAATGATCATGGTGCCCAAATTCTTCAAGAATGGCCACCATCTACTGCTTAATGACTGTTTTTGACTGATTTGACCTAATTGGCTTCATCTGCAAGTAACATGGTTAGATGACAATATTTTTGTACTTTTGGTTAATAGACAGTTGAAAAGCAATGATATACAAATGCAATACATGCTTGGTGATCAAGAACCACACTCACAAGATAACCCACCCACTAGGAGGCAAGCAAAGGTGCACAATGATCCTTGAGGCAATGATATGATATGATATGATGCCATGAGGGATCTTAGGGACAAAATTGGGGTCTTACACAATCGTCCAAAGCCTTCGAGATCGGAAGATATGTCGCACGAAGCCTCCTCACCTCTCTCTCATAAGCTGCTTCCATATCGGCCTTCTCCTTGGTAAGCTGATCATACTTCCTCTTCCAAAACCTAGAAGAGTGAGGAAGGAGAGAAGTAACCACATCATTGGGTTCATTGATAACTTGATGCTCTAGAAATTCTATCATTGCATCTGTAGCGGGGTATTCGTTACCATTAGAGATATTGACTAAATCTAAGGTAAACCATACAAGTCGAGTCACCACCGCACTTCTATTTATCCAAAGGAATGGTTAGAAAGAGAACAAAAACCTAAAAGTTTTATCGAATCAAAAACTAGTAAAAATGTCAGAGATCTGAGTAAGGGGGTTGGTTATGCAATGGGAAGGTTTTAAGCACCCAAAACATCCTAGGTACTCCTAGGGAGCCCTTTTCACACTTGTTGTAAGGTTGGTATTTTGTGAAAATTTGTTTGTGCAAACATGATTGAAGAGATGAGAAAAGAATATACAAGTTATTTACATTTTGTTTGGATGGATAAACCCATTGCCTACGTACCATCTTAAAAAAGATTAGGATCAAAACCTCGTAGTTCGGGGTAAAAATATCAAAATGAGTTGGTGAGTTGATTGGTCCAAAAGCCTTAAGGTCTTTTGTTATCCAAGGGAGAAAACTCAACCTAAAACCACAAATCCACCATGTGAGGATAGCTTCAACATGCTAGTGAGGGGTTAAACCTATAATAAGCATGGAAGACTCATTGTCCATCAGTAAGGATATAGGTGAGTATTACATCTACCTCAAGGATAACTCAAACCTAATAGCTAAAGGTTATGAAAAGTTTTTGCTTAAGAAAGTGGCCATTGAAACCACAAAAGTATTTGAATGAGTTATGTTTACCAATGAAAAGTATTTACAAAGTATGGTCAAAGTTGACTTAAAAGTTCAATTCAAAATAAGTGTTATGAAAAGAAAGTTTGAAAATCAAAAGCATAAGGCTTAGGTTTCTAATGTTTGAAAACAAAGGTTAAATATTTGCACAAAAGTTTTGGCTTGGGTTAGAGTGAAGGGAAGAAGAAGAATGGCTAAAGTCCTAATCATACAAGAGATAAGGGATAAGAAACAAGACCACAAATGGAGTTCCTCTCTTGAGATCATATTAATGATCCAAATAGCTCCCATCCTTTGGAATATGCAAGCAAAGTAATAGTAACTCAAGCAACAATGAAACAAGTCTCTTAAGAGATCCTCAATGCATCTTGTATCTTTCACTTTGGATGAACATGGCAATGGTTCTTCAATTTGAGCTCTCATAGGATCCCCTAGCACAAGAGCACACACATCAAAAGTTTTATGAAAACAAAATCAAGAATGGACACGAGTGAGTTTAGAGGTTTGGTTCTTCTAATCCATCTTCAACATTAGGGTCCTTTTGCTCCAATTTGCATAGGGAGAGTCCTAGAAACTAAGTCCATTTGTCCATTTCTTTGCATTTGGTCCACAACAATCAAACAAAACACAAGCACAATAATATATACACAATTATGTACTCAAGTGAGCAAAAGGAAAATTGCATTAACATAAACATGTGCTCAAGTGAGCAAAAGGAAAATTGCATTAACATAAACATGTGCTCAAGTGAGCAAAGGGAAAAGCAAATGAATAATATGTATAAGAATAGTAAATTGCATAGAAGTAAAGAGCAAAAAGTAAATGTTAATTTTTAATGGTTAGTGTTAGTAGTTAGTGTGCCATAAGGAAAATTTAGCGCTATGTTAAGCAATCGTAATTGGACTTATGTAGAAGTCACAACTATCTGAGGTCGGTCAATAATAATGTAGGCAACAACACAAGTTAGAAGTCTTGATTAGTGAACTAAGTTCCAACAACTTGCCATGCCAAAAAGAAGATGAGAAATGATCTTGTATTGGTTTAAGTCCTTTGCATGATTTAGAAGACAACCTATCCTTAATGCAAAGCCATTCACTTGATCATTTGATCAAGATGAATTAGACTTGAATCAAGAAAGATTAAACCTCCCTAACCAATGCTAACTTATCAACCTTTAACTCATTGATCAAAAGAAAAGAAGAAGAAGAAGAAGAAGAAGAAGAAGGAGATGGATAATGGAAATGAAGAACATAAGGTGAATTAAGTAAAATGGAATGTACCAATCCATAAATGTTGACCAAAGATAGGGAAGATCAAGGTCAAACTCTCAAAATCAGAAATAAGATGAAGATTGGAGGTCAAGAAATAAACAACATATTTTTGGCATTTTTAATATTTAAAAATAAACTTGAATTAAAATATTAAAGAAAGGTCAAAGTTCAAGTTCACTTCAAATCAACTTTACAAAGTCCAAGTGAATTATCCTAAGTTCAACAAGGTCAAACAAAGTTTGACAACAAAATTCAGCATTTTTAAAAGTCAGAAACTATTTTTAATCAATTAAAAATGAATAAAAAATAACCTAATTGAACTAAAATCTCAAATAAATCTCAAATCAATTAAAAATTTGATGAGAATATTTTTTATAGATCCATCATCATTCAAATAGGTTGAGAAAATATTTTTGTATTTTTTGGATATCAAAAACTATTTAAAATGAATTAAAAATAACCAGAAAAGAGAAAATTATTAAAAAATAGCAAATGACAAAATAAAAAATATTAAAAATCATTTTTAGAAACTAGAATTAAAAAGAGAAATAATGCAATTGGTCCCATATTTTTTAGACCAATAATAAAAGAGATATGATTTTTTGAAATAAAAGGAAATAAAGAAAATAAAATAAGAAAATGGAAAATAGCAAAAATCAGGAAGCGTTGGATGGATCCTCGTTAATTGACGTGGAGGATCTAATGGTCATGGCATGCGCGCACACCAAAGTCCTCAATCAATGCAGCCACACACTGAATTAAAATAAGTCATATCATTGGAGGATGGAGATTAGATATGGGAATTGCATCCAAAGGCTCACATTCAATCTGGCAATGAGACGGTGGCCAACGCCACCGTCTTCTCCGGTGAGCTTCGGCGAAGCTCAAAAAATGCAGAGATGCAAATGTTCATTAAAATGGACGATCTAGGCACCGTTCGAAAGGTGAAGTGATGTACATCACTCCTATACCACTCACTTCCACTCTAGATTCCTATTAAGAGAGAAATCAGAGATGGAAGCTTGATGGTGTTCATCATGAACTTGCTTGATTTCAAAAATTAAGCATACAGCAATGATGCCTCTATAGACAGGACTTCAGACAACACAATATCAAGGCCAATAGATCAAAGAACAAAGAGATTCGAAGCAAAAACAAGTTGATCCACACCTTTGGATTATGAAGATTTGAGTCTCTTTCCTTGGTTCCTTTTGCAAAACAGAACTTCAGTGGATCAAATGATGAAGGTTTAGGACCTTAGATCTGAGAATTCAACCAAATGCAATTGAATTTCAGATCTGAATTTTTGAAGAAAGATGAACTTAGTTCCTTTGGTATGGTTGAGGATTCACTCTTGCAGCATTTCAGGCGCCCTTAGGTTGGTTAATTATGAAGCATGGCACATGTATTTATAGCTGGAAATGGCTGAGCAAGTGAGTTTACTCGTGTGCATGGAAAATGGATTTCTCCTTGCATGGGCTTGTGTGATCATGTGAAAGGCCCAAACTCAATTGCATTTGCATGCTGATGATCAAACAAGTTGAAATGGACGTGCAGTTTGCAAGGCATTGGCTTGTGTATGGAAATTTAACATGAAAGGCACAATTGGTCACAAAACTTCACCTCTTCAAAAATGCCACTTGAAAAAATGAAACATAGGCATATGGGTAATGGTTGGAAAGGCCTTACCATGAGGAACAAATGTTATGTTTAACAAAAACTCATTTGGAGTGTGAAATTTATGAAAATTGGCCGTGAAGTTCAATCCACAAAATATGCCTTTGAGAATTTTGTCAAAATGAAACAACTTCAAGCCCTTTTGTTTTCATGATGCACGCTTCAAATGAAAACACCTCTTACATCAAAGTTGTAGATATCTTCAAGACAATCAATTTGGACTTAAATTTTGCATCATTTGGATTTTTGATGTAGAAGTTATGGCCACTTGGAGTTGGACTTTTTTCCATTTTAATGCATTTGGCCCAAAGTGACCTATAATGTTTTGCAATATCACATGTATTTCTTTTGAGATTTTGAGATTTTGCTCAACATAACATTTTAAGTAGACACAATACGATTTCCAATGCATTTGGTTCCACCTCAAAATCATAAAAAATGAATGAGTTATGTTCTTGGGAAGTTGACCAAAAATTAGGGTTTCAGTCAAAATGACCTATAATGTCTTGGAATGGATGATGATCTTCAAAGCTTCAAATCATTTTTTTATGAACATGAAAGTTGTTCATATTGTCCTTAAGAACATTTTTTCTCTTGGGATTAACTCCATTTGACCAACACATAAAACGTTAGGTCTCAGTGCATTTCAAAATAGTCAGATGAATTGACTGATCAACTTCTCAAGTCCACCACTCATATCTTGAGAATTGATGATTGAGGGCACTCAAATAAGTTCAAATATGCATGGAATGATGAATTCAATAACTTCCGTTGATGGTATTTGTCCATGGACTGAGGTTGCTTCATGAGCAAGGCATTGTTGATGATCAGATGAATTAGGGTTTCCTTGGGAGACAAACCTCAAACCTCTTGACTTGCTTTGATCAAACATGATGAATTGAAATTCTAGGGAAGCATATTTGATGGATGAGAGCTTTGGGAACCATTACCATGCTTGCTTTCATCTCCTCTTGACCTTATCATTGCACAAAGGATCTCATAGAAGCTTTTAGACCTTGTGATTGCTCAAGCTACAAACAACAAATGTTAGTGACATATTTTTGTGCTTTTTGGTTAATAGATAAAATGAGAAAAGCAATGATATACAATTCAAGCATGCTTGGTGATCCCAAACCACTCACAAGAGAGGTCCCACCCAAAGGCAAAGGGAACCAAGATGCTTATGATCCTTGAGGCTATGCAAAATGCAAGGTCATGATGCCATGAGGGATCTTAGGGCCAAAATTGGGGTCTTACAGCATCCTTATCCTTGAGCTGCTGAAGAAGTTCCTCACGCTCACGAACCCAAGCACGCGAACGGTCTTCGTCTCTCAACTCCTCTACTTATTGATTAGGGAGGGTTGAAGGCCCAACCATAACCATATGGGTAGGTCTTGGATATTCATACAGAATGCAGTACTCGAGAGCTCTTTTCCTCACCCAAGAGGTGTAAGGTTCCAAAGCAACACAATTCTTCGGACCGAGCTCATTCCTCCCTCTCCTATGAACCTTACGTCAGGCGCGGATCATCTTATCCTTCAAGTTTTAGGGATCTTTACCCTCTTAAAAGAACAAGCCTTCCAACAAAATGTTGTTAGGTTTATCCTTTAAGGGGAACCCAAGCTGACAGCGATCCAAAGTAGGGTTGTAGTTAATTCCACCACATGTACCAAGAAGAGAAACATTGGAGAACTCGCCACAAGAATCAATAATCTGAACACCATCATAAACACGATTATACCAAGAGATATCATCATTAGTGAGCGACATAAGTATCGTGGACCACCGTAGACATCCCTTATTCTCCTTGAATACAAGCGTCTTTGGCAAGTGCGAAATAAACCACTTGTACAACAGAGGCATATAGCACACAATGGAACCACCACCCTTTGCATTCCTTATATGCAAAGAAAAATAAGTGTCACCCAACAGAGTCGGAACGGGATTAAGAGAAGAGAAAATCCTAATGGCGTTCACATCCACAAAGTTGTCGATGTTGGGAAATAACACTAGCCTATAGATGAGGAGTACAAATATGGCTTCAAAAGCTTCCTTACTCATGGCCTTCCCAAACAGAGTAGCTTTGGCAATCAGAAAATCAGATGGGAGACCTTGAATTCCACCTTTGTTAGTCATATTGGCAACAATGTTAGATACATCCACATGAAGCATGTCAGCAATCTCTTGAGAAGACGGAATCTTCTCTAAACCACTGAACGACAACTGGTCCAGAATAGGTATACCCACATGATAAGCGTACTCCTCAAATGTAGGCAAAAATTGGAAATCCGGAAAAGTGAAGCACCGATATAGAGGATTGTAGAACTGCACCAACACACTCATCAAACCTTCATCCACCTTGGAAGAAAGAATAGATAGAAGCTTCCCATTGTGAGCTTTGAATTCCAAAGGCTCTAATACAAAAGATTCCAAACTCCTTAACTCTTTCAAGTCAGGTTGTCTGAAACTGTACTTCTTCGTATTCCTTCTTTGCTTATCCATGTCTGAAAATTTGCAAATTGACCTCTTAAGTTCCTTGTAAAACCTTTATTGTTGATGACATGAATACGAATGAATGCATGAAGGCATGGATGCAACAAACACACTCAAGGATCAAGCAAGTCACACCATAGAAAGGTCACGGGATGGCTCAAGTCATCGTCAATATCAATCATCCATTTTGGTGGATTGTGGTTTACACCTTATCAACACCCAAGTTCCATTGATATTAAGGATATACGAGAATGGATCAACCGCGAATCAAGGGTTTGTTGTAAGTCACGACATTGGAGTCTTGGTTAAGAACCACCCAAAGGGAGTGTACTATGGTTAAACATGACGATCATGTTCTAAAAAGGTTCCCATAGTCATCATCCCATCTTTCAGATATTATCGGATAAAACGACTACTCGTCTTCCAAAAATATTCTCAAGAGGGACTCTTATGAGTGCAGTATCGCATAACAATCGCCTCAGGTCTTACACTTGAACGACCTTCGCACTACGTCCTAAAATAGGCCAAGATGGGCTAGGTATCTAAGGTCCTTGGCTTCTAAGGTTTATATTGGAAAGAGTAATGCCGAACCACGACTACTCATGTGACGTTATTGATCCCAACAAGACCTCCACCAAGTGAATGAGTCGCAAGTTAACTTGTTAAGGAATAACTCCACACAAGTCAACAAGACTATGCCATTCTCATATCATAAGTGCACTCGAGTTCGGGTATAAAACTCATCTCACAAGAAACCACCAAGCATACAAGCAATTAATATATAGAGCAATTCATACATTAAAAACAATACATCCATCCCAAATTTGCACAAAAATATGTCACAGATAAATATAAACATACAACACACATAAGCAAAAAGTAGGCTAAACCCACTAGGAAGATGCCATCTCCCCAACAGAGTCGCCACTTTTCTGTAGCGGGGTTTTCGTTACCTTTAGGTTTATTGACTAAACCAAAAGTCAACATACAATTCAATTCGCCGCCGCACTTTTATTTGTCCAAAGGAAAGGCTAAAAAGCGAACAAAAGCCAAGTAAGAAGTTTTTCAAATAAAAAACTAATAAAATGTCAGAGATCTGGGTAAGGGGGTGGTTATGAAATGGGGAGGTTTTACGCACCCAAAACATCCTTAGTACTCTATGGGAACCCTTTTTGCAAATATGTGTTGTAGGTTGGTATTTGTGAAAAGATTTGTGCAAAAGATTGGAGAGATGAGAGAAGAATAGATTATCTTTACAAATTTGTTGTTTGAATGGATGAACCCATTGCCTACGTACCATCACAAAGGAGGATCAAAACCTCGTAGTTCAGGGTAAAAACCTCAAAGATTGGTGAATTTATTTGACCAAAATTCTTAAGGTCTTTTGTTATCAAAGGGATAAAACTCAACCTAAACCATCAATCCACCATGTGAGGAAGGCTTCAACATACTAGTGAAGGGTTAACCCTATAATAAGTATGGAAGACTTATAATCCAATGCCTAAGGCTGAGGTGAGATTTACATCAACCACTATGATAACTTAAACCTATGACTAATGTTTTTTGAAAAGGTTTTAATAGGGTGGCCATTGGAACCACAAAACCACTTGAAGTGAGTTATATTTAAAAGTTAGATTTATTTACAAAATGAAGTCAAAGTTGGATTAAAGTTTATTCACAATGAGTATTTATGAAAAGAGTTTGAAAAAAGTCAAAGGCTTAAGGCCTAGGTTTCTAATTTGAAATAAAGTCAAAGTTAGAAAAAATATTTTTGGCTTGGTTAGAGTGCGAAAAAGAATAGAAGGGCTAGTCCTAAAGCAATGCAAAGATAAGAGGGGAAAAGATAAACCCTTGGAGTTCCTTTTCTTGAAGTCATAGAGATGACTCAAGATGCTCCTTTCCTTTGGACTTAGCACACAAGCAAGTAATCAAACAAATTGAACTCAAGCTCCTAGGGTCTCCATTTGGCTTGTCTCTTAACTTGGCTACTCATGACAATGGTCCTCTTTTCATAATCTCAATGTAGGATCCCTATCACACAAAAGCAAACATTAAAAAAGTTCACAACACAATAAGGGGAAGGGACAAAGAATAAGTTTGGATGAGAAGTCCTTTGAAGTCAACTTTGGATTTTATCATTCTAAAGGCATAAGGCCTAGTTTCTCTTCAACAAATTTTGCATTCTAAAGGCATGAGGCCTAGTTGCTCTTGAACTCCTTTAAGCATGGGTAAGTCCTAATTTTAAGTCCTTTCTCCTTTTGCATTTGGTTCACACAAAACAAACACAAAGCAAACACAAGATAACAATATATTTATATACAATAATGAGCTCAAATGAGCAAAAGAAAAATGACATAAACATAAAATATGTGCTCAAGTGAGCAAAGTAAAAATCAATATGAATAATGAGCAAGAAATAAATGACATTAAAAGTAAATGGCAAGAAATTAAATGCTCAAATTAAATTTAGTAATTAGTGGAGTTATGTTAGCTTGTCATAAGACAATGTAGCGCTATGTTAAGCAATCGTAAGTGGACTAATATAGTAGTCACACCTATCTGAGGCCGGTCAATAAAAATATAGGAAAAGAACACAAGTTAGAGATCATGACTAGTAAGCCAAGCTCCATAAACTTGTCATGCCAAACAAAAGGGAAAGGGCCTTGTATTGTCTTTAGGTTATTTGCTTGACCAAGAAGCAACCTATCTTGGACACAAAACAACTCACTTGATCATGGATCAAGTTGAGTTTGGTTTGGATCAAAGAAAGTTAAACCTCTCATTTGTAAATACCAACCATAAGAACTTAACTCATTGGCCATTGATGGAAAGAATGGGATGAAGATGAAAGGGAGGGGAAAATAAGACTACAACCAAATCCAATTGATCAAATGTGAATCAAATCATCATCAATCAACACCAAACAGAAGAGAAATGAAAATAACAAGTCAACAAGTCAACAATATTTTTTTGGTATTTTTTGAATTAAAAAAAATGCAAATAAAAAATAAACCAATAAGGTCAAACCTCAAATTCAATTCAAAACAACTTCAACAAGTCCAATTAAATTCTCATAGGTCCAACATGGTCAAACAAGCTTTGACTAATTTTCTCACCAATTTTTGAAATCAGAAGGTGATTAAAAACAATTAAAAATAGCACCATATGAACTAAAATCTCAAATAAATCTCAAATCAAATAAGAAATTGATGAGACTATTTTTCATTGATTTATCATGATCCATAAATGCTAGGAAAATATTTTTGGATTTTTCAAAAGTCAAAAAGTATTTTAAAATGAATTAAAACTATTAAAAATCAAATAATCCATGAAAAATATCAAATGAAGTCACAAAAATAATTAAAAATCAAAATATGAAACTAGATTTTTCAACAAAAATATTGGAATTGGTCTCATATTTTTATGACTTCAAATGAATTTTTTTATGAACTTTTGAAAATAAAAGGAATTAACTGAAAATAAAAGAAAATAGAATAAATGGAAAAAACCACAGTCGCGTGATACAACTCATTAATTGACGTGGCAAGGATTAATGACTCAGATATGAGGGCGCAGTGTGCATCCAAGTCAAACGTGTGACAACATGAATTAAATAAAGTAAACATAATGGATGCACACGATTAAAATGTGAGAACCAAATCCAAGGGTTGTAAAGGTGCACACGTGGTGATGGTGGTGGAAACCACCATCTTCTCCGGTGGAACAACCAATTCCGACCACCAGTTGCAGAGAAAAAAAGTCATGAAAATGGAAAACAAGGACATGAAATTAAAGCTCGTGTGATGGAGATCATCATTGTATCCATGGATCTTCCTCACTCTTCCTATATTGAGATAAATTTGAAGTGGAAGATCATGGTGTTCTAACTTTAAGCTCATGAAATGGTGAATTGAAAGCACCAATGGCTTGCCTCAAGTGTGATGACTTTAGAAAACCACACAAACATAAGGATACTACATTGAATTGAAAGTTCTAGATCCAAAAAGTTTGAATGTATACCTCTGAATTGAAGCACTTTAGGCCACGATTCCTTCAAGATCTTGACTCCTCTTTGCTCTAGGGATACAGTGGAAGTGAAAGGCTAAGGAATTAAGCTTTGAAGATCAGCTAATGATGCTGAATTTCAAGCTCGAAAGTGAGAAAAATTTTGAACAAATTCCTTTGGTATGGCTATGGTTTCAATGCTGCAGCAATTCAGGTCTCCAAAAGGTTGATGAATGAATGAGAGAGAAGCTTTATTTATAGCTGAAATTGGTTGTGCATCACACTTCTTTCATGTGCATGGCAATGTGAAAATTGGATTCATGGGCCTATTCAGTCGTGTAGAAGGCCCAATGATGGCTGCAAAAGTTTGCTGAGCTCACATGAAGAGTAATTGGACGTGCATTTTGGAGGGAACTGGCTTGCATGCTCAAATTTCACCATGAAATACCAAAATACACATAAATGGAAAGGTCTTTGAAACTCACCAATGGTAAGTCCAAAAAAGTAATGTGAGTAATGGTGGGAAAGACCTTGAAATAAGGAACAAAAGTCATTTTGAGCAAAAATTCATTTGGAATTTGGAAATTAATGAAAACTGGCATGGAAAACCCAAGTACAAAACATGATTAAGTCATTTTTGAAAAATTTCACCAAAAGCAAGCCTAATCAAACCCCTCTGTTTTCATGATGCAAGCCTCAAATGGAAAAACCTCCAACATCAACGTTGTATGTCTTTTCAAGATGATCAATTTTGACTCAACGTTTGCATCATTTGGATTTTCTATGACAAAGTTATGGGCATTTGAAGTTGGGTACTTTTTCAAATTCAATGAACTAGGTCCAAGATGACCTATAATGTTTTGTATTATCACATATATTTCTTTTAGAATTATGAAATTTTATTAAACATAACATTTGAAGTATACATATCAAGATTTCCAATGCATTTGGTCTCACCTGAGAATCATAAAAATTAAGGAAGTTATGTTCTTGGTAAGTTGACCTAAAATTAGGGTTTCGGTCAAAATGACCTATAATGTTTTGAAATGAATGATGACCTTACAAGTTTCAAATGGATTTTTTATGAACATGAAAGTTGTTCATATGGTTCTTGAGAGCACCTTTTATCTTGGGGTCATATTCATTTGACAAACACATAAAAAGTTGTATCTCAATGGACCCTAGTTTAGTCAGATGACTTGACTGGTCAACTTTTCAAGGCCAAACTTCCAATCTTGATGAATAAATGATTGAGGATTCTAAAAAAGTCTCATATATGCATAAAATGATGAATTAAAGAACTTCCTTTGATTAAATTTGATCAGATGTTGAGATTGCTTCATGGGCAAGGCATAGTCAAAGCACAGTTGAATTAGGGTTTCCTTGGGAAACAATCTTCAAGCCCTTTAGGTTATTTTGATCAAATTGGAAAATTAAGATACTTGGGCAACATATATGATTATTATGAGCTTTTTGGACCATTGTCATGTTTTTCCTCATCTTCATCTAGCCATTGCATTGGGCTTATGAGCCTCCTAGGAGCATTGTGGAGCACATGATCACTTGAGCTTCAAAACAAAAAGCTTTAGTGACATATTTTTATGCTTCTGGTTAGTAATCAAATAAGAAAAGTAATAATATACAGTACAAGCATGCTTGTTGGTCTCAAAACACTCACACAAGTCCCAACCATAGGGTTAAGAAGACAAACATGCTATGATCCTTGAGGCAATGCACTTGTGCAATAACATGATGCCATGAGGGATCTTAGGGTCAAAATTAGGCTCTTACAGTACCAACATAAAAATGAGGGATCAAAACCTCGTAGTTCATGATACAAATTTCAAAATGGATGCATTACTTTTAACAAAAATAAAGTTTGAAAGGCACAAAGGCCTAAAATGGTTTGAATGAGTTAGTTCTTTTTGGATTTTTGAAAGTTTAAGTTAAGTATAGTTAAGTTTATTTACAAGTTTGATTTAAGAAAAGAATTTTGAAAATGCAATGGCATAAGGCCAAACTTTCTATCTTTTTGCAAAAGTGGTCAAAGTTTAGAATAAAAGTAGTTCACACAAAAAAGATTTTGAAAAATCGAGGGAGAGATTTTGAAATTAAAGAAATGGGGAGAAGATGAAGAGACTATCCTATGCACCAAATTAAAAGTTGAGAGTTTAAAAGATCTGACCAAGTGGGTAGCAATCCAATAGAAAAGAATGTCAATAGAAACCCAGAATTCCCTTGGACTTTTAGAATCAAGCAATACACAAATGCACAATTATATTATCTTGAAGAGTAAGGCATCAAATAAAGATGGCCACATCCAAGCTTATCCATTCCATGATCTTCTTAAAAATAGCCCATGTAGCAGATGAATTTCACAAGTCACAGGTTCAGAATAACAGCTTCACAATGATCATGTTGCAGATGAACTTAGAGATATCTTAAATGATGTATCAGATAAAGTTTAAATTGTAAGCACTTAGTTCTTCAACAAGTTAGCATTGGCCAAGTCCTTTAGCTTAGGAAGGATGCATAGATTCTAAGTCCATTTGTCCAAGATCAAGCCAACATTCCACTCAAAAGTTTTTTAGGGTTTTTGTTATTATTATGTACATTAATGGTCAGGACCACACAAACAAGCAAAGTATACATAAACAAAATATATCACACAATATGGTCCAAATGGACAAAGTGAAAATTTCATTAACATAAACAATTAGAATGATATGAACAATGGCAAATGAAATAGTGTGCTAAAAGTAAATTGCATTAAAGTAATAGCTTGAAATTAAAAGTTAGTAGTTAATTGGTTAGAAGTTAGTACTGTTTTGCTTTTGCCTTTCATTTCAAGACATTCTTTGGAGAATACTCAACCCACTTATCACAAGCATGGATCCTTGAGCCAAAACATCTTCCAAAGGAAGGAAAAAAGGCCAAGTTTCCACACAATGTACATTCCATCAATCCCCTAAATCCAATGATATTAATTTGACAAAGTCAAATCAACCTTGACCAAGGCCCAACAACAAGAGTCAAACATAAACAAGTCATCACAATTGGTCAACAAATTTATTTGGCATTTATTCAAATTAAAAATACTAAAATAGTGCATTTAAATTAAATATGGTTTGTCCAATTCCTAAAATCTTATCAAAACACCAAAGAAATGGCCATGAGATTTATCATAGGTCAAAAAAGGTCAAAGGACCTTGGAGAAAAAATTTCATAATTTTTGGACATTTAAAAATATTTTTAAACAATTAAAAACAAATGCACAATCAACTAATTCATGAAAAATATTAATAAAGATCCAAAAAATAATTTTAATTCAGAATATGAAAGAGAAAAAAATTTGAAATTGTTTGGAGAAAGTGTCATATTTTTTGGATCAATATTGAATTTAATATGAATTATTGAAAATAATGCAATTAAAATGAAAATTAAAATATCTGAAATAACGTGGACCACTTGATCTCCCTCATTAATTGAGGTGGCAGATCAAGAGTCTAGAAACGCGTGTTACACCGTGCACTCAAGTCAGCGCACCATAACATTGTTAATTCAAACGCACGCTACAGATTAGAACAAAATAACAAGATCATGTGGTTGTGAGACATGTCAGCGCATGGCCGGAGCTGTAGCTCCGGTCTTCTTCTTCGGTGGACCTCACCGGACTGGTCCACCATCAACCATCACCAAAATTAAAAACAAGGACATGGTTTCAAAGTAAAAATGGCACTGAGCTGGAATCTGGCCTCAATTCACTCTAACTCCAAGTATATTGAGAGATACATGGAGTTGAAATTTGAGGTACATGAACTGAGTTGCTTCGATTTGACCTCAAATCAACTCAATATTCTTGCCTACATTGGTAGGACTTCAGACAACCAAAGAATCAATAAAATTGAGCAAGAATTTGAGAGAATCGAAGAGATCAAAATTTATGGAAAATACCTTCAATGGTGGTCTGGATTCAACTGATCTTGATCTTTCTTGTGCTTGATCTCACTCCACTTGCTTGCAGAAGAAGGATTGGATGATTAAAAGGTTGTGCATTCCTGGACATTTGAATTTCAAAACAGTGGAAATTCAACCTCAAATTCAAAAGAATTTCTCAGGTTTATCCTTTGCAAAGTGAGGGTTTGAGATGGGGGATCAAAGTTGACGCGAATGTGTGTTGATTGCTGAGCACATGGAGCTCTATTTATAGCTGAAAGCATTGCTTTTTGCACACTTGAAATCACTTTCCAAATTTGGTCATTGATGATGCATGGGTGCATGGGCGCACATAGGCCCATAAAATCATTGCCAAAAATGAATGTTAGTTAGTCTGAATTCAGCTTGGATTGCAAGGCAAGTGTGCATTTGAATTTGATGTTTGATCCTTGCCAAGTGATGTCACCATGTTCATGCCATGCGTAGCCTATGCATTCCTTGCCCAAAATGAATTATTTTGAGCTCTTTGGAAAGGTGATATCAAGACGAACAACTTTCATGTTCAACACTTTTTCATTTGGAGCTTAGAACTTGGAGAAATTTGAGGTGGAAGTTTGGAAATTTTTGACATATCAAAATTTCCCTAAGTGTCAAGCCATATGTCTCAATATTCCACCTTGCTTAATTTTTTATATGAGCTTCAAAATGGTCACCAGATTCATGTCATTTGGATTGGAAATGATAAAGTTATGCATTTTTGAAGTTTGGAAAAATCACTTGGTCAATGGTATAGGTCAAAAGTGACCTATAATGTAACCTTATATCACATGCTCAAAAAAGTTGAATTAGCTCCAACTCCAAATATAAAAGTTGAAGTAGACAGATTGAGTTTGATTTTGAAACTTGGAAATATTTCATCTTAGAGAAATTTGGCAAGTTATGGCCTTGGGAAGTTGTTTTTCAAATTAGGGTTTAGACAAAATGACCTATAATGTTTCAACATAGAAAATAATTTTCCAAGTAAAACTAGCTCTAGGTATCAACATGAAAGTTGTTTGGTATGTCATTTAGAGTAATTTTTATCTTGGAATAATTTTCATATCGTGAAAATTGTAGGAGATAGGGTCTAGGGAGACCCAGTTTTGATCAGATGAATTCATTTGGCCAACCACCATCAACCAACTTGCTAACTTCCAATCCTCTTGACTTTATTGGCTCATGGTAGATCATATATGCATAAGATGATGAATTTTGAAGTTCCCCTTGAGAAATTTGATCAATTGGTGAGATAGCTTGTTGGAGAAGTTACTCAAGATACCTAGTCAAACTAGGGTGTCCAAGGCAAATCACCCTCAAACTCTTGAAGAAAACTTGATCAATATAACATGTAAAGAATACTGAGACTCATATATGATGCTCATAACCATTATTAGATTAGTTCTTGGTTGTTCTCTTTGTTCATGAGGGTCTCAAACCCTAGATGTGAACTTGATGAATCAATGGAATCATGCCCTTCTTACAAAAGAGTTAGACAAATGCAAAGACATATTTTTGGTATTTTGGTTAGTGAAATGATAAAATACAAGTATGATATAATCACAAAGTGCTTGTTGATCTCTCCCAAAACAAACCCAATGAAAGAGGGGTGAGGAGAATGCCAAGATATGATCCCAATGCTAATGCTTATGATGGAATTACATTAGGGATCTTAGGGTCAAAATTTGGGTCTTACAGATTGCTACCCATTTGGTCAGATCTTTTCAACTCTTAACTTTTAATTTTGTACATAGGATTAGTCTCTTCATTTTCTCCCCATTTCTTTAACTTTAAAACATCTCCCTCCTTTTTCAAAACCTTCTTTGATTGAACTTATTTTGTTTTAAACTTTGACCACTTTGCAAAAAGATAGAAACTTTGGCCTTATGCCATTGCATTTTCAAATTTATTTTCTTAAATCAAACTTGTAAATAACTTTACTATACTTCTCTTAAACTTTCAAAAAGCCAAAAATAAATAACTCATTCAAACCATTTTTAGGCCTTTGTGCCTTTCAAACTTAGGTTTTGTTAAAAAGCAATGCATCCACATTGAAATTTGTATCACGAATTACGAGGTTTTTGTAAGACCCCAATTTTGGCCCTAAGATCCCTCATGGCCTCATTTCATATCATATCATTGCCTCAAGGATCTTTGTGCACCTTGCCTGCTTCCCTGTGGGTGGGTTGTCTTTTGAATGTGGTTCTTGATCACCAAACATGTTTTGCATTTGTATATCATTGCTTTTATTTCAATCACTAACCAAAAGTACAAAAATATGTCATCTAAGCTTGTTACTTGCAGATGAAGCAATTACAGGTCAAGGCAGTCAATGCATTTCAATGAGCAATAGATGGTGGCCATTCTTTAGAATTTGGGCACCACAATCATTATCAGGAGTTCATATGAGCTATGGTGTTATTTTGAATCAAAATCCCAGGTGGTAGAGGTTTGAATCTCATCAAGGCATTCTTCAGTCAACTGAAATCCTAGAAAAGTCAACACAAGTCAACTGTGCATTCAATCATAGATTTGAAGGTGGGAGATGATTAGAGAGACCTCATTCATGTCCATACAAGTCTCATTTGACATTTCAAACATCAAAAATGAAGAATTTGAGGTCAGATGAAAAGTTTCCAAAAATAGTAAGTGACCTGTAATTTGAAATTGCCAAAAATGGAAAGGTTCTCTCCTACAGATTACATGACCAAAAATGCTTCAAATGAAATTTTGTTGAACATGAAAGTTATAGATCTTTCTCTCCCATTTCCAAAAAGTCCAAGAACATGAATTTCTCATTTGTGGTTGAAAAGATATGGATCAATCATTATCAATGGAAAAATATGCATTGTTTTCATTTTCTAGCAATTGCCTTTGCCTCCAAACAGCATTTGAAACTCATTCCAAGTGAAAATCATGCACTGTTCCATTTCCATGCACATGTGAGGGTGATTTTGCCATTTTGCATCAACACTTGAATTTCACTAATCCATTTGCATTTGGTTTAATTGTGATTAGCAGCTTCATTAACAGATGGTATATATAGCTAATCCTAACAGAAAATCATAACAACACTTCCAAAATCTCATATCTGAAAAATTATCTCTCAACTTTCTCTCAACTTTTTCATCCAAATTCTTCATATCCTTTGCTTGGTTCGTGGTTTGTTCATGATCTACAAGCATAATTGAAGATTGTTGAAGCAAGATCCAAGAGAATTCATCAAGAATCGAGACTGTTGAACCTTGCATCCTTCCATGGCAGCTGAAATTTCTGGACAAATCAAGCATTGTTGAGCTATAATTCTTCATCCATTCATTCATCCAAGAGTTGAGGAGGATCTGTTTCAGCTTTTCCAGGCCTGAATCGCACGATTTCACTTCTGTAGCTTCATTAAGGTCAGAATTCGAATCTTATAATTCATGAAATTGATGTATGCACCTTGTAGATCCTTCAATCCTGATCATGCTGAACTTTAGATCCAGTAATTTCATGCAGTATTGAAGTAGTTATGTTGATTTTAATTTTGACATGTGGAACTTCTCTTGCTCGATCCATCCATATTATTGAGATTTAGAATAAATTGAGCCTGGATTATTGATGTGTGATGTGAGATGAATCTATTGATATGCGTATGGTGAATTTCTGTGCATGTTGGTTCTTGATGATGATGAACATGTGATGAATGTCTAGGTTTTCATTTTCCAGAACTTGTTTGATCCTCATGAGCGCTGGTTTGCATGTGTTTCTTTGTTTGTTGCCATGCATTGGTCCATTTGGCTTTCACGTGGCACATTGATTGGTCCATATCGTTTTGCCTTGCCACGCGTGATTAATGAAACGACGCATTTCATGTTAAGCGCCTTCATTCAAATTCTTACTCGGTTCGATTCCGAGTTCATGACATTTCCACATAATTGCCTTGCCTTATTTTTTCCATCTTGTACTCATATGTTCATGCATTGCTATTTCATGATTTTTAATTTTTCTCTTCATTCCAAAAATCATAACTCCATGAATAATCATCCAAATCACATGAGGTTTTTTGCACATTGTTCCTCATGATGTCTACTAATTTATGGTTATTTTTCCAGAATTTGTGCTCGGTTGGATTTTAAATTTTCCTAGGGTTTGTTCATGCATATGCTATCTTGCACCTTGCTTGCCATTTTCTTTGTGAAATGATGATGGTTGATCCAATGAATGTGAAAATTGGCATGCTTAAACTAGACACCTTGCTGGTCATTTTGGTATAGAATTTGTAATTTTCTCATTTTTGGTTGTTGAGGTCTGATCTGTTTAATGTAGGTGTGACAATGTGTGTCACACCATTGCTTGCTCCAATTGTTGATTTTCTTTACCATGTCAATTAAATGCCAAATAATGTGATTCTTTGCATTATGCTTCTTCTGGATGTTAGGTTTGATCATGAATTTTTGTGGAAATTTTAGATCCATTTCTGATTTGTTTGAGAGTTTCCTTGCTGGTTGGTCATGTTTGAACTTTCGATGAGTGTTGAACTTTCATGATTTGGGAAATGCTTGTGCTTTGTCATATGAACTTGAAATTTTACACATTGATTCTAGACACTTTGAAGTTTATTGTGACTTTGGTTTGAGTCATTTATCATTTGTCATCTCTGTTTTAGGATTGCCTTAAGTTGATGCATCAATTTGTGCCTCCTTTGAGCTTGTTTATGCTTACCTTGACTTGATGAATTTGATTACCATGCTTAAACTTGTACAAATGCCTTGATTTTTGGTGTGTTGATCATTTGACGAGTGCTGTTTAGCCATGATTTTTCTGGATATTTATTGAACAATTTTTGAATTGATATGCCTTTGTTCATTCTGTTCCTTCAATGTGGTTTCAACTAGCATACCTTGATATGTTTTGATTGTGAAATTCTTTTGGTAATTGATAATGATATTAGACCTTTTGGATTGTCTTAAGATGTGTTTGAGGTTGATTCATGTTAATTTTTAGCTTCTGTTTTAAATTTTTCCCCCTCTTTGACCCTAGGCTTTGACCTAGTGGTTGGTTGCTCATGTTTGAAGCTTTGTTTCAGGTTACACATTCAAGTTACACAATTGATGATGCCTCATCTTGAGAGCATTTGATATTTGCTTTTGCTTACTAATGTGTGTTTTGTAGGTTGATGTTGACTCATTTGAGCTTGACTTGTGGCTTATGCCTTTGCCTATATTGGGTTTGACTGTTGATATTAACTGTTGGTTGTTTATCTGATCTGTGTACTGATTTGTTTGATGTTTCAACATGTACATTATTTCCTTAAGTTCATTTTGAACTTGCTTTTGCTTGGTTGCTTAACCAATTAGGTATAACCTCTCTTCTTCATGTAGTCTGGAAGACCTGGCCTGTTATGTGGCCAGGCACCTGTCTGAAGTCCTCCTTAAGAGGCAATGCTTGTGATTGTTTACTTTTGTGCCAAGCAGGAAAAGCCTTCTTATGAGGAAATTGCTAGATAGAAGAGATGTGTAGTCCATCTCCTACTATTCAGTGTGTCATCCCTTTGCTCATATAACATGTTGATGCATTGTGGATCTTAACCCAAGATCTATAGAGTCATTCTCTTGTGGAGAGAGTTCCAACTTTCTGAACTCCCACACCTTCTAATATTCAAAGCTCTCCCAGACCAGGGATAAGAGCCATGGGGCACACCCCTCATATCCTTTTCATCTGCTTCACCTTAACTCTCAATGTTAAGGTTAAGAGCACCACTTACCCCATTCCAGTTGACTTTAAAGTCTAACCTTGTTTGAGCCTAATTGCTTGTATATAGTGTGTGCTAATTAAATCATTGATTGCTTATTGGTACATCTGTACATGTTTGCTTGTTTGCCTGTGTGCATTTATCATCATTAATTGTTCATTATTGCATGATCATCATTTCATATCTTTGTGACACATCTTTGGTTTGTCCATTGAGGAATCAACTGTAAGTCCATTCATTGGCCATTGTTCCTATGATTTGGAAGGGATTGAGTGTAAGACCATTTCATTGGCCACTTATGTCCTCTTTGCTTAGTGCTTTTGTTTGTTTGTTGTATGTGAGGATTCAATTGTAAGTCCATTTTGTTGGCATTTGTTTTCCCATGACCATCGGTTGGAGATTAGAGTAAGCCCAGATAGATTGGCATCTGACATCCATGTTTTGTTTTGTTTTGGGAGATTGGAATAAGTCCATTTATTGGCATCTGATATCCTTGTTTTGTTTTAGGAGATTGGTGTAAATCCATTGATTGGTATCCGGTATCCGTGTTTGTTTTGTGAGATTGGTATAAGTCCATTGATTGGCATCCGGTATCACTTTGTTTTGCTTATTTGTTATTGCTCATTGCCTATTCCTAAGGACACACTTGAATCATCTTCCATATGATTTCAAGAGGTGAACATCTGAGAAGTTTTACTTCCTCACCCTTCCATTTTTGTGTGTGTTTTCAAAACTCCCTTTTCACATGTTAATCCAAACTTTGAACTATTGTACAAACATTTTCACTTCTCTTTTCAAATTAGAAACCTAGGCTTTAAGCCTATGATTTTCAAACTTCTCATTTTCATAACATTTCTTCTGAATCAATTCTAATCATACTTTGACCATACTTTTCATGAATACTCAAATCAATTAATCTCACTCATTCAATTCTTTTGTGGCCCAAGCCCACTTCTCATTCAAGTTTTCATACATTAGCCATAGGTTTGATTTATCCTAGTTGGTTGATGTTAATCTCACCTTTTGTCCTTAGTGATCGAACTGTAAGACTTCCGTACTGAAAACAGGGCTAACCCCACTAGTACGTCGATGCTTTTCTCACATGGTGGACTCGTTGTTTGTATAAGGTTGAGTTTTCTCCCGTGGATAACGAAAGACCTTAGGGATTTTGTTTTAAAATGAACCCACTCATATTTTGGAAATTTTTTAGCCAAACTACGACGTTTTGATCCTTACCTTCCATGGAAAGGTACGTAGGCAACGGGTTCATCCGTTCAAACACAAAAACAATAAAAATTGTATATTCTTTTCTCATCTTCCCAATCATGTTTGCACAATATGTCATAAACAAATAAACTTTTTTTATACAACAAGTGTGAAAAGGGCTCCCTAGGAGTACCTAGGACGTTTTGGGTGCCTAACACCTTCCCATTGCGTAATTAACCCCTTACCCAGACTCTCTGATCTTTTCATTAGTTTTCTATGTGTAAAACTTCTTAGGCTTTTGTTCGCTTTTTAGCCATTCCTTAGGATAAATAAAAGTGCGGTGGCGACTCGATTCTTTGTATGCTTTGCTTTTGATTTAGTCAATAAATCATAAAGTGACGAATACGCCGCTACAGAAAAGTGGCGACTCTGCTGGGGATAACATTAGACCTTCCTTGGTGGTTTTGCCTACTTTTCACCCTTGTTGTGTGATATTGTTTATGTGTTATGTGACATATTTTTGTACAATTTGGGATAACTGTATTGATTGTAATGTTTTAATTGCTTGATATACAATTGCTGTTTGCTTTGGTGATCTCTGTGAGATGAGTTCTCTACCCGAACTCGAGTGCACCTTAGGATAGGAGAATGGCGTAGTCTTGTTGACTGGTGTGGAGTATTCCTTAGTCAGTTGACTTGCGAGTCCATTCACTTGGTGGAGGTCATATTGGATTAATAATGTCACACAAGTTATTTGTGGTTAGGCATTATTCTTTCAATCATGTGCCTTAGAAGCCAAGGACCTTAGTTTACCAAGCCCATCTTGGCCTATTTTTAGGACGTAGTGCGGAGGTCGTTCAGGTGTAAGATCTGATGCGATTGTTACGCGATACTACACTCATAAGAGTCTCTCTTGAGAATATTTTTGGAATACGAGTATTCGTTCCTCCGATAATATTCGAAAGATGGGATGATGACTATGGGAACCTCTGGTAGAACATGTCTGGCAGGTTTAAACCCTAGTACACTCCCTATGGGTGGTTCTTAACTGGAACTCCATGCTCGTGACTCTCAGCAAACCCGTGATTCGTGGTTGAGTCGTTCAGACATCCTTAATATCAATGGAACTTGGGTGTCGATAAGGTGAGAACCATAATCCACCAAAACGGATGGTTGATATTAAGGATGATTGAGCTGGTTCATGTATCGTTAATATCAATGGAACTTGGGTGTCGATAAGGTGAAAACCATAATCCACCAAAATGGATGATTGATATTAAGGATACTATGAGCTTTCCCATGACCTTTGTCTGGTGTGATTTTCTTGATCCTTGAGTGTGATTGCTGCATTCATGCATTCATGCATTCATCTGCATCCATATCATCAAAAAAATGAGAATTTTTTTTTTTCAAAGAACTTAAGGGGTTTCTTTGCAAAATTTTCAGACCTGGAAATACAAAGAATTATCCAATGAGATATTTCCAGATGCGATAAATGCTTAATATTTTCAAAGTTTGCAAATAAAACCCTCGAGTTCCTTTGAAATAAAATCAAAGCATATGCACAAACACTTCATGCATCATTTGCATAAGCGGGTGTTGTTCTCAGCCTTTGGTCTTGTGGTCTGATCCCTGTTGCTCTTCATTTATTTTGAAGACGCACTTCGCCAGTACTACACTGGGTTATCTCTGCCAGATTGATGGATCATTTTGAGCAAGAGAACTGTGAACTCGAGGAGGAATTTGCCAGACTAGGTGCTTTTGATGGATTTATTCCTGGTTAGCCACCTGTCTTCTTTCTCATATATTGATGCTAAGGATGAAGTTGGAACGCCTTTCCAAGCTTTGTCTATTGTTGAGCCAATTGAGAAGAAGTCTCCTTCGTTTGCTTCCTACCGTGATGCGAAACTGGCCATTGAATGTGGTGCAGTTGCTGGTTTGGGGAAGATGATTGAGCTTGAAGACAATAAGTCCCGGGCTGGCATTGGCTATTCTTCTGGGGCATTTAACGAGCAAGGTTTGTTCAAGAGTGGAGGATTCATCCATGCTGATCAGACTGAAGAAGCTGCTGCTATCTTGGAAGAGGATGCAGAGGACTTGAGCAACTTCATCATACCTGGTGGTGTCTGCCACAATTGGGTCGCTGTAGATGTTCCTACAGTCATTCATAGATCAGAATAATGTTCACTTTGTTCAAAACCCTTCTCCCATGCCAAAAGGAGAAGTGATGACATTGTTGGCAGCATTTAATACAATGATGTTTTCATTCAATTAATGCATTGTTAAACATTTGTTTTCCATTTGTTTTCACTTTTTGCTTTTGCATGAAATCAGTGATCAGAAAAAACCCTGAAAAACAAGAAAGCAATCTTTTCATCTGCATAATGATTGCCTTGTTTGATTTCAAAAAGCTTTTCATTAACCAAAATCATTATGCAGGGATTTCTAAACCCATTGAACATAATGATCCAATGCCATCTCCCAATCTTGAATTCCTTGTATTTGAGGCAGAGGAAGATGATGTTGAAGGGGATTCCTGATGAGATTACCCGTCTTCTTGAGCACGAAAGAAGATCATTTAGTTGTATCTCAGCAAAACAGTCAAACTGGGGCATTACAAATGTAATGTAAAAAAAAAAAAGAGGGTAAAAAATAAAACAAAATCAAAAATAAAAGAAAAAATCAAAAAAAAAAAAAAAATTTTTAGAAAAATAAAAGAAAATTATACCCTCAAAAAGCCCCTAGTTGACTGATGTTGAATGGATTCAGAGTCGTTACGACCAAGTGAATCTGATTGAAGAGAAGCGATTGATTGTCATGTGCCATGGTCAGTTATATCAGCAGAGAATGAAGAAAGCATTCGATAAGAAGGTCAAGTCTCGTGTGTTCCGAGAAGGTGACCTTGTGCTCAAGAAAGTTTTGTCTTTCGCGCCTGATTCCAGGGACAAGTGGACTCCAAACTATTAGGGTCCATATGTTGTTAAGAGAGCCTTTTCAGGCGGTGCTTTGATGCTTACAACAATGGATGGGGAGGATTTCACTCGTCCTGTGAATTCAGATGCAGTCAAGAAATACTTTGCCTAAAAAAAGGGTATATGCAAATGAAAAACAGAATAGCTCGCTAAGTTGAAAACCCGAAAGGGCGGCTTAGGCAAAAATGAGCGTCTCGGTGGAAAACCTGCAAGGGTGATTCAGGAAAAAATGTTAGAGACATGAAAGAAGTATATTTGCATCCCGCTAGATTGAGTACCTCACCCTGGGGCAATCTAGGCAAAAATTAGGGATATGGAAAGTAACTGCATCCTGACAAGACTTTCTGTTCCGCAGCTGTCTTTTCGTCAGAGATTCTCGATTCGTCGTCAACTGAAGCTTCAAATACATCGAGATTCAAATTGGTAGAGAAAGGATCATTATGTTCAATGTAGCCCTCTTCCAATATATATCACTAATTTCAAATTTGTACAGATCTATGGAGTCTTGCCATTTGCAGGCTACCATTCCATCAAATCAATTTGAGCTTTTTATCCAATTATTTGCACTCTTATTTGTTTCCATTCTACAAATGTTTTGCATGTTTTAATTGATAAAATGTCATTGTTTTAAACAAATAAAATTTTTCAAATTGTTGTTTTAAATAAAGTGAACATTCACAATGATGAAAGGATACTTAAGAATTTCTCGGTGCTCTCCCAAGGGTGGCATGATTTCCAATAGGTAAGACATTTGGTTCATATTCCTGGCTTGGTTGTATCCTCTTTCTCCTGCTTTGTTGTTGGGGTGGTTCCCCAAACAGAGTTGTTGTTGGGGTTGTTCCCTAATCAGAGTGTTGTTGAAGACTTCGTTTTCTTCTCCAGCAGTATTCTCTCCCAGCATGGGTGTTTTCCTTTTGGAAGATTCGGTAGTTGGTGGTTTAAGACCCCGGTACCCCGTCACGCTCCCCAGTGCAGTGGCCAGCGGAGTTGTTGTTTCTCTCCTTAGCATGGTGGTTTTCTTTTTGAAGATTCAGTGGTTGGTGGATTGATATCCCAGTACTTTACCACTTTCCTCAGCACTGTTGCCAGGGTTGTTGATATGATATACTACACTATTGTTATATTTCCCCATCAGTGCGCTTATCCCTTCAGCAGAGTAGTGATTATGTTCCTCCTCAGCAGTTGTGGGTGTTCTCCTCAGAAGAGTTAGCATTTGGTGGTTGATCCCCAGCTCTCCTCCCTATCCCCAGTGGATTCTTCAGTGAATTCCCTAGTGGAGCCGTCAGTAGGTTTGTGGTTTGGTGGATTGTATTTATGCAATATCCCCAAAAAGAGTGGGTATCCCCTCAGAGTCTCCGCCAGAGCTAGTATCCTCGACAAAGTTGCTTTTGTGGCAGTTTCCGCTTGTTGAAACCTATGTTTCCCCCAGTAGGGTTGGTTGATGGTCTAGCATACAGAGATTTGGTTGATTCCCTGATGCTTTTGATCCTCAGTAGAGTGGCTTGTTGCAGAATCTACTTGTGTGATCTCCCTCCTCAGTGGGCATATTCCCCGATGGAGTGGTTGACATCGTTCCCAGTAGAGTTGCTTGTACAGTTAGATTCTACGTGGATGATCTGTTCTCCCTTAGTGGGTTGTTTCCCCAGTGGAGTTGTTTGGAGTTGCTTTCATAGCAGTTCTTGCTTGTGCAGTGAACTCTTGTTTCCCAGTTGATAATTGAGGACCCCTGCAGATTTTGGGATTTCTTCCATTTCCCCAACAGATTTGTCTTTGTGGCCGTTGTTGCCTGTTGTGACTTTCTGTACCCCAGTTGGGTTGATTGTTGATCCATCACTCAGAGATTTGGTGATATCTTTGATCTTTTGCCTCCCCGTAGATCTTTGCTTTTCAGCATATGAAGATCTCCAGCAGATTGGTTTTCCAGTTGGTTTTTCCCCTGGAAGTATAGTACCGGGCGTTTGATTCCTGGACCCTGTTTGTGTTAGATATGTCTATTTTGTCAGCATTCATCAAACATAAATTACGCATATTCATGCATACTTTAAACATTCAGATATTCATGTTGCATTTTTGCCATATATCTTTTGTTTGTTGTTCCCTGCTGTGGTGATATAGATCTCTCCTATAGATCTTCCCAAGCAGATGTCGGGTGTTTAAATCTCTCCATATAGAGTCAGCCCCATAAGCAGAAAGCGTTTGTATTTCCTTCTGCAATTCCCCACCGAGATATATCCTCGTGGATGACGGTTTCTTCCGTTTCCTCCCAACACATATATTGGGATGGATTTTCCTATTGAGTTATATCCTCATAGGATGAGTCTTTATTCAGTCTGTCTTTTCAGTTTGATCCTGAATTGGCTATTTGTCAACTGTTTCTCGTGCTTCCCTGCGGAATAAACGAATAATTTGCCCAGTAACCGGCAATAATTCTTTTTATCCCCAGTGGAATCTTTTGGGTCTCTACCCGGTAACCGGTAGTTGTAATTCCTATGTTCCCTCTTCTTGGCGGAATTTGTGGTTATGTACCTTTTATTCCTCAGCAAGAGTGGGTGGTTTGTTATAAACCCTATTTTGTTTCCCGTGCGGATTTATGATTCTTTCATTCCTCATGCGGAGTTGTTGGTTTTCTACCCAGTATTCGGTGGATGTAAACCCTAATTCTTTCATCCCCATGCGGAGTTGTTGGTCTTCTACCCCGTATTCGGTAGATGTAAACCCTAATCCTTTTATCCTCATCAGAGTTTGTTGGCTACTACCTCGTATTCGGTAGTTGTAAGTCCTATCTCTTTTTCCCTAGCAGAGATAACCTTTGTGGTTCGTTCTGGTTGATGGTAGATTTTGTGCTGTTGTGGTTTTATTCCCAACGGAGTCTGTGCTTTTTGTGGATAATTGTCGGTTGCTAGCAATTTTATCCCCAGCCAGAGTTTTGGTATTCTACCCCATATTCGGTAGATGTAAACCCTAATTTCTCCCTTTTGCAGAGTTAACCTTGTTGTTCATCCTAACCGATGATGGTTACTCTTTATGGTTATCTTCATTCAATATTCGATGTTGATATTCTTGTGGACAATTGCCAGTTGCTAGCAATTGTATCCCCAGCAAATCTTCTTCTGGATAATTGTCGTTTGCCTGCAATTTTATCCCCTTTGAAGTCGCCAATGGGTCCTTTCACCGTTTGCTAGTGATTTGTTCCCCGGATTATTGGTTGTTTATCAATATATCCCCAGCGAGTCTTCTTTCGTTTACCCGTTTGCTTGGTAATGATTGTTGCTCCCTTTGATTGGTCATCATTATATACCTAGTTTTGGTATCCCGATGCCTTTCTTTTCGGTCGATTTATCCTTTGTTAACCCAGTAACCGGTTGTGGATAATCTTCCATGCGAGTATGTTATCCACGTTCTGACGGTAATGGATAATATATCTCATGCACTCTTCAGTCGAAGCCTTTTGTGTTTCCCTAGTCGAGTAAGATTCGTTGTTCCTTTTTCGGACTCGAATATTTCTTTGTTTCTTGGATAATTGTCGGATGCTTGCAATTTATCCCCTGTGAGTTGTCTTTTGTTTACCCGTATGCTTGGTATCGATTGTCTCTCTTTTTGGTTGGTCACCTATTATATACCCAGTAACCGGTATCTCTGGTGTCTCTGCCTTTCGAGTATATTATTCACGTTCTGACGGTAATGAATAATATATTTCTTTCGCTCTTTGGTTGGAATCCTTTGTTGATTTTCCCCCAGCGGAGTAAGATTCATATTCTTTGTAGAATCGAATATCCATCCTTTAACAGTTTGTGTTTTGGATGATGAGTGTTTTGGCATATATACCAATTCACGTTTTCGGTAGGTCACCTATTATATACCCAGTAACCGGTATCCCTGGTGTTTCCTTCCATGCGAGTGTATTATCTACGTTCTGACGGTAATAGATAATATATCTCATGCGAGTATTCTATCCATGTTCTGACGGTAATGAATATTATATCTCATGCACTCTTCGGGTTTGTGTCCCCAGCTGAGTAAGATTCGTTTTCCCGTTGTGGATTCGAATGTCCATCCTGTAAGTCGATTTGCTTTTTCAAGCCCTCCTTTCGGATGATGAGTGTCTTGGCATATATACCAATTCACGCTTCGGTCGGTCACCTATTATATGCCCTAACCGGTATCCCTGGTGTTCCTTCCTTTCTGCTCCCTATTATGACCTTGGTCCCTTGTGGAGTCAGATTTTCCTGAGTTGATGTACCTTTTTTAGGTCTTTCTCAAATGTTGGTTGATTGATATCTCTCACCCTTATACGGTCTTAGATATTCATTCTTCCCGAGTTTGTTACCCTTATACCGGTAACACCTCATCTTGTTGCTTTTCCCCAGGAGAGTCTCTTTGTTAGACCTTTCCCGGTGGAATTCCTGTTGTGATTTTACCCTTTTGTTGTATTGGCGTTTTTCCCGATATATGCATTTTTCCCGGCAGGGAGGTTCTTTGTGAATCTTTTCCTGGTCCGAGTCCGGATTTTCATCCGAAGTATCCCTTGTGGATAGTTTGAGTCAGCTTGTGTCTTTCCAATGGATGTATTTTCCTTTGGAAATCTTCTTTTCCCCAGTGTGAGTCCTTCACTTCCCGGTGAGGTCTCTAGTCTAGTCGTGTTTTGTTCACGCAGTGTCAGTTTGTCCCCTAATTCAGAGTCGTGTCCTGCTCACGCATTTCTTTTTCTTTTTATTATCCCCACAAGAGTCCTGTTAGAGTCTCTGTTCCTGGTGAGTGTATTACTCCGATGGATCGTCTTTTCTGTGTGAACTATATCCCCACAAAGTTTGTGTCTTTTGCATGCATACATTTGCATCATGAGGTCTCTTAGGGACCAAAATTTGTCTCATTACTGTTATTTAAGCCCATTCTACCGCGTCGAGATGAAGATTTCTAAAATTCACTTCTCCGGCTAGAATGACCTTAAATAGGGGCATCTGTAAGACCCTAATTTTGGCCCTAAGATCCCTCATGGCATCATTTCATATCATATCATTGCCTCAAGGATCTTTGTGCACCTTGCCTGCTTCCCTGTGGGTGGGTTGTCTTTTGAATGTGGTTCTTGATCACCAAGCATGTTTTTCATTTGTATATCATTTCTTTTATTTCAATCACTAACCAAAAGTACAAAAATATGTCATCTAACCTTATTACTTGCAGATGAAGCAATTACAGGTCAAGGCAGTCAATGCATTTCAATGAGCAATAGATGGTGGCCATTCTTGAGAATTTGGGCACCACAATCATTATCAGGAGTTCATATGAGCTATGGTGTTATTTTGAATCAAAATCCCAGGTGGTAGAGGCTTGAATCTCATCAAGGCATTCTTCAGTCAACTGAAACCCTAGAAAAGTCAACACAAGTCAACTGTGCATTCAATCATGGATTTGAAGGTGGGAGATGATTAGAGAGACCTAATTCATGTCCATAAAAGTATCATTTGACATTTCAAACATCAAAAATGAAGAATTTGAGGTCAGATGAAAAGTTTCCAAAAATAGTAAGTGACCTGTAATTTGAAATTGCCAAAAATGGAAAGGTTCTCTCCTACAGATTACATGACCAAAAATGCTTCAAATGAAATTTTGTTGAACATGAAAGTTATAGATCTTTCTCTCCCATTTCCAAAAAGTCCAAGAACATGAATTTCTCATTTATGGTTGAAAAGATATGGATCAATCATTATCAATGGAATTTGAACTTCAAGAAGGCATAACTTTTGCACCAAAAGGCCAAATGAAGTGGTTCTTTTTGGAAAATTTCTCTCTTGATATGCACTATCCAAATCATGCATTACATTTCATCAATTCTCATCACAAAAATATTGGCATTTTCATTGGAATTTCATTTGAATTTTGGAGGGAAAGTGGTCATTTGAAAAATATGCATTGTTTTCATTTTCTAGCAATTGCCTTTGCCTCCAAACAGCATTTGAAAGTCATTCCAAGTGAAAATCGTGCATTGTTCCATTGCCATGCACATGTGAGGGTGATTTTGCCATTTTGCATCAACACTTGAATTTCACTAATCCATTTGCATTTGGTTTAATTGTGATTAGCAGCTTCATTAACAGATGGTATATATAGCTAATCCTAACAGAAAATCATAACAACACTTCCAAAATCTCAGATCTGAAAAATTCTCTCTCAACTTTCTCTCAACTTTTTCATCCAAATTCTTCATATCCTTTGCTTGGTTTGTGGTTTGTTCATGATCTACAAGCATAATTGAAGATTGTTGAAGCAAGATCCAAGAGAATTCATCAAGAATCGAGACTGTTGAACCTTGCATCCTTCCATGGCAGCTGAAATTTCTGGACAAATCAAGCATTGTTGAGCTATAATTCTTCATCCATTCATTCATCCAAGAGTTGAGGAGGATCTGTTTCAGCTTTTCCAGGCCTGAATCGCACGATTTCACTTCTGTAGCTTCATTAAGGTCAGAATTCGAATCTTATAATTCATGAAATTGATGTATGCACCTTGTAGATCCTTCAATGCTGATCATGCTGAACTTTAGATCCAGTAAATTCATGCAGTATTGAAGTAGTTATGTTGATTTTAATTTTGACATGTGGAACTTCTCTTGCTCAATCCATCCATATTATTGAGATTTAGAATAAATTGATCCTGGATTATTGATGTGTGATGTGAGATGAATCTATTGATATGCGTATGGTGAATTTTTGTGCATGTTGGTTCTTGATGATGATGAACACGATGAACATGTGATGAATGTCTAGGTTTTCATTTTCCAGAACTTGTTTGATCCTCATGAGCGCTGGTTTGCATGTGTTTCTTTGTTTGTTGCCATGCATTGGTCCATTTGGCTTTCACGTGGCACATTGATTGGTCCATATCGTTTTGCCTTGCCACGCGTGATTAATGAAACGACGCGTTTCATGTTAAGCGCCTTCATTCAAATTCTTACTCGGTTCGATTCCGAGTTCATGACATTTCCACATAATTGCCTTGCCTTATTTTTTCCATCTTGTACTCATATGTTCATGCATTGCTATTTCATGATTTTTAATTTTTCTCTTCATTCCAAAAATCATAACTCCATGAATAATCATCCAAATCACATGAGGTTTTTTGCACATTGTTCTTCATGATGTCTACTATTTTATGGTTATTTTTCCAGAATTTATGCTCGGTTGGATTTTAAATTTTCCTAGGGTTTGTTCATGCATATGCTATCTTGCACCTTGCTTGCCATTTGCTTTGTGAAATGATGATGGTTGATCCAATGAATGTGAAAATTGACATGCTTAAACTAGACACCTTGCTGGTCATTTTGGTATAGAAGTTTCATTTTTCTTATTTTTGGTTGTTGAGATCTGATCTGCTTAATGTAGGTGTGACAATGTGTGTCACACCATTGCTTGCTCCAATTGTTGATTTTCTTTACCATGCCAATTAAATGCCAAATAATGTGATTTTCTGCATGATGCTTCTTCTGGATGTTAGGTTTGATCATGAATTTTTGTGGAATTTTTAGATCCATTTCTGATTTGTTTGAGAGTTTCCTTGCTGGTTGGTCATGTTTGAACTTTTGATGAGTGTTGAACTTTCATGATTTGGGAAATGCTTGTGCTTTGTCATATGAACTTGAAATTTTACACATTGATTCTAGACACTTTGAAGTTTATTGTGACTTTGGTTTGAGTCATTTATCATTTGTCATCTCTGTTTTAGGATTGCCTTAAGTTGATGCATCAATTTGTGCCTCCTTTGAGCTTGTTTATGCTTACCTTGACTTGATGAATTTGATTACCATGCTTAAACTTGTACAAATGCCTTGATTTTTGGTGTGTTAATCATTTGATGAGTCTTGTTTAGCCATGATTTTTCTGGGAATTTATTGAATCATTTTTGAATAGATATGCCTTTGTTCATTTTGTTGCTTCAATGTGGTTTCAACTTGCATACCTTGACATGTTTTGATTGTGAAATTCTTTTGGTAATTGATAATGATATTAGACCTTTTGGATTGTCTTAAGATGTGTTTGAGGTTGATTCATGTTAATTTTTAGCTTCTGTTTTAAATTTTTTCCCCCTCTTTGACCTAGTGGTTGGTTGCTCATGTTTGAAGCTTTGTTTCAGGTTACACATTCAAGTTACACAATTGATGATGCCTCATCTTGAGAGCATTTGATATTTGCTTTTGCTTACTAATATGTGTTTTGTAGGTTGATGTTGACTTATTTGAGCTTGACTTGTGGCTTATGCCTTTGCCTATATTGGGTTTGACTGTTGATATTAACTGTTGGTTGTTTATCTGATCTGTGTACTGATTTGTTTGATGTTTCAACAGGTACATTAGTTGCTGTAGTTCATTTTGAACTTGCTTTTGCTTGGTTGCTTAACCAATTAGGTATAACCTCTCTTCTTCATGTAGTCTGGAAGACCTGGCTTGTTATGTGGCCAGGCACCTGTCTGAAGTCCTCCTTAAGAGGCAATGCTTGTGATTGTTTACTCTTTGTGCCAAGCAGGAAAAGCCCTCTTATGAGGCAATTGGTAGATAGAAGAGATGTGTAGTCCATCTCCTACTACTCAGTGTGTCATCCCTTTGCTCACATAACATGTTGGTGCATTGTGGATCTTAACCCAAGATCTATAGAGTCATTCTCTTGTGGAGAGAGTTCCAACTTTCTGAACTCCCACACCTTCTAATATTCAAAGCTCTCCCAGACCAGGGATAAGAGCCATGAGGCACACCCCTCATATCCTTTTCATCTGCTTCACCTTAACTCTCAATGTTAAGGTTAAGAGCACCACTTACCCCATTCCAGTTGACTTTAAAGTCTAACCTTGTTTTAGCCTAATTGCTTGTATATAGTGTGTGCTAATTGAATCATTGATTGCTTATTGGTTCATCTGTACATGTTTGCTTGTTTGCTTGTGTGCATTTATCATCATTAATCGTTCATTATTGCATGATCATCATTTCATATCTTTGTGACACATCTTTGGTTTGTCCATTGAGGAATCAACTATAAGTCCATTCATTGGCCATTGTTCCTATGATTTGGAAGGGATTGAGTGTAAGACATTTCATTGGCCACTTATGTCCTCTTTGCTTAGTGCTTTTGTTTGTTTGTTGTATGTGAGGATTCAATTGTAAGTCCATGTTGTTGGCATTTGTTTTCCCATGATCATCGGTTGGAGATTAGAGTAAGCCCAGATAGATTGGCATCTGACATCCATGTTTTGTTTTGTTTTGGGAGATTGGAATAAGTCCATTTATTGGCATCTGATATCCTTGTTTTGTTTTAGGAGATTGGTGTAAATCCATTGATTGGTATCTGGTATCCGTGTTTGTTTTGTGAGATTGGTATAAGTCCATTGATTGGCATCCAGTATCACTTTGTTTTGCTTATTTGTTATTGCTCATTGCCTATTCCTAAGGACACACTTGAATCATCTTCCATATGATTTCAAGAGGTGAACATCTGAGAAGTTTTACTTCCTCACCCTTCCATTTTTGTGTGTGTTTTCAAAACTCCATTTTCACATGTTAATCCAAACTTTGAACTATTGTACAAACATTTTCACTTCTCTTTTCAAATTAGAAACCTAGGCTTTAAGCCTATGATTTTCAAACTTCTCATTTTCATAACATTTCTTCTGAATCAATTCTAATCATACTTTGACCATACTTTTCATGAATACTCAAATCAATTAATCTCACTCATTCAATTGTTTTGTGGCCCAAGCCCACTTCTCATTCAAGTTTTCATACATTAGCCATAGGTTTGATTTATCCTAGTTGGTTGATGTTAATCTCACCTTTTGTCCTTAGTGATCGAACTGTAAGACTTCCGTACTAAAAATAGGGCTAACCCCTCTAGTACGTCGAAGCTTTTCTCACATGGTGGACTCGTTGTTTGTATAAGGTTGAGTTTTCTCCCGTGGATAACGAAAGACCTTAGGGATTTTGTTTTAAAATGAACCCACTCATATTTTGGAATTTTTTTAGCCGAACTACGGCGTTTTGATCCTTACCTTCCATGGAAAGGTACGTAGGCAACGGGTTCATCCGTTCAAACACAAAAACAATAAAAAATGTATATTCTTTTCTCATATTCCCAATCATGTTTGCACAATATGTCATAAACAAATAAACTTTTTTTATACAACAAGTGTGAAAAGGGCTCCCTAGGAGTACCTAGGACGTTTTGGGTGCCTAACACCTTCCCATTGCGTAATTAACCCCTTACCCAGACTCTCTGATCTTTTCATTAGTTTTCTATGTGTAAAACTTCTTAGGCTTTTGTTCGCTTTTTAGCCATTCCTTAGGATAAATAAAAGTGCGGTGGCGACTCGATTCTTTATATGCTTTGCTTTTGATTTAGTCAATAAATCATAAAGTGACGAATACACCGCTACAATTTTGATCCCTCATTTTTATGTTGGTACGTAGGCACAAGACCGAAGGTCTTGCCAAACAATAAAATATATAATTAATGAATTATTTTCTCATCCCCTCATTCTATTTGTTTGTAAACATCACTTTGTACCAAAATACATATGCACACAAAAATGGCTCTCTAGGAGTACCTAGGACACTTTGGGTGCTAACACCTTCCCTCTGTGTAACCAACCACCTTACCTGTAATCTCTGACATTTTATTAGTTTTGATTTCAAAACTTCTTACTTATTGGGTTTTGTTCGTATTTTTCCCTTTTCCCTTAGAAACAAAAAAAGCGCGGTGGCGACTCTTGTTATTTGATTTCAAGCTTATCCATAGCTTGATGATCATGAATTTACCAATACAGAAATTAAGTGGCAACTCTGCTGGGGAGTAGACTCCAGTGGGTTTAGCCTACTTTTTATGTGTATATATTTGTATATATGTGATGTTTGTATATATGTATGTGTGATATAATCTGCTTGTTATGCTTGGTGATCTCTGAGTGGTGAGATAAGTTCTAACCCGAACTTGAGTGCAATTAAGATAGGAGGATGGTATAGTCATGTTCGACTTGTGTGGAGTAGTCCTTAACAATTTGGCTTGAGATCCATCTTCTCAGTGGAGACTCTTTTGGATTTGGAAATGTCACACAAGTATTTATGGTTAGGCATTACTATCTCTAATTTGGGTCTGAGAAGCTGAGGACCGTAGAACATTTACCCCCCTCTTGGCCTACTTTGGACGTAATGCGGTAACTGTTCAAGTGTAGACTTGATAACAATTGTTACGCGATACTACACTCAGACGAGTTTCTCTTGAGAATATTATGGGTCGATGAGTCAGTCATCTTAACCTGTAATATCTGATAGATGGAATTAAGACTCTGGGAACTTTTTAGAACATGATCTATAGGTTTTTATCCTTAGTTCACTCCTTGGGGATGGTTCTTACCCAGACTTCATGCTCGTGACTTGCAACAAACCCTTGATTCTTGGTTGATCCAATCAAGTCTTGTCAATATCAATAGAACTTGGGTGTTGATGAGGTGTAAACCATAATCCACCAAAATGGATGATTGTTCTTGACAATGACTTGATTCATCCCTTGACCTTTGTTTTCCTTGTGTGTGATCCCTTATTTTTGATTGTTGCATTCATGCATTCATGCGCATCATAACATTCATCACACGAAAATTTCAAGGAACTAAGGTATCATTTGCAAATATTTTCAGACCATGGATTATGGACGAAGGAACACTAAGAAGTACAGTTTTAGATGACCCGACTTGAAAGAGTTACGGAAGCTAGCATCTTTTGTATTAGATCCCTTGGACTTCAAACAATGTCATGGGAAGCTTTTCCCCATCTTGTCTGCTGATATGGTTGAAGGACTCTTGAGTGTGCTAGTGCAGTTCTATGATCCTTTGTACCGCTGGTTCACTTTCTCGGATTTTCAGCTTGTGCCTACGTTGGAGGAGTATTCTCATCTTTTAGGGATACCTGTTTCTAGTATAGTTCCTTTTAGTGGATTGGAGGAGATTTCCCAATCTAGTATTATTTTTGAAGCTCTTCACTTGAAGGAGTCTGAGATAGAGGCTCATTGGGTGAAGAAAGGAGGGTTATTTGGGTTGCCATCTGATTTCCTCATCAAGGAAGCTACTGCTTTTGCTCAAGCTGGTAGTGGGGACGCTTTTGAAGCTATCTTTGTGTTGCTCATTTATGGATTAGATTCGTTCCCTAACATTGATGGTATTTCTCTTAATTGGGAATCATGTGCCTACTTTGTTGGGTGATATGTATTTCTCTTTGCATCTAAGGAATTCTAAAGGTGGTGGAACGATTTTCTGTTGCGTTCCTTTTCTATAGAAGTGGTTTATTTCGCACTTGTCTCAGACACCTGCTTTTATGGAGAACAAACAATGTCTAAGGTGGTCTCAGAGACTTATGTCTCTCACTAATGATGATATAGTTTGGTATGATCTGTCTTTGAGCAGTTTGGAGATTATTGATAGTTGTGGTGAATTCTCTAATGTGCCCCTCATTGGTACATAAGGAGGAATTAACTACAACCCTACTTTGGCTCATCGTCAACTTAGGTTCCCCTTGAGAGACAAACCTAATAACACTTTATTAGAAGGTCTTTTCTATCAAGAGGGTAAAGATTCCCAACATTTGAAGAAGAAGATTGTGCATGCTTGGCATAATGTGCATAGGAAAGGAAGATCCGAGCTTGGTCCGCACAATTGTGTAACTTTGGAAGCTTACACTCTTTGAATAAAGAAGAGAGCTTTGGAGTTGAAGATGCCTTATGCTTGTGAAATACCTATGTTTATGGTTGTGGTTGAGCCGTTAACTCTCCCAAACCAAGATGTAGAGGAGTTGGAAGACGCGCTCATCAAGATGAAGCAAGAGAAGGATATAATGGAAGAGCATTTCCGTGCTTTTAGCAAGAAGCGTGAAGAGTTGCAGTTGGAGTCTAAGGACAAAGATGCACTTATTGAGCTACTAGAAGACCGAGTGACGAAGAGACAGAGAGAGCCAGAGGTTTCATCTTCTAGCATGCCTCAGCCTTCTGTTGCTTGGAAGAAGATTGCTGACCAACTTGTCCTCGAGAAGACTCAGACGAAGGCTTCTTTTGAGACCGAGATCCGTCGCATTTGAAGGAAGTACGCACCTACAGCCAGATCTTCTCAAATTGTTGTTAGGGATCCTTGGGATGACTAGTCTCCTTTTCTCTTGTATTTTTCATTTAGTTTTTGAAATTTTACTCTGTGTAATCCTTCCAATTTATATCAATAAAAAGAGATTTTTGGTCATATCAAATTGTTGCAATTGCCATTTAAATATATATATTTGCAAATGATATAGTAATTTCCTTGAAAAATAAAAATAATCAAGCATTACATCTCATGTATCATTTGCATAAGTAGGTTTTTGCCAGATGTCTGATTGGTGTTTCTTCTGTGCTTTAGCCAAGCTGACTCACCAGTACAATACCCGAGCCAATCATCTGAGAATCATGGAGTACCTAGAGCAAGAGAACAGAGAGCTGAAGGACGAGATTGCCCGCCTGACAGCCATGATGGAGTCAGTTCTTACTGCTCAAAGTCAATCTTCTCCAACGCCTACAACTCCTCCTGCAAGGACTGTTATTTCAGAGGTGGTTACCTCTACCGTGCCTGCTGCTGCCGCCCATTTCACGCCAATTATGCCTGCCAAATTCCCGTGGGGAATGCCGTCCAACTTTTTGCCCGAAGGCTTTGCGCCTACCTTTTCTTCCATGCCGGCGTCTAGCCCGGTCATGTCCGTGCCACCTCCTGTTGTGCACACCTTGCCTCGCGTGGAGGACACCATCTATCACTCTGAGCCGTCTGAGGGTCCAGATGTCTATGAAAAAATGGATGAAATGAAGGATCAGTTTCTTGAGTTGCGCAAGGAAGTGAAGACGCTGAGAGGTAAAGATCTGTTTGGGAAGAGTGTTGTCGAGTTGTGTTTGGTGCCCAACGTCAAGATCCCAGTGAAGTTCAAAGTGTCTGATTTGAAAAGTATAAGGGGAATTCTTGTCTGCTCAGTCATCTCGTGATGTATGCTCACAAGATGTCTACTCAGACCGACAATGATCAATTGTTTATTTACTACTTCCAAGATAGTCTGATCGGCGCTGCGCTTCATTGGTACATGGGATTGGACAGTGCCAGCATTCGCACTTTCAATGACTTAGGGGAGGCTTTTGTCAAGCAGTATAAGTATAATGTGGACATGGCGCTAGATAGAGACCAGTTGAGGTCTATGTGTCAGAAGGACAAAGAGACATTCAAAGAATATGCGCAGCAATGGAGGGAGTTGGCTGACCAGATCACTCCTCCTTTAGAGGAAAAAGAAATGACAAAGATCTTCTTGAAAACTCTGAGTTCATTTTACTATGAACGAATGATTGCTAGTGCCCCCAGTGACTTTACTGAAATGGTAAACATGGCGATGATGCTTGAGGAAGGAGTCTGAGAGGGTCGTTTGTCAAGAGATGAGGCATCAACAAGCAAGAGGTATGGTAGTAATTTTGGTAAGAAGAAAGATAGTGAGACGAATGCGATAAGCAGTGGGAGGCAAAGGAGGCCAAAGATCAGAAGGAATCCAACATCTCGTCAACATCATCATCATCAAGTATCTTCCGTTATCCCGATATTTTCTAATCAACAAGCAACACCAGTTCAACAACACCAATGTCAACAACAACAACCGCAACAACAAACGAACACCTACGACAACAACAATACCAACAACAATCATCAACAACAAAACCTTGAAAGGAATAAGGTCTCTTTTGACCCGATTCTTATGTCTTACGCAGAGCTTTATCCATCCTTGGTTCTCAAGAACCTGATCCAACCAAGAAACCCGCCACAGATTCCAGAACCTCCTCCTTGGTGGTATAAACCTAAGCTCCATTGTGCTTTTCATCAAGGAGCACCCGGACATGATATTGAAAATTTTTATCCGCTTAAGTATGAGGTTCAGAAATTGATGAAGAGAGGTACAGTGTCCTTTGAGGACCGTGCGCCGAATGTGAAAGCAAACTTGTTGCCCGCTCGTGGGAACTCTTCTGTGAATATGATGGATGGTTGTCTTTGGGAATTTAATGTTTTTGATGTGCGTTTTATCAGGAGGTCCTTAGTGCAGATGCATAAGGATGTTTGTTTGGTAAGTGAGTGTGAGCACGACCATGACGGTTGTGTCGTTTGTAGTGTTAACCTGAGGGGTTGCAAAGTTGTGAGAAAGGACATCCAGCGATTGATGGATGAAGGCATGATCCAAATTGTTCAATCCCGTCATGTAGATGACGATGTTAATGTCATAGTGCCTGTTTTCAAGCAGCCTGGGAAGTTGGTGATTCAATATGACTCCAGTAACAACAACAATCAATGATCAGTATCGTCGTTGGTAATACGGTTAGCGGGCCCAGTCCAGTATTCATCTGATAAAGTTGTGTCGTATCAGTATAATGCTACAATAATGAAGGATGGTCAAGAGGTCTCGTTACCTACGACTAGTTCAGTGGTGACCATTGCTGATGTTACTAAGGTGACCCGCAGTGGTTGAGTGTTTAGGTCAGTGTTCCCAAAGGATAAAGAAGAAGCAGTTGTGAGTAAGAAAGTGGAAGTGCCTGTTGAAAACCCAGTCTGTTGTTCAAAAGATAAGTTTGGTGAATCCAGCAACTTGAAACCCAATGATAATGATGAGGTACTTAGGTTGATTAAAAGAAGCAAGTTTAATATGGTGGAGCAGCTGCTCCAAACCCCCTCAAAGATCTCAGTGTTGTGTCTACTCATGAATTCTAAAGCGCATAGAGAGCCACCGCAGAGAGTTCTATAGCAAGCTTTTGTACAACATGATGTTACAGTGGATCAATCAGATCATATTGTGGCTAACATCACTTCTTGCAATAATCTCAACTTCTATGATGAGGAACTCCCTGAGGAGGGCATGAATCATAATTTGGGTTTGCACATCTCGATGAATTGCAAAGAGGACGCTTTGTCAAATGTGCTTGTTGACACTGGTTCGTCACTAAATGTGCTTCCGAAGTCAACTTTGTCAAAGCTATCTTACCAAGGAGTGCCCATGAGGTATAGCGGTGTAATTGTCAAAGCTTTTGATGGTTCGTGCAAAACGGTTATTGGTGAAGTGGACCTTCCAGTTAAGATAGGTCTGAGTGATTTTCAAATTACTTTTCAAGTAATGGATATCCACCTTGCCTGCGGTTGTCTGTTGGGAAGGCCATGGATCCATGAGGCAGGAGTCGTTACTTCAACTTTGCACCAGAAGCTCAAATTTGTGAAGAATGGCAAGCTAGTGATTGTTGGAGAGAGAAGGCATTGTTGGTTAGCCACTTGTCATCTTTCTCTTACATAGAAGCTAAGGATGAGGTTAGAACTCTGTTCCAAGCCTTATCTGTTGCTGCTGAAAAGAGAGTTGGGGCACCTATGTCCTTGTTGAAAGATGCTCAAAAGATTGTGGAAGAAGGCAATGTCGACCAGTGGGGGCGCATGGTAGAGGTCTCCGACAACAAAGGCAGAACCGGTTTGGGGTTCCAGAAAGGCTCATCAACTGCAAGGTCTGAAGATATGCAACTTAGCTTCCGTAGTAGAGGGTTCATTCATGGCAATGAACAACACTTAGCTGTTGTGCTAGAGGATAGCAAAGAGGAAGACTGCACCAACTTTGTAACGCATGGAAAGACATGCAACAATTGGACTACTATTGATATTCCTGTTATTTTGCATCGATCTAAGTAATTGCTTTTATATGTTTTAAAATCCTTCTCTTATGCATAAGGGAGAAGTGAACATTGTTTGGGCATTTTCAAATTGATCATCAATAAAATTAATTCTATTCATCCACATCTATGATGTTTGTTTTTTACTCTTTGCTTTATTCTGAAAATGGTAATCACAAAAAACATAAATAAACAATATAATTGTCCATCTGCATAATATTTGGTCACAAATTCACTTCTCTAAAATCAAAATATCAAATCATTATGCAGGTTGGTTCCTAACCCCATTGAATACAATGATCATTCTCCTTCTCCAAATTTTGAATTCCCTGTGTTTGAGGTCGGGGAGGAAAGTGATGTGGAGGTGAGTGATGAATTATCTCATCTTCTTGAGCAAGATGAAAAGACCATTCAGTCGTTCGAAGAGCAAGTCGAGTTAGTCAATTTGGGTTTCGAGGATGATGTGAAGGAAGTCAAGATTGGGTCTCGTCTGTGTCCAGATGTCAAGAAGGGGTTGATTGATCTTCTTTGAGAGTATCCAGATGTGTTTGCTTAGAACTATCAAGATATGCCTGGGTTGGATTCTGAGATTGTGGAGCATAGATTGACGTTGAAGCCAGAATGTCCGCTAGTCAAGAAGAAGTTGAGAAGAACGCATCCTGATATGGCTGTGAAGATCAAAGAGTAAGTGCAAAAGCAGATTGATGTCGGTTTCCTTGTACCAGAGAGCCTTACACCTTGGGGAACATTCTGCTATAGATTGGTGCCTTTCGGTTTGAAGAATGCTGGTGTAACTTACCAGAGAGCAATGACTACTCTTTTTCATGATATGATGCATAAAGAGATCGAAGTTTATGTCGATGACATGATTGCTAAATCAATTAATGAAGAGGAACATGTTGAGCACTTGTTGAAGCTATTCCAGCGTTTGAGGAAACATAAACTCCGCTTGAATCCCAATAAGTGTACTTTTGGCGTTCATTCTGGTAAGTTGATGGGCTTTATTGTCAGCGATAAGGGTATTGAAGTTGATCCTGCCAAGGTCAAAGCAATACAAGAGATGCCTGCGCCCAAAACTAAGAAGCAAGTCATAGGTTTTCTCGGCCGCTTGAATTATATTTCCATATTCATTTCCCACATGACTGCCACATGTGCGCCTATATTCAACCTTCTTAGGAAAGATCAGTCATGTGATTGGACCGAAGACTGCCAGAAAGCTTTTGACAGTATCAAGGAATATTTGCTTGAACCTCCGATTTTGTCTCCACCTATTGAAGGAAGACCGTTGATCATATATTTGACTGTGCTTGAAGATAGTATGGGTTGTGTTCTTGGTCAGCAAGATGAGACTGGAAAGAAAGAATTTGCAATTTACTACCTCAGTAAGAAGTTCACCGACTGTGAGACTCGGTATTCTATGCTTGAGAAAACTTGTTGCGCATTGGCCTGGGCTGCTAAGCGTCTGCTCTAGTATATGTTGAATCATACCACTTGGTTGATATCTAAAATGGATCCAATCAAGTATATATTTGAGAAACTTGCTTTAACCGGGAGGATTGCCCGTTGGCAGACGTTGTTATCAGAGTATGATATCGAATACCGATCTCAGAAAGCAATCAAAGATAGTATCTTGGCTGACCATTTGGCTCACCAACCGATTGAAGACTATCAGTCAGTACAGTGTGACTTTCCTGATAAAGAGATTTTGTACTTTAAAATGAAAGATTGTGGTGAACCGTTGCTTGAAGAAGGGCCAAAACCTGGTTTCCGTTGGGGCATGGTATTAGATGGAGTTGTTAATCAATATGGAAATGGAATTAGGGCAGTGATCATTACTCCTCAAGGAACGTATCTACCATTTACAGCTAGATTGATTTTCAAGTGTACAAATAACATGGCAGAATATATAGCTCGCATTATGGGGCTTGAAGAGGCCATGAATCTTAGAATCAAGTATTTGGATGTCTTAGGTGATTAGGCTTTGGTTGTGAATCAAATCAAAGAAGAATAGGATACAAATCAACCCGGTTTAATACCATATAGAGACTATGCGAGGAGAATTTCAAGTTTCTTTACAAAGGTTGAGTTTCATCATATCCCTCGAGATGAAAACCGGATGGCAGATGCTCTTGCAACGTTGGCATCAATGATTGTAGTGAAGTATTATAATGAAGTTCCTAATTTGTCTATGATGCGTCTTGATAGGCCAGCTCATGTGTTTGTTGTTGAAGAGATTAAAGACGAGAAGTCATGGTATTAGGACATCAAATGTTTCCTCCAAAGTCAAATTTACCCGCTTGGGGCATCTTTGAAAGATAAGAAGACTTTGAGAAGATTAGTCGGTAATTTCTACTTGAATAGTGATATACTATACAAGAGAAACTTCGACATGGTTTTGCTCAGATGCGTGGATAGACACGAAGCAGACTTATTGATGACTAAAGTGCAAGAAGGTTCCTTCGGTACTCATTCCAATGGACATGCAATGGCGAAGAAGATGTTGCGAGCAGGTTACTATTGGCTGACAATAGAATCTGACTGTTGCAAATTTGTGAAGAAGTTCTACAAGTGTTAAATTTATGCTGATAAGATTCATGTTCCTCCGACACTATTGAATTATCTCTTCCCCATGGCCTTTCACCATATGGGGAATTGATATGATTGGGATGATTGAGCCCAAAGCTTCGAATGGACATCGTTTCATTTTGGTGGCAATTGACTACTTCACAAAATGGGTTGAAGCGGCATCGTATGCAAATGAACCAAGCAAGTTGTTATAAGGTTTATCAAGAATCAGATTATATGTCATTATGGTGTGCCAAGTAAGATCATTACTGCCAATGGATCGAACTTGAATAATAATATGGTGGAAGCTCTTTGCAAAGACTTCAAGATTGCACATCATAATTCTTCTCCCTACAGACCCAAGATGAATGGGCTTGTGGAAGCTACAAACAATAACATTAAAAAGATTATCAAGAAGATGGTTGTCACATGCAAGGATTGGCATGAGATGTTCCCATTTGCTTTGCATGGATATCACACATCTGTCCGCACTTCAACATGGGCAACCCCTTTCTCTATTGTGTATGGTATGGAAGTAGTACTCCCCATAGAGGTTGAGATTCCTTCATTGCGAGTACTCATGGAAGCCAAGTTGACTGAGACTGAATGGTAGTAAACCAGGTTCTACCAATTAAATTTGATTGAAGAGAAGAGATTAACGGCCATGTGTCATGGCCAGTTGTATCAACAAAGGATGAAGAAAGCTTTTGATAAGAAGGTCAAACCTCGTGTATTCAAAGAAGGTGACCTTGTGATCAAGAAGATTTTATCGTTCATACCAGATTCTAAAGGAAAACGGACCCCTAATTATGAAGGCTCATATGTTGTTAAAAGAGCCTTTTCAGGCGGTGCATTAATACTTACAACTATGGATTATGAAGAGTTCACTCCTCCTGTGAACATAGATGCAGTCAAGAAATACTTCACCTAAAAAGAAAAAAACAACTTGCTAAGTTGAAAACCCGAAAGGGCGGCTTAGGCAAAAAAGGAGCATCTCGGTGGATTGAAAACCCGAAAGGGCGATCCAGGCAAAAATTAGAGACATAAAAATAGAAAGAAATTTCCGATAAGTTGAGTACCCCACCCTGGGGAAACTTATGCAAAAATTAGGGATTATGGCAAGTAACTGCATTCTGTTAATCTTCAGTTTTTTGAAAATTTGATTGAGCACAAGGGTTGACATCAATTCATCACCCCGGCAGCAGTCGAGAGCACAGTGGATATCAAGAGTTGGTAGAAGGATTAAGGGTCATTTGTATTCAATGTAACCCTTTTCCATGTAAATTACCATTTTCAACTTTGTAAAAATCTATGGGGTCTTGTCATTTACAGACTACCATTCTATCAAATAAAGGTGAACTTTTATCCAATTGTTTCTACTCTTATTTATTTCAGCCAAAAGTTTAAATTTTATTATGATCATTTTTTGAAAATTTAAAATTTTTGAAGCTTTTTTTCTTAAAACATATAAAAAGCAAGAATTTTCCAAAGCAATTAAAAAAAATATCAACAGCATTCCGATGGATAACAAGTCTTTGAGTGTGAAACATCAGAGGTTCCCAAAGCAGTTAACCCTTTGGATATCCCTAGACGATTGTGTTGATTCAGCTCCTCAGCGGAATTTTTTATTCCCCAATAGAGCTTCGTTCCTTTTTCTTAGCTGAGTTGGTCGATTCAGGTACCCTGCGACTTGTCTCCCTCGACAGAATTTCTGCCTTCCCCAGTGGAGTTTGATTTCCTTCAGCAGAAATGGTTGATCTCCCTAGTAGATCACATTGGTTTTCCCCCCATTCACCAGTCGACTTGCTCCCCAGTCAGAGTTTCCTCCTGGTTCCTGAGCAGTTTATTTTCCCTGTAGGGATGTCTCCCATTTTTATGGTGTTGACCTAAAATTCCCCACATATATTTCTCTTTCCTCAGCAGATCTCCTCCTTCCCTAGTTAGGGTTGAGCCTTTTTGGATTGTTGATCTCTCTGTTCTCCAGCAATTGTCTCCATATTTTATGGATTGACCAGGGATTGTACCGATGATTTAATTTCTTTGCGACACCTTTGTATCCTTTGTGATTGTCCTTATCAGCATAATCATCATATACATATACATTCATATAATTTCATATTTGCATATTCGCATATCTGATTAAATTGTTGGTTTGAGATTCTCATTCCTTGTCTGGCGGTACTTTATCCCCATACAAATTTCGGTGTCTGTCCTCCCTCAATTATAGAGCATCAGCCCCTTAGGCAGAAAGACTTTAACCTTTCTCCTCTTCCCCACTGAGTTATTTCCTCGTGGATGATTATTACTTCAGTTTCCTCCCCAGTTGTTTATCTGCATGGAACCACTCCCCTTGAGTTATGTCCTCATTGGGTTGAGTCTTGATTGACTGTTTCTTTCTAGATCCTACCTAGATAGATACTTTGAGTTCCCTAAGAGTCTATTGCCCAGTAACTGGTAATATTCTTCTTAGTTTGCAGTTTGTTACTTCTTGCCCAATACCCGGCAAAAGTGTCCCACAAGTAGAGTCCCTAGTGGATCTGATTCCCCAGGAAGTATATCCTTGATATGATCACCCTAATCGGTGACGGATATCTTTCTCTCCCCTGCTTGAGTTTATCCTTCATATGTTCATACTAACCGATCACGAATATTCTCTTTTCGGTATTATACCCAGTAAAAAGGTAGTTGTAATCCCTATTCTCGTTTCCCGGAGAGTTAATCTTTGATATTTTCATTCTAACCGATGACGTGTTTCCTTATCTATGCGGTCTTCTACCCAGTAACTGGTAGTTGTAAATCCTATTTTTTGTTCCCTCCGCAGAGTTGATCCTTGATATGTTCACTTTAACCAGTGACAGATTCTCTCTCTTGGTATTATATCCAATAACTGATAGATGTAATTCCTATTTTATCTCCTCGCAGAGTCTATCCTTGATATGTTCATCCTAACCGGTGACAGATTTTCTCTTTGATAGTCTTCTATCCAGTATTTGATAGATGTAATTCCTACTTTTTCTTCAGTTGGTTTATCCTTGATATGTTCTTCTTAACCGATGACGGGTATCCTCCTTGACAATCCTAGGCAAGTCTATCCTTGATATGTTCATTCTAACCAATGATGGATTTTCTTCCCCGTTGAGTTTGTCCTTGATATGTTCATCTTAACCAATGACGGATACTCTCACCCTTGGTCTTCTGCCCAGTAACTGGTATTTGTAAATCCTATTTTCTGCAGTTCTCCCCAGCAAGGCTATTCTTACCCATTAACTGGTAATGAATATTCCCTTCTGTTGTTTCCCAACGAGTCATCCTTGATATGTTCAGCCTAATTGGTAACGGATGTCCTCTCTGTCAGATTTTTATTATATCCTTACCCAGTAACAGGTAGTAGATAATAGATTTATGCTCCTCCTATGTTGAAGTTTATTTCTTCCCCAGTTGAGTTAAGTGCGCGTTTCCTTAGTGAAACCGCATTCCCTGCATGATTCAAGTACTTCAGTTTTATTCTGACTTACTCGTATCCCCTGCAGATGTTGTTGTTCCTCGGCTGTGTCTTTTCCATGTTGTATGGAATCCTTCAAGTCCCCTAGTAGTTTTAAGTCGTAGCTTGGTCTGCGCATAACTCCTTTATCCCCTAGAGTCTCTGTCTCCCCAGTGTGTTTCCCTTACGGAATGCATTATACTCCTGCGGACTTTCGGTCTCTCTGAGTTCTTTTCCTTTGTGGCAATATTTCCCCATAAAGAATTTACTTTTGCATTCATATCATATGCACCATGAGGTCTCTTAGGGACCAAATTTTTTTTCTATATGTTGTTATTTAAGCCCATTCTATTGAGTCGACATAAAGATTTTAACCTTCGCCTCCTCAGTTAGAATGTCCTTAAATAGGGGCAGCAGTAAGACCCCAATTTTGACCCTCATATCCCTCATGCAATTTCATCATAAGCATTAGCATTGGGATCATACCTTGGCATCCTCCTTACCCCTCCTTCATTGGGTTTGTTTTGGGAGATATCACCAAGTACTTTGTGATTGTATCATACTTGTATATTATCATTTTACTAACCAAAATACCAAAAAAATGTCTTTGCATTTGCCTAACTCTTTTGTAGGTAGGACATGATCTCCATTGATCTATCAAGTTCATATCTAGGGTTTGAGACCCCCATGACAAAGACCACACAAACAAGCAAAGTATACACAAACAAAATATAGCACACAATATGGTCCAAATGGACAAAGTGAAAATTGCATTAACATAAACAATTAGAATGATATGAACAATGGCAAATGAAATAGAGTGCTAAAAGTAAATTACATTAAAGTAAAAGTTTGAAATTAAAAGTTAGTAGTTAATTGGTTAGGAGTTAGTATTGTTTTTCTTTTGCTTTTCATTTCAAGACATTCTTTGGAGAACACTCAACCCACTTATCACAAGCATGAATCCTTGAACCAAAACATCTTCCAAAGGAAGGAAAGAAGGCCAAGTTTCCACACAATACCATGAAAGAGTGGAGAATTACAATCTCACTAACTAGAATGCTTATGCCTTTTATGTCACAAATTTAGCGCTATGTTAAGCAATCGTAATTTGACTTATGTAGAAGTCACAACTATTTGAGTCCGGGAAATAGAATTTTGGTGTTAATACATGTTAGAGACATAGTATAATTAACTATTCTCATTAAACATACCACACACAAAAAGAATATGCAAAAGGTGTGGCCTAATCTCATCCATACTCATGTCAATTTTTCAATCAACTAGCATTAGGACTTTGAGATGTCATAGGCCAAATGGAATGAATGAATGAAGAAAGGGAATAAGATGAAGTGGGAGGGGAATGGATCAAAACACAAATTGGTCAAAGGAGGACTTTTACCAAATTAATATCATCCATTCATTTTGGGAGATGGAATGTACATTCCATCAATCCCCTAAATCCAATGATATTAATTTGACAAAGTCAAATCAACCTTGACCAAGGCCCAACAACAAGAGTCAAACAGAAACAAGTCATCACAATTGGTCAACAAACCTATTTGGGCATTTATTCAAATTAAAATACTAAAATAGTGCATTTAAATTAAATATGGTTTGTCCAATTCCTAAAATCTCATCAAAACACCAAAGAAATGGCCATGAGATTTATTATAGGCCAAACAAGGTCAAAGGACCTTGGAGAAAAAATTTCATAATTTTTGGACATTCAAAAATATTTTTAAACAATTAAAAACAAATGCAAAATCAATTAATTTATGAAAAATATTAATAATGATCCAAAAAATAATTGTAATTCAGAATATGAAAGAGAAAAATATTTGAAAATTTATGGTGAAAGTCCCATATTGTTTGGATCAATATTGAATTTAATATGAATTATTGAAAATAATGCAATTAAAATGAAAATTAAATATCAGAAAAAATGTGGACCACTTGATCTCCCTCATTAATTGAGGTGGCAGATCAAGTGGTCAGAAACGTGTTATCCATGATGGACATGAGTCAGCGCGCCACAACATTGGTATTTAAAAAGGACAATCGTGATTAAAACAAAACAAGAGGATCGTGTGGCTGTGAGACATGCCAGCGCATGGCCGGAGCTGTAGCTCCGGTCTTCTTCTCCGGTGGACCTCACCGGACTGGTCCACCATCAACCATCACCAAAATTAAAAACAAGGACATGGTTTCAAAGTAAAAATGGCATTGAGCTCGAATATGGCCTCAATTCACTCTAACTCCAAGGATATTGAGAGATACATGGAGTTGAAATTTGAGGTACACGAACTGAGTTGCTTCAATTTGGCCTCAAAGCAACTCAATCTTCTTGCCTACATTTGTAGGACTTTAGACAACCAAAGAATCAATGGAATTGAGCAAGAATTTGAGAGAATCAAAGAGATCAAAATTTCTGGAAAATACCTTCAATGGAGGTCTGAATTCAACTGATCTTGATCTTGCTTGTGCTTGATCTCACTCTACTTGATTGCAGAAGAAGGATTGGATGCTTAAAAGGCTGTGGATTCCTGGAGATTTGAATTTCAAAACAGTGGAAAATCAACCTCAAATTCAAAAGAATTTCTCAGGTTTATCCTTTGTAAAGTGAGGGTTTGAGATGGGGATCAAAGCTTGCGCGTATGTGTGTTTATTGCTTAGCATATGAGGCTCTATTTATAGCTGAAACCATTGATATTTGCACACTTGAAATCACTTTCCAAATTTGGTCATTAATGATGCATGGGTGCATGGGCGCGCATAGGCCCATAAAATCATTGCCATAAGTCCACAAGTGAATGTTAGATAGTCTGAATTCAGCTTGGATTGCAAGGCAAGCGTGCATTTGGATTTGAAGTTTGCTCCTTGCCAAGTGATGACACCATGTTCATTCCATATGCAGCCTATGCATTCCTTGTCCAAAATGAATGAATTTGAGCTCTTTGGAAAGGTGAGATAAAGAGGAACAACTTTCATGTTCAATACTTTTTCATTTGGAGCTTGGAACTCAGAGAAATTAGAGGTGGAAGTTTAGAAATTTTTGACATATCAAAATTTTTCTAAGTGTCAAGCCATATGTCTCAATATTCCACCTTGCTTAACTTTTAATATGAGCTTCAAATGAGAAACGTGTCTTCATGAAAGTTGTAGCTATCTCAAAGACCTTAAAAATGGTCACCAAATTCATGTAATTTGGATTTGAAATGATAGAGTTATGCATTTTTGAAGTTTGGAAAAATCACTTGGTCAATGGTATAGGTCAAAAGTGACCTAAAATGTAACCTCATATCACATGCTCAAAAAAGTTGAATTAGCTTCCACTCCAAACATCAAAGTTGAAGTAGACACATTGCATTTGAATGTGTAACTTGGAAATATTTCATATCATAAAAATTGAGCAAGTTATGGCCTTGGGAAGTTGACTTTCAAATTAGGGTTTAGACAAAATGACCTATAATTTTTCAACATAGAAAATGATTTTCCAAGCAAAACTAGATCTAGGTCTCAATATGAAAGTTTTTTGGAATGTCATTTAGAGTAAGTTTTCTATTGGAATCATTTTCATATGGTGAAAATTATAGTAGATAGGGTCTAGAGAGACCCAGTTTTGATCAGATGAATCCATCTGGCCAACCACCATCAACCAACTTGCTAACTTCCAATCCTCTTGACTTTTTTGGCTCATGGTAGATCATATATGCATAAGATGATGAATTTTTAAGTGTCCCTTGAGAAATTTGATCAATTGGTGAGATAGCTTGTTGGAGAAGTTACTCAAGATACCTAGTCAAACTAGGGTTTCCAAGGAAACTCACCCTCAAACTCTTGAAGAAAACTTGATCAATATAACATGTAGAGAACATTGGGACTCATATATGATATTCATGACCATTCTTGAATAAATTCTTGGTTATGCTCTTTGTTCATGAGGGTCTCAAACCCTAGATGTGAACTTGATGAATCAATGGAATCATGCCCTTCCTACAAAAGAGTTAGACAAATACAAAGACATATTTTTTATACTTTGATTAGTAAAATGATAAAATACAAGTATGGTATAATCACAAAGTGCTTGGTAATCTCTCCCAAAACAAACCCAATGTAGGAGGGGTAAGGAGGATGCCAAGGTGTGATCCTAATGCTAGTACTTATGATGAAATTACATAAGGGATATTAGGGTCAAACTTGGGGTCTTACATCTGCCCCTATTTAAGGACATTCTAACTGAGGAGGTGAAGGTTAAAATCTTCGGCTCGACTCAGTAGAATGGGCTTAAAATAACAACATAGAGAAACAAATTTTCGTCCCTAAGAGACCTCATGATGCATATGACGTGAATGCAAAAGTTAATGCTTTGTGGGGAAATATTTCCAAAAAGGAAAAAGAAATCAGAGAGACCGAAAATCCGCAGGAGCATAATGCATTTTGTAAGGAAAACTCGCTGGGGAGACAGAGACTCTGAGGAAAAAGGAGTTATGCGTAGGCCAGGCTACGACTTAAAACTACTAGGGGGACTAGAGGGATTCCACACAAATATGGAAAAGACTCAGCCGAGGAAACAACAACATCTGCAGAGGATACGAGTAAGTCAGGACAAAACTTAAATACTCGACTCATGCAGGAAAAGTGATTTCACTAAGGAAATGTGCACTCAACTCAACTGGGGAAGATAAAGCTTCAACACAAGAGGAGCAGAAATCTATTATCTATTATCCATTACTAGATAAGGAGATAATAAAGATCTGATAGAGAGAACATCTGTCATCGGTTAGGATGAACATATCAAGGATGACTCACTGAGGACCACCAGGAGGGAGTATTCATTACCGATTACTAGGTAAGAATAGCCTTGCTGGGAAAAATTGTAGAAAATATAGGATTTACAACTACCAGTTACTCGGCAGAAGACCAAGGGTGAGAGTTTTCGTCATCGGTTAGGATGAACATATCAAAGATAAACTCAACAAGGAAGAAAATCTGTCACCGGTTAAGATGAACATATCAAGGATAGACTTGCCTGGAAATGTAAAGGATGATACCCGTCAGCGGTTAGGATGAACATATCAAGGATATACCAACTGAACAAAAAGGGTAGGAATTACATCTATCGAAAGCTGGATAGAAAACCGTCGGAGAGAAAATCCGTCACCGGTTAGGATGAACATATCAAGGATTAACTCTGCGAGGGGACAAAGTAGGATTTACAACTACCAGTTACTGGGTAGAAAACCAATCAAAGAGAAAATATGTCACTGGTTAAGATGAACATATCAATGATAGACTCCGCATAGGGGAAAAATAGGATTTACAACTATCAGTTACTGGGTAGAAAACCACAAGGAGAAGAAAACCCGTCATCGGTTAAGATGAACATATCAAGGATTAACTCTCTGAGGAACAAAATAGGGATTACAACTACTTTTTTACTGGGTAGAATACCAAAAATAAGAATATTTGTCATTGGTTAAAGTTAACATATCAAGGATAGACTCAGGCAGGGGAAGGAAAGATATCCTTCACCGGTTAGGATGAACATATCAAGGATATACTTCCTGGGGAATAGATCCACTGGGGACTCTACTGAGGAGAAAAATAAGGGTACTTTTGCCAGGTATTGGGCAAGAAGTAACAAACTGCAAACTAATAAGAATATTACCAGTTACTGGGTAATAGACTCTTAGGGGACCAAAGCATCTATCTAGGTAAGAACTAGAAAGAAAACGGTCAATCAAGTCTCAACCCAATGAAGACATAACTCAAGGGGAGTAATTCCATCCAGAAAATTCACTGGAGAGGAAACTGAAATAACAACCGTCCACAAGGAAACAAACTCCTTGGGGAAACAGAGAAATGTTAAAGTCTTTCTGCTTAAGGGGCTGACACTCTATAATTGAAGGAGGACAGACACCAGATTTGGTATGGGGATAAAATACCGCCATAATTGGTGCGCTTCCCGTTTATTATATTTTATTACTCGTTTTTGACCCGTGTGCGACAGCGGATCAAATTGGTGTCGTTGCCGAGGACTCTTGTAGATCTTAACCAATATTATAATTTTAGGTATTATGTTTTAGCATTTTTTTTCTCTAAACTTCTTATGTCTTGGTCTTTTTGCGGTTTAGGATTAAAAAAATCTGTTTTTAAACAAATTGTCTCAGATTATTCTGATTTTTTATCGATTCATTAGGAAAAAATCAGTAATCAAAAGTCTCTATTTATGAAATAAATGGTGGATGCCGCCCTAAAAAACCGAAATTCCTTATTTTTCTATTTTTTATGATTTTATTTCTGTTTTGGTAGTTTCAGAAAATTCCACAAAAATTCTCAAAATTCTTAATTGGTGTTATTAGATTAATTTTCGTGTTTTTGTATTTTTTCCTTTTATTTTAATAGGCTTTTTCGTATTTCAATTGTTTTTTTAATAGGGACATTGTCGGTATTTTTCTATTTGTTGTTGCATTGTTGAATTAGTTGTGTTTTTCTCATTGTTTGTTGATTTTTTTTTCTTTTCTATTGAGTTTAACATGACTGACCAAAGAACTCTGAGAGAACTTGTTACCCCTGATGTTGATTATAATGATTTGTGTATTGATCAGACTCCAGCTGCTGCCAAATCCTTGATTGAGAAGATGTCACTTAACTTCCAACAGTTCAAATCAAGAGATAATTTTTTGGTCCAAGCAAAAGGTGTGAATGAGATTCAAGTTTCTTCTTCCAACAAAGCTCTAGAAACCAGAATTGATGAACTTACCTCTTTAGTGAAACAATTGATGCTACCCATTCCACCACCACCACCATATAACCCTCCACATGTAACCACCTTTTTACCTTCTGAACCTTCACTAAAGGAACTTGTCAAGCAAATGGTTGTAAACAGTCTCCAATTTCAGCAGCGAACAGATTCTAGTATTCAGACTTTACAAACGCAAATTGGACAACTTGCTACTCAAATAAATAACATGCAAACCCAAGGGTCGAACCAGCTTCCAGCCCAAACAGTTGTCAATCCAAAGGATTCTAATGCTAATGTAAGTGAAATTTCCTTGAGATCCGAAAAAGTTGCAGAACCAGCCCCAGAAAAAATAAAAACATTGTTAGTGTAACACTTGAAAATAAACCTGAACCTTCTATTGTTGTTGAGGTTGAAAAAAAGTATGTATTACGAATCCCTTTCCCATAATGAGTACAAAAAAATAAGAAGATTGACGAGGAAGAGCATTCTGTTTTTCAAATAGAGTTGGTTTCTGAAGTTGTTAATGACGCTAGTTCTGAACTATTTGCGCTTGATTTTCCATCTCTCTCTGGTTTTGATGATATTTATTCATGTTCTGATTGTACTGACACTAACGTTTGTGTTGTCTGTGCTGAGATTGATGCTGCCTTGCAGGCTGATTCATTTCCTACAGGTGAAGTTGTTACCAATAAACCTGTTTTTGCAGTTGATGCTCTTGACATTCCGGCTGCCACAAACATACCATCCATTGAACAACCACATTCTATAAAGCCTAAACCACTTCCCAAAGATTCATATTATTCATCAAAGCTTCAACTTAAGCAGAAACATAAGAAGGGAATTGGATGGACCATGGCTGACACTCGTGATATTAGCCCATCCATATATATGCATAGGATCTTACTTAAAGATGAAATAAAAGTAGTGAGGCAGACCCGTAATCCTTTGATTCTTGATGTTGTGAAAAAGGAGATCACTTTCATGCTCCCATTTAACATTTTTGCTTATCAAAGATTATTCTTTGATCCTGGAATACAAGGCGAATGCACTAATCAAAATTTCAAGGTCAATGGACACTACCCAAAGCTACTACATGAGAACCCGACTTTGGAAGAAGAGACTGTAGAAGAACTCTCTTTGGGAAAGGCTGCTTATGCAATCACTTATCCGCCTTGACTCCTCGGGTGTGTTCTTTCCTTTCTCTCACTCTTATTTTATATTTATGCTCTTTCATTGAGGACAATGTATGTTTTAAGTGTGGGGGAGGGAACCATTTATTTTTTTATTTATTAGTTTTGTTTTTAGTTTTTCTCTGTTTTGGTTTTTGTTTGCTTTCTTAAAAAAATGCATCTTCTTGAAAGTTTTAGGCTATAGACTGGCTAAGTTGAGATTAGTTTGCGGAGACTTGGGAAAAATTCACAAGATCGATATCGTCTTAACACCGTAAGTCTCTTGCATATGGAAATTGATTCGAATTCTTATTATGTTTTAGCTTTAAATTCTCATTCTCTGACAGCTCCTGAGTAGTTTATTTCAGCAGTCAGCACCATCACTCACACACTCTACGCAGGGAAGCCGATGAATATAAGTGAGTGTTTCGACAAAGAAAAAAAAGAGAAAGAAAACGGAATGCACCTTCTAAGTTTGGTGACCCTCACCCGGTCACTTAACCCAACAGATGTAGAGCCTTCAAAAAAATTGAAAATAAGACTCGTTGTCAGTTGGTTCAGCGGTTTCTGGTGCTGAACTTGGTAGGGCGGATTACGGTCCGATCCCCCGCAACTACAACTGAGTAAGCAAAGGGTTATGCCACGTAAGTACTAGAATCCCGTGCAATAAGGATCAGAGTCACTAACCGATCACCTTGCTATGGGTGTGTGGAGATAACGGGCTTAATGTGATTGCGCCTGAATGAAAAAGAGCAAAAAGAAGGATTAGTAAGTTAGCCTTTAACATAATAACATGATTCAAGTTGATTTGTGTATTCAGGAGGTTTATGTCTGCATAAATGTGGATTAGTGTTCTTACAATATCCTTAGTGTGCAAGATTAGTACCTATCGAAGCAAACTTAACCGAAGAAGACTTGTAGCCTAGAATGAGTAACCGTTCATATGTCTGTGTTTTGTTTTGTTTTTCATTTTGCTTGGAGTGCAAAAGTTCAAGTGTGGGGGAATTTGATCAGTGCATTTTGATACACGTTCTTCCATGTTTGTACTTAAGCATTTCTTCAGTTTGCTTTGATTATTTTTATGTTTTAATGTGTTTTCATAATTTATGTTATTTTTGCACTTATTTAATTTTCGTATTTAATTTTCAGCATTAGCAGCTATCGCGAGAAAAATAATATCTTGAGCTAGGAGTATCGGATTGAGACGTGCTACTAGTCGATGGAAAGCTAAGAAAAAGATCTACAACTTTTGTTCAGAAGTCGAGAGCTGAATCAGAATGTAGCAGGGCCAGAAATTTCGTTTAAGCTGCTGCATTATTTTTATATTTTGTTTGGGTTAGTTGTATTGGGCCTGGATAGTACATTTGACCCGGTTGAGTTGTGAAACGGGTTTGGGGTGTTTTTACCTAGGTTAGGCAGCCAAAAACTGGGTGACATTTTTCTGTTCATGTACGATTTTTTGAGAGCTAGCAAGATGACTATGGAGAACTAATCCCTTTTTGAATCAACCTGCTGTAATTCAGAATCGGCTTTGAGGTCTTTATTAATTCCAATTTGTTTCCTTTGAATTCTTCTTATAATTCCAATTATTTGCTTAATCTAATTGTTGCTATAGGATAGAATCCTTAAATTCGATTGATGAATGATGATCCCGAATCAATTTCGTGTTAACATAGCTTTTATTTTATCACGAACGATCAAGTTGCGCCTGCTTAATTCGCAATAGTTTTTAATCAGTTTGCTTAATTCGGAATTTGGGAATATTACTCGCATAATTTCCTTTATGCTTGTTAATGGTAATTGTAATCGAATAGGAGCAGACCCGTTAGGGATTTGGAATTTTATAAGAATCAATGATAAGTCGGAAGATGATGCAGTAGGTTGGTTCGTGTTGACTTATTTTATATTCGCTTATTTTAATCACTTTTTTTGCTTTGTTTTCTAAATCGACCACTAAAACATAAACCCCCCTTAAATCAATTTCATTAGGTTAAGAAAAAGACAAGAATCCTTGCGATACGATACTCGAGGTGTCGCTTCCTGTTTACTATATTATATTACTCGTTTTTGACCCGTGTGCGACAGCGGATCAATTATGCTAACAAAATGATCACAAAGGATACAAAGGTGTCGCAAAGAATTTGAACCACTGGTACAATCCTCGGTCAATCCACAAAATATGGAGACAAACTACTGGAGAACAGAGAAATTGACATCCCAAAGGTTCAAACCTAACTGGGGAAGGAGGAGATCTGTTGAGGATAGAACAATATCTACTCTGTGGGGAATTTTAGGTCAACACCATAAAAATGAGAGACAACCCTACAGAGAATAATCATAACAAAAGCTGCTCAGAAACCCGGAGGAAACTTTGACTGGGAGCAAGTTGAATAGCGATTGGTGGGGACACCAAAGCAATCTACTAGGGAAGATCAACTATCTCTAAAGATCAAACCTGTTGAGGAAAAACGAACTTCACTAGAGAAGGCAGAAACTCTATCGGGGAACACAAAACGCCGCAGGGTATCTGAATCGACCAAATCAGCTGGGGACAAGGAAAGAAATTCCACTGAGGATCAAATATTCTGCTGAGGAACTGAATCAACATAATCGTCTAGGGATACCCAAAGGGTTAATTGCTTGGGGAACCTCTAATGTTTCACACTTAAGGACTTGCTATCCATTGAAATGTTGTTGATATTCCTTTTAACTTGCTTTGGAAAAATTCTTGCTTTTATATATTAAAGAAAACTTGATTTTGATTTAAAAAATTAATTTTAAAATGATCACAATAAAATTTAAAACTATTGGCTGAAGTAAATAAGAGTATAAACAATTTGGATAAAAGCTCAACTTTATTTAATAGAATGGTAGTCTGTAAATGATAAGACTCCATAGATTTTACAAAGTTGCAAAATGGTAATTTACATGGAAAAGGGTTACATTGAATACAAATGATCCTTAATCCCTCTACCAACTCTTGATATCCATTGTGCTCTTGACCGCTGCTGGGGTGATGAATCGATGTCAACCCCTTGTGCTCAAACAAGCCTTCAAAACAATGAAGATCAGCAGAATGCAGTTACTTGCCATAATCCCTAATTTTTGCATAAGTTGCCCCAAGGTGGGGTACTCAACTTATCGGGAAATTATTTCTGTTTTATGTCTCTAATTTTTTCCAAGTTCGCCCTTTCGGGTTTTCAATCCACCGAGACACTCATTTTTGCCTAAGTCGCCCTTTCGGGTTTTCAACTTAGCGAGCTGTTCTTTTCTTTTTATGCGAAGTATTTCTTGACTGCATCTGCGTTCACAGGACGGGTGAACTCTTCACCATCCATTGTTGCAAGAATCAATGCGCCGCCTGAAAAGGCTCTCTTAACAACATATGGGACTTCATAATTAGGAGTCCATTTTCCTCTGGAATCTGACTTGAACGTCAAAATCTTCTTGAGCACAAGGTCACCTTCTCTGAACACTCGAGGTTTGACCTACTTATCAAAAGCTTTCTTCATTCTCTGCTGATATAATTGACCATGACACATGGCAATCAATCTCTTCTCTTCAATTAAATTCAACTGGTCTAACCTGGTCTAACGCCATTCAGCTTCAACCAACTTGGCTTCCATGAGCATACGAAATGAAGGAATCTCAACCTCTACGAGGAGCAGTGCTTCCATACCATAGACAAGAGAGAAAGGGGTTTCCCCTGTTGAAGTGTGGACGGATCTAAGATACCCATGCAAAGCAAATAGGAGCATCTCATTCCAATCCTTATACGTGACAACCATCTTCTGGATAATCTTCTTGATGTTCTTATTCGCAGCTTCAACAACCTCATTCATCTTGGGTCTGTAGGGAGAAGAATTATGATGTGCAATCTTGAAGTGTTTGCAAAGGGCTTCCACCATATTGTCATTCAAGTTTGATCCATTATTAGTAATGATCTTACTTGGCACACCATAACGGCATATGATTTGATTCTTGATAAACCTTACAACAACTTGCTTGGTTACATTTGCATACGATGCCGCTTCAACCCATTTTATGAAGTAGTCAATTGCCACCAAAATGAAACGATGTCCATTTGAAGCTTTGGGCTCAATCATCCCAGTCATATCAATTCCCCACATGAAGAAAGGCCATGGGGAAAAGATAACATTCAATAGCGTCGGAGGAACATGAATCTTATCGGCATAAATTTGACACTTGTGGCACTTCTTCACAAATTTGCAACAGTCAGATTCCATTGTCAACCAATAGTAACCTTCTCGCAACATCTTCTTCTCCATTGCATGTCCATTGGAATGAGTACCAAAGGAACCTTCGTGCACTTCGGTCATCAACAAGTTATCTTTGTATCTATCCACGCATATGAGCAAAACTATGCCGAAGTTTCTCTTGTACAGTATATCACCATTCAAGTAGAAATTATCGGCTAATCTTCTCAAATTCTTCTTATCTTTCAAAGATGCTCCAGGCGGGTAAATCTGACTTTGGAGGAAACACTTGATGTCATAATACCACGGCTTTTCGTCTTTGATCTCTTCAATAGCAAACACATGAGTTGGCCTATCAAGACGCATCACATATAAATTGGGAACTTCATTCCAATACTTCACTACAATCATCGACGCCAATGTTGCAAGAGCATCTGCCATCCGGTTCTCATCTCAAGGGATATGATGAAATTCAACCTTTGTAAAGAAAGTTGAACTCCTCCTCACATAATCTCTATATGGTACTAAACCGGGTTGATTTGTCTCCCATTCTCTTTTGATCTGATTCACAACCAAAGCCAAATCACCTAAGACATCCAAATACTTAATTCTGAGATTCATGGCCACTATAAGCCCCATAATGCAAGCTTCATATTCTCCCATGTTGTTTGTACATTTGAAAGTCAATCTAGATGTAAATGGTATATGCGTGCCCTGAGGAGTAATAATCACTGCTCCAATGCCATTTCCATATTGATTAACAGCTCCATCAAATACCATGCCCCAACGGGAACCAGGTTCTGGCCCTTCTTCAAGCAATGGTTCATCACAATCTTTCATTTTCAATTACAAAATCTCTTCATCGGGAAAATCATAATGTACTGATTCGTAATCTTCAATTGGTTGGTGAGCCAAATGGTCAGCCAAGATACTATCTTTGATCGCTTTCTGAGATCGGTATTCGATATCATACTCTGATAACAACATCTGCCAATGGGAAATTCTCCCAGTTAAAGCAGGCCTCTCGAAAATATACTTGATTGGATCCATTTTAGATATCAACCAAGTGGTATGATTCAACATATACTGGTGCAGACGCTTAGCAGCCCAAGTCAATATGCAACAAGTTTTCTCAAGCATAGAATACCGAGTCTCACAATCGGTGAATTTTTTACTGAGGTAGTAAATTGCAAATTCTTTCTTTCCAGTCTCATCTTGCTGACCAAGAACACAACCCACACTATCTTCTAGCACAGTCGAATACATGATCAACGGTCTTCCTTCAACAGGTGGAGACAAAATAGGAGGTTCAAGCAAATATTCTTTGATATTGTCAAAAGCTTTCTGGCAGTCTTCGGTCCAATCACAAGACTGATCTTTCCAAAGAAGCTTGAATATAGGCGCACATGTGGCAGTCATACGGAAAATGAATCTGGAAATATAATTCAAGCGGCCGAGAAAACCTCTGGCTTGCTTCTCAGTTTTGGGCGCAGGCATTTCTTGTATTGCTTTGACCTTGGCATGATCAACTTCAATACCCTTCTTGCTGACAATGAAGCCCAACAACTTACCAGAACGAACACCAAAAGTACACTTATTGGGATTCAAGCGGAGTTTATATTTTCTCAAACGCTGGAATAGCTTCAACAAATGCTCAACATGTTCCTCTTCATCAATTGATTTAGCAATCATGTAATCGACATATAATTCAATCTCTTTATGCATCATATCATGAAAAAGAGTACTCATTTCTCTTTGGTAAGTTGCACCAGCATTCTTTAAACCGAAAGGCATCACTCTATAACAGAATGTTCCCCAGGGTGCCATTTTGATCTGATTATATCCGGAAAATCCATCCATAAACGAAAAGACTTTAAATTTAGCAGTATTGTCTACCAACATATCAATGTGTGGCAAAGGGAAATCATCTTTCGGACTGGCTTTATTCAAATCTCTATAGTCAACACACATGCGAACTTTTCCATCTTTCTTCGGCACAGGCACAATATCCATCTTTCTTCGGCACAGGCACAATATTGGCCACCCATTATGGATACTCAGCAGTTACAAGGAAACCGGCATCAATCTGCTTTTGCACTTCCTCTTTCATCTTCACAGCCATATTAGGATGCGTTCTTCTCAATTTCTGCTTGACTGGCGGGCATTCTGGCTTCAACGGAAATCTATGCTCCACAATCTCATAATCCAACCCAGGCATGTCTTGATAGGACCAAGAAAACACATCTGAATATTCTCAAAGAAGATCAATCAACCCCTTCTTAGCATCTGGACACAGTTGAGATCCAATCTTGACTTCCTTCACATCATCTTCGGAACCCAAGTTGACTAGCTCAATCTGCTCTTCAAACGGTTGAATAATGTTCTCATCTTGCTCAAGAAGACGAGACAATTCATCACTCACTTCTACATCACTTTCCTCCTCGGCCTCAAACACAGGGAATTCAAAATTTGGAGAAGGAGAAGGATCATTGTATTCAATGGGGTTAGGAACCAACCTGTATAATGATTTGATATTTTGATTTTAGAAAGTGAATTTGTGACCAAATACTATGCAGATGGACAATTCTATTGTTTATTCATGTTTTTTGTGATTACAAAAAGTAAAAATAAAAGCATCAAAGAGTAAAAATAAACATCAAAGATGTGGATGAATAGAATTAATTTTTATTGATGATCAATTTCAAAATGCCCAACAATGTTTACTTCTCCCTTAGGCATAGGAGAAGGATTTTAAAATATAAAAGCAATTACTTAGATCGATGCAAAATAACAGGAATATCAACGGCAGTCCAATTGTTGCATGTCTTTCCATGCATTACAAAGTTGGTGCAGTCTTCCTCTTTGCTATCCTCTAGCACAACAGCTAAGTGTTGTTCATTGTCATGAATGAACCCTCCGCTACGGAAGCTAAGTTGCATATCTTCAAATCTTACAATTAATGGGCCTTTCTGGAACCCCAAACCGGTTCTGCCTTTGTTGTCGGAGACCTCTACCATGCGCCCCCACTGGTCAACGGTACCTTCTTCTACAATCTTCTTGGCATCTTTTAATGAGGACATAGGTCCCCCAACTCTCTTCTCAGCAACAATAGACAAGGCTTAGAATGGAGTTCCAACCTCATCCTCAGCTTCAACATGCGAGAAAGATGACAGATGGCTAACCAACAGCGCCTTCTCTCCTCCAACAATCATAAGCTTGCCATTCTTGACAAATTTCAATTTCTGATGCAGAGTGGAGGTAACAGCCCCTGCCTCATGAATCCATGGCCTTCCCAATAAACAGCGGTAGGCCGGGTGGATATCCATTACTTGAAAAGTAATCTAAAAATCACTCAGACCTATCTTAACCGGAAGGTCCACTTCACCAATTACTGTGTTGCGCGAACCATCAAATGCTTTGACGATTACACCGCTATACCTCATGGGCGCTCCTTGGTAAGATAACTTTGACAAAGTTGACTTAGAAAGAAAATTGAGTGACGAACCGGTGTCAACAAGCACATTTGACAAAGCATTTTCCTTGCAGTTCATTGAAATATGCAAAGCCAGGTTATGATTTCTTCCCTCCTCGGGGAGTTCTTCATTGCAGAAGCTCAAATTATTGCATGAAGTGATGTTAGCCACGATGTGATCAAACTGATCCACAATAACATCATGCTCTACGTATGCTTGTTCAATAACTCTCTGTAGTGCTTCTCTGTGGGCTTCGGAATTCATCAGCAGAGACAACACTGAGATTTTTGAGGGGGTCTGGAGTAACTGCTCTACCACATTAAATTCGCTCCTCTTTATTAATCGGAGTACCTCATCGTCATCATTGGCTTTCAAGTTGCTGGATTCACTAGACTTATCTTTTGAACAGCCAACTGGATCTACATTAGGCACATCCTCCTTCTTACCAACAATCGTTTCCTCTTTGTTTTCTGGGAACACCGGCCCAAACACTCGACCACTGCGGGTCACCTTCGTTACATCGGCAATGCTCACTACTGAACTAGTCGTAGGTAACGGGACCTCTTGACCATTTTTTGTCATTGTAGCATTGTACTGGTACGGTACAGTCTTATCAGATGAATACGTGACTGGGCCCGCTAACCGTATTACCAACGGCGATACTGATCTTTGACTGACATTATTATTGTTGATGCTATCATATTGAATTACCAACTGCTCTTGTTGCTTGAAAACGGGCACTATGACATTGACGTCATCATCTACATGACGATATTGAAAAATCTGGATCATGCCTTCATCCATGAGACGTTGGATGTCCCTTTTCAGTATATCACACCCTCTTGGGTTCACACTACAAACAACACAACCATCATGGTCATGTTCATAGTCACTCACCAAATAGATATCCTTGTGCATCTGTACCAAAGATCTTCAGATAAATCGGACGTCAAAAACCTTGAATTCTCCAGGACAATCGTCCACCATATTCACTAAAGAGTTCCCATGAGCGGGCAAAGGGTTTGCTTTCACATTTGGCGCGCGGTCCTCAAAGGACACAATACCACTCTTCATAAGCTTTTGAAACTCATACTTCAATGGATAGCAGTTTTCAATATTGTGTCTGGGTGCTCCTTGATGAAAAGCATAACGGAGCTCAGGTTTATACCACCAAGGAAGTGGTTCTGGGATCTGCGGTGGGTTCCTTGGTTGAATTAAGTTCTTGAGAACTAGCGAGGGATACAACTCTGCATATGACATAGGAATCGGGTCAAAAGAGACCTTCTTCCTCTTAAAGTTCTGCTGATGATGATTGTTGTTGGTATTGTTGTTATTGTAGGTGTTTGTTCTTTGTTGCAGTTGTTGTTGTTGACGTTGATGTTGTTGTTGTTTTTTTAATTGGATTTGCTTGTTGATTAGAAAATACCGGAATTACTGATGACACTTGATGATGATGTTGACGGGGTGGTGGATTTCTTCGGATCTAAGGCCTCCTCTGCCTCCCACTGATTACTACGTTGATGGGTAGTCAAACCATGCTTTTGGAAGTTTAATCTTTACCTAAATCCTAGCTTCACAGGCCAAGATTCTTGAGTCCATGGTGATCCATTAGTGTATGCATGATGCATGTGAAGGAGCTTTAAGTGTGTGCAAATGATCCCCAAGTCAAGTAGTTGGATGGGAAGATGAAAAAAGTGAAGGGCAAATTTTGGGGTACAACAACTTCATGTCCAATTTTCATAAGGTAGAAAGTTTCATTGGGATCTAACCTCAACATAAGATTTGCAAATCATTATCTCCTCTCCACTTTTGCTTCAAAAAAATTCCTATTTGGTAGCTTAAGGAACAAGTTATGGACATGTTAAGTTAGTGAAGGTAGAGAAAAACAAGAAAGGGGGGTTTGAATTGTTTTTGAGAGAATAAAAAAATTTGGAAAAGAGACACATGTAGAAACAAATAAATTCAACACAGAATTGTATACTGGTTCACTTGAAATTCAAATCTACTCCATTCCACCCGGCCAAGGTGATTTCTCCTTCAAAAAGGACTTAATCCACTAATCTTGAAAGATTACACAAACAATCGTCTAAGAGAGGAAGGATCTCTTAGCCCTCTCAAGTTTGTTGACTTCACAAGTCACTTGAGGAGTTTTTACAGCAAATAAATGGATTTACAGTAATGCTTAGTGCTTCTAGGTAAGAATAAATTACACAAGTTACAAGCAAGGAATTGTTCACACGTTAGAGCAGCAGCTCATGTGAAAGAGAGAATAATGAATATAATATGAGTGTGGTATTCTCGTGTGTTTCAGAGTCTTTCTTTGATAGGCGTTCCATCCTTTATATAGGAGTGATGAGAAGACCGTTGAAGGATGTTAATGTCAGAATCTTGGGCAATGATGGATGATTAATATCATTAATGTTTGTGTTCTTTCCAAAATAATTTTGGGGCGCCATGAACTTCTTCCTGAAATAGATTCTTTACATAAGTAAATTCCTTCACAGCTAAGCATTCTGAATCAGAAGGTTCAAAATCAGAATCTTTATTAATTAAGTGTATCTTCAGAAGGTGCTTGTCATTGACTGTCTTCAGAGTTGATTTTCACTTGATTTCATCAGAGCGCAAGGCTTCAGATTCTAGAGTCATTCTTTCGGTTCAGAGTATTTGATGTCTCTTGTTTAGTTTACGCTTGTGTTGATCAGAGTCAGAGCTTCTACTTGCGTATCAACTAAGTGGTATCTCAGAACTTCTTTCTGTATCTGATGAGTGTCTATCTTACTATTTTGATTAGAGTCCTGCATACTTAGAAAATTTTCGTTAGGGTACCACGTTTTGTTTCATCCTTTGTTATCATCAAAATCTTAGAGATACATTGCAGAACCTAAATTTGTTCTTACAATCTCCCCCGTTTTGATGATGACAAAAAAAATCAGAGTGATGATGAAATAGTGAAGAAATCAATATAATATCTCAGAGTCAGATAAAAACAAGGAACTACCCTTGAGTTGGATCATCAGATTTCTCAGAAGTTCTTATCAGACCTTCCTTGAGTGGCAGTTGGTTTGTACCTTAGCTGTTATCCTACATAACTTTTAGTTCTCATAAAGCATTAGGATATTAAGGTTCACAGTGTATCAAGAGGTTTAGATATCTATTTTCATCAGAGATGTATTAGTTATCCCCCTTATTATCAAACTCAAAAAGACATAGAATATAACGCGAGAAACCGAATTTATATATATATATATATATATATATATATATATATATATATATATATATATATATATATATATATATATATATATATATATATATATATATATATATGAGAAAAATAGGTACAGATAGGCAGCAATTCAGAAAGAGAGAACGTAGCAGAAAACATAATGAAAACATAAGAAGAAAGAAACAAAAGAGTCCTAAGTGCCTAAGGGTTTGGAGGTGGAGGCATCCTTTGGAGCAGTTGAGTCAGCTGGTTCTGAATGTTGTTGTTGATGGAGTATTGGTGATCCAATCTTGCTCGCACAACTTGTTGCTCCTTCTGTAGTTCTTCCAGAGTTTTCAATACCTGAGGGGAAAATCCAGAATTTGATTGCTCCCCTTGAGTCAGAGCATCAGCGCTGGCCTTTGCAGCCTCTTTTGCAGTTATGAGTGTTACTTCTTAAACGTCGACTATTGCTTTTGCCTCAGCTTCAGCAGCAGCCGCAGCAGTCGCAGCTTCAGCAGCAGCCTTTTCTTTAGCTTCTCTAAGTCGTTGCTCCTCTTCCAGGCGAGCTTTCTCTTCTGCTTCCTTTCTGGCATTTTCCTCATCCTCTCTGACCAAGCGAGCCTGTAGCCTTACTCCAGCATCTCTAACAAAGTTGTTGCAAACTTGTTCAGAGAGGCCTTTCAAGATGAAGACTTCAGAGGTCATCCATCTTATCACTCTGTTCCAATGAATCCTCACTGCAGAGGGATCATCACTGATGCCAGAGTTTACAGACAGAGACTTGATCTTCTCCACTGAAGACTCTGCAAATAACGTAATTGCTTCTTCTAAGCTTAGGAAGGCAGGTTCTGGTTCTTGGTTGAGGGACGGAGATGTTGGAGGTGTTTGGGTGGTGTCAGCGGGAATTTGAGAATAGGGATGATAAGGTCCTCAAAGGCTGGTATGATGGGGGTATCAGAGGGTGGTGGGTTTGTTTGTTCAAGTGTTGTTTGTTCAGGTGGTGGACTTGGTTTTTATTCAGAGGGTGGTGTTTGTGGTTGTTCCTGTAGCGGGGTATTCGTTACCATTAGAGATATTGACTAAATCCAAGGTAAATCATACAAGTCGAGTCGCCACCGCACTTCTATTTATCCAAAGGAATGGTTAGAAAGCGAACAAAAACCTAAAAGTTTTATCGAATCAAAAACTAGTAAAAATGTCAGAGATCTGGGTAAGGGGGTTGGTTATGCAATAGGAAGGTGTTAGGCACCCAAAGCATCCTAGTTACTCCTAGGGAGCCCTTTTCACATTTGTTGCAAAGGTTGTTGTTTTTTTGTGAAAATTTATTTGTGCAAACATGATTGAAGGGATGAGAAAAGCGTGTATATTTATCTAATGTACTACTTACTAAAAGAAGGGTCAAAAGAAAATGACTCGCATGGACGTCGCATCCACTGCATACGTATCTCATCTGAATCTGAGAATCAGAATCTTCGTAGCTTGGCTACCTAGGGGTTAAGGGGAATGTGCTCGCTAAGACATCGCGTCTTATGCCTACGTATCTCATCTGGGATGAAAATCAGAGCAAAACATAGTTCGACCACCTATGGGGTAAGGGTTGTGTTTTGGGGTGAACGACGTTACTATGCAATCTATCGGATGCTCGACCTTTGGAGACTTACTCGCCTGTAGTAGAAGGAGATAGCGTGTTCTTAGGAGAAGAAAAATCAATGAGTTTGGGGTGTTTAGGGATGCTCATGCAAAAAGGCAGTCCTAGATGAGGGAACCGCGCTATCTTAAATGACATGCCACGAGAGGCTATACGAAACCTAAGAAATCGGTAACATGCGGGAAAAGTAAAGGGATCGAGAGATCTACCGTACGGATAAAGATCCGAAGTACCAGCAATTAGATAAATAAGAGATAAGAAACCCAGAGATTTCTAAAGCTAGCACCATCAAAGAAAGTGAGTCAGTACAGGTAATCGAAATAAACCTCCAGGTGGTATCCCACAAATAAAGTGGAACACCAGGCAAGCCATCTCTGCAAGAGTCATATGAGCCCTCACAAAACAAAACTCAACAAACAGGTTAGAGAAACAAGATAGGGTAATCAAGAGTTGCCCCCAAATCAAAATGTAACCACATGAATCATGCCATTAAAATTCAAAAAAAGCTCACAAAAAGCAACCAAGGGTAGGAGGCCTAAACCTCTTGTCAAACACATGCATCAAAAGGGTATCAAATTCACCCATAATGCATCATACATTCAGAGCATTCAAATTAAAAGCATAAAGTAATGGGAATAAGGCAAACCTGACTGGAGAGATCGAATGAAATTGAATTTCCCGGTTGGGTTTGCAAAGCAATCTGAGGGTTTATATGAGAGGGAATTGGTTCTTTGTCGATGAGTTCCCTTCAGTCTCTGGAGGTTACTCTGAACTCTGTTAGCTCTTCTCTCACTATCTTTTTCCCTACCAGGGTAATAGGAATAGAATTTCTTTTGTTTCACTGAAACTCTCAATTTATAACCTGATTTTTGTGGACCTGTGGGCTCAAATGAGAGAGGCCTAAGTCCAAAAAAATTCTGTTATATTTTTTTTATTTATTTTCTTTTTTTTTATTTTTTTTTTCGTTCTTTTTTTTCGTTCTTTTTTTTTTTAAACACGTGGGCTTCGCCTAGCGAGCATGACAGTTCAATAAATTCCTCTGAGCGTAGGTGATTCTGGTGGCTTTTCTTGGGACTCGCTAGGTGACCCATTCTGCTCGCCTAGCGAGCATGACAGCTCATGAACAAACTCTTGCTCCTTCACGATTAACGTTTTGACTGACGAATAGACCCCATTTGAACCTGCTGGAAGTATCTTAAGCCATTCTCTGGTGTTGACTGGTCATCTAAATAGAGCCCACAAAGTGTCTTGGATGATACTCAAGCTTCAAACAAAAGATGTTAGTGACACATTTTTGTGCTTTTGGTTAGTAAACAAAAGTAAGAGAAACAATGATGTATAATTCAAGCATGCTTGGTGATCTCAAACCAATCACAAGGAGTCCCACCCAAAGGCAAAGGGAACCAAGATGCTAAAGATCCTTGAGGCAATACAAATGCAATGTTATGATGCCATGAGGGATCTTAGGGTCAAAATTGGGGTCTTACAGATGCCCCTATTTAAGGTCATTCTAGCTGGAGAAGTGAAGGTTAAAATCTTCGTCTCGACGGGGTAGAATGGGCTTAAATAATAACAAAGAGACGAATTTTGGTCCCTAAGAGACCTCATGATGCAAATGTAGGTATGAAAAATGGTACCACTCTGTGGAGATATGTGTCCACAAAAGCAAAGAAATCAGAAGTCACTGATAATCCATATGAGCAATTCACTCCATGGGACCAAAACCCTGGGGACTCTCCTGGGGATAGAAAAGGGATCAAAATGTGCGAGCAGGTCACGACTCAAAGCGTGGGGAACAGAATTCCAAAGGGAAAAGATCCAATGGAAAGAATCGAGTTGACTCGAAGATGCATGTATTGGGGAATATGCCAATACAGCAAAAACTATCCACAACAGATACTTCGGATAAAATCCAGATTAAAACAATCCACTAAGGGACTTCGCTGGGGATGTCTAAAAAGACTCTTCCGGGGAAGCAGCGAGATGAGGTATCACCGGTTACTGGGTAATAAGTTCAAAGAGACCTGTGGTCAAAACACCGGTATAAGGGTGAGAGATACAACATGCTCAGGAAGAGATGAATATCTAAGACCGGTATAAGGGTGAGAGATATCAAAACTTCAAAACGTCTGAGGAAAACCTAAAAGGTATACTTCAACACAGGGATTCTGACTCCACAGGGGAAAAAAGTCATAATAGGGAGCAGAGAGGAAGGAACACCAGGGATACCGGTTACTGGGCATATAATAGGTGACCAACCAAGGCGTGAATTGGGAAATATTCCCAAAACACTCATCATCCAAAAGAGGGCTAAAAGCAAACTCGATTACAGGATGGGCATTCGATTCCAAAAAGGGGATACGAATCTTACTCAACTGGGGAAGAACAAAAGGCTTCAGACCAAAGAGTGCATGAGATACATCATCTATTACCGTCAGAACGTAGATAATATACTCGCATGGGCGATTATCCATAACCGGTTACTGGGTTAATAAAGGATAAATCAACCGAAAAGGAAAGGCATCGGGATACCGAAACTAGGTATATAATGATGACCAATTCAGGAGAGAAACAATCGTCACCGACAACAGGGTAAACGAAATGACTTGTTGGGGATAAATTGCGTAATCAGAGCAATTATCCAGGCAAATGAGGGGATATCAACACCGAATATTGGATAAAGATAACCGCCAACGAGGGGATTACATCTACCGGATACTAGGTAGAAAACCACAGAAAAGTAACCGTCACCAATTATGATGAATAAAAGGTTAACTCTGGTAGGGGATGAAAATAGGGTTTATAACTACCGGTATAAGGGTAGAAAACCACAGACTCCGTCGGGGATAATAATTGCTAATTATTGAGCAATTATTAATTTACCACGGGGAAACAGGAAAAGAGTCTCAAGAGACCGATCTAGGATCAAACTAGATAGGCACACTAAATCAAGACTTGTCCCGGTGAGGATATAACTCAATGGGGAAAACCATCCCAATATATGTGTCGGGAAGGAACAAAAACAATCGACATCCAAGAGGATATAACCCGACGGGGAATATGGAAGAAAGGATAGAAGCTTTCTGCCTATGGAGCTGACTCTATATGGAGAGATCAGACACACACATCTGCTTGGGGGAATATATCACCAAATAGCAGGAGATAACAAACCACGATATATGGCAAAGAATGCAACATGAATATCTGAATGTTATAATTATGCATGTATATGTGTGGTATATGTATGACGTATGCTGACAAACATGACATATCTACCACCACCAGGTCCAGGAATCAATCACCCGGTACTACATCTCAAGAGAGAAAGCCAAGTTCACCGAAGAGTATCCAATCTGCTGGGGATCAGAGATACCAGGAAGCAAAGAACTCGGCAGGGGATGAATCATCAATCATTCCAGCTAGGGACGAGAGTTATCACAGACAAGGTCCATTACACCAACAACTCTACTGGGGAATTTATCCGAGGAGATAAAGGATTTATCGGGATCAACCACCAAATACAGCTCTTGCCCAAAGAGATCCAAGCTGCTGAGGAAGAAAGATTGCTATTCTGCTGAGGGGAGAGAGGTGACTCTCAACAAGCAATCCACTTGGTAGGATGAACCACAAAAGGTTCCGGAGGGAGGAGATACAGTCATGCCAGGAATATGGACAAAAATCTTACCCTGTTGGGGGATCGTACCACCCTTGGGAGAGCACTGAGGATCTCCTAAGTATCCTTTTGTCATTGTGAATGTTCACTTTGTTTAAAAACAAATTATAAAAAATTTGATTGTTTAAAACAATGATATTTTCTTAATCAAAACATGCAAAACATTTGTTGAATAGAAACAGATAAGAGTGCCAATAGTTGGATAAAAGGCTCAAATTTATTTGATAGAATGGTAGTCTGCAAATGGCAAGACTCCATAGATCTTTACAAATTTGAAATTGGTGATATATATTGGAAAAGGGCTACATTGAACATAATGACCATTTCGCCACCAATTCTGAATCCGATGTATTTGAAGCTTTGGTTGATAATGAGCAAGAATCTCTGACGGACGACAGTTGTAGAACAAAGTCTTGTCAGGATGCAGTTACTTGCCAAATCCCTAATTTTTGCCTAGATTGCCCCAGGATGAGGTACTCAATCTAGCGGGATACATATATCATTATTATATATTTTTTGTGTCTCTAACTTTTGCCTGGATCGCCCTTTCGGGTTTCCAATCCACCGAGACGCTCATTTTTGCCTAAGCCGCCCTTTCGGGTTTTCAACTTAGCGAGCTATTCAGTTTTTATTTTTTTAGGCGAAGTATTTCTTGACTGCATCTGAATTCACAGAACGAGTGAAATCCTCCCCATCCATATTTGTAAGTATCAAAGCACCGCCTGAAAAGGCTCTCTTAACAACATACGGACCCTCATAGTTTGGAGTCTACTTGCCCCTGGAATCGGGCGCGAAAGACAAAACTTTCTTGAGCACAAGGTCACCTTCTCGGAACACACGAGGCTTGACCTTCTTATCAAAAGCTTTCTTCATTCTCTGCTGATATAACTGACCATGGCACATGGCAGTCAATCTCTTCTCTTCAATCAAGTTTAGCTGGTCATAATGACTCTGAACCCATTCAGCATCAGTCAACTTGGCCTCCATCAAGACCCTCATTGACGGGATCTCCACCTCTACAGGGAGTACAGCCTCCGATCTTGACTTAGCGATCATATCATCAACGTACGCCTCAATATCCTTATGCATCATGTCATGGAACAAGGTAGTCATAGCTCGTTGATACGTGGCTCCGGCGTTCTTCAAATCGAAGGGCATCACTTGATAACAGAATGTTCCCCAAGGTGTGATGAATGTTGTCTTCTCCATATCCTCGGGTGCCATTTTAATCTGATTATATCCGGAAAATCCATCCATAAACGAGAAGACCTTGAATTTAGTTGTATTATCTACCAACATATCAATGTATGGTAGAGGAAAATCATTTTTTGGACTAGCTTTATTCAAGTCACGGTAGTCTACACACATCCGTACTTTTCCATCTTTCTTTGGCACGGGCACAATATTGGCCACCCATTGAGGATATATAGAAGTCACCAGGAACCCCGCATCAATTTGCTTCTGAACTTCCTCTTTGATCTTCACTGCCATATCAGGATGAGTTCTTCTGAGCTTCTGCTTTACAGGCATGCACTCAGGCTTTAGAGGTAGGAAATGTTGCACAATATCAGTATCTAGACCAAGCATGTCTTCATATGACCAGGCAAAGACGTCAACATATTCTCATAGCAACTTAATCAACCCCTTCTTACCATATTCTTCCAGAAGTGCCCCAATCTTTACCTCTCGCACACAATCTTCAGACCCCAAGTTGACTGTTTCCAGATTCTCAAGATGCGGCTGAATGATCTTCTCTTCATGCTCAAGTAGCCGGGTGATCTCATCAGGAATCTCTTCAACATCATCTTCCTCTGCCTCAAATACAGGGAATTCAAAATTGGGAGATGGTGTTGGGTCATTATGTTCAATGGGTTTAGAAATCAACCTGCATAATGATTTTGGATATGAAAAGATTTAGAATTCAAACAAGGCAAATCATTATGCAGATGAGAAGGTTGATTTTATTTTATTTTTTAGGGTTTTATGTGATCACCAATTTCATGCAAAAGCGAAAAGGGAAAATAAATGGAAAAACAAACATTTAACATGAATTTATTGAATGAAAATATCATTGTATTTATGCACCATCAATGTCATCACTCCTCCTTTTGGCATGGGAAAAGGTTTTTAAACAAAGTGATCATTACGTTGACTTATGGATAACTGTTGGAATATCCACAGCGACCCAATTGTTGCAGACCCCTCCAGGGATGATGAAATTTCCAGAATCCTTTGTATCTTCTTCTAAGACAGCAGCAACCTCCTCATCTAGACCAGTGTGGATGAAACCTCCACTCTTGAATAACCCTTGCTTGTTGAAAGTACCAGAAGAAAAACCTATGCCAGCCCGGGACTCGTTGTCTTCTAACTCAATCATTTTTCCTAAACCAATGGTTACACCACGCTCAATGGCCAACTTTGCATCTTTGTAGGAAGCAAATGAAGGAGCTATTCTCAATAGGCTCAGCTATAGATAAAGCTTGGAAAGGAGTTCCAATTTCAACCTCAGCATCTATATAAGAGAAGGAAGATAAATGGCTAACCAGGAGAGCCCTTTCTCCCCCTACCACCACCAGCTTCTTGTTTTTCACGAATTTCAATTTCTGGTGTAGGGTGGACGTCACGGCGCCTGCCTCGTGAATCCATGGTCTGCCTAAGATACAACTATATGATGGGTGAATGTCCATAACCTGGAAGGTAATCTAAAAATCACTTGGTCCGATCTTGATTGGGAGATCAACTTCCCCAATCACAGTTTTGCGAGACCCATCGAAAGCCTTCACAACTACTCCACTTTGCCTCATGGGAGACCCTTGATATGATATCTTTGAGAGAGTGGACTTTGACAATACGTTCAATGATGACCCGGTGTCCACCAGCACATTGGATATGGCGTCGTCTTTTCAATTCATAGATATGTGTAAAGCCAAGTTGTGGTCTCTTCCCTCCTCAGGGAGATCAGAGTCACAAAAGCTCAGGTTGTTACAAGCAGTAATGTTTGCAACAATGCTATCGGATTTCTCCAAAGTGACATCGTGATCCACATATGCCACATCCAACACCTTCTGCAGAGCCTCTCGGTGTGGTTCTGAATTTAAGAGTAAGGATAACACAGATATTTTGGATGGCATTTGTAGAAGTTGGTCTACAACATTGTACTCGCTCCTTTTGATGAGTCTCAACATCTCATCACAGTCTTCTTTCACATTGCCACTCGGGCCAACAGAAGTAGGAGTTTTTAGTACGGAGGAGGGCTTAACAGCAAGTGCCGGATTCGGAGAATTCACAATGTTCCCAATCGGGTGTTCAACAAAATCAGCATTAATTTGAGGCTTCGGCGGTGCTGAAAATACACGGCCACTACGGGTCACACCGCTAACATCGGCAATATTCACAACAGAAGAAGAGGGAAAGGACACCTCTTTCCCATTCTATACTGCTACGCCGTTGTAGCGATAGGGAACTGCCTTTTTAGAGGAGTAAGGCACAGGACCAGCAGGCTTAATGATCAGAGCGGGAGAAGCCTTCTGCTTGCTACCATTGTACTTGATGATAACAGGCTCAGGTATCCGGAACACTGGGGAGATCACATTGACCTCAGGCTCATTTTCATCAACATTCCTGTTTTGAAGGATCTCAATGACTCCTTCGTCCAGCATTTCCTGAACATCCTTGCGCACCTGGCAACAACCCAATCGGTTAACAGAGCAGACTCGGCATCTATCATGGTCATGCTCATAATGACTATAGTCACACAACAAACGATGCATCTGGACCAGAGACTGTTGAATATGACTGACATATTTGACCTTGTACTTGCCAGGGCAGCCCTGGACCATGTTGATAGATTTCCCATGCTCGGTGTCGCATCACGCGAAAAACCGGCGGGAAAACAAGAACAACAGAGCCGCCACCGTGCGTTATTTATCCCAGAAGAGGGAAAGGAAACGCTCAGAGTAAACCTGGAAAGAACATGGTCTCGCGACCAAAGAGAATGGGTTCGGGAGTCGGTTATGCGAAGGGAAGGTATTAGCACCCCTACGCATCCGTAGTACTCTACGGGATCCACGCACAAAAGGAAGGAAAATTGGTTGCTAAACACTGCTCAAAACACACACACACTGGCTGAAAGAGATAAAAGAAAACTGACTGAAACTGACTCGGCAGGATGTCGCATCCTGGGCCTACTTAGTCTATCAGGCATAGACATCAGAGTCGAAGTAGTTCGGACTGGGGAGACGACACATGCTCGCTAGGATATCGCATCCTATGCATACGTATCTTCTCGGACGAGAGAAGAATCAGAGCATTCGTAGCTCGGCTGACACGCACACAAACAAAACAAGACAAAGGCAAACGTGGAGCCCGACTGCCAATCACTGGACTTATGTCAGCATCCGAACCAAAACGCACACAAGAAGGCAAACATGGAGCCCAAATGCCAATCACTGGACTTACATCAGCATCCGAACCAAACACACGCACACTGGAACCCAAATTCCACTCGATGGACTTACATCAGCTTCCAAGCACACAACGACACAACAAGTTAATAGGGAGTCGGGGACTCGAGCCTATAACTGTCAAGCACACACTCAAACAAACAGGCAACGGATTGCTAAGGAGTCAGGCACTCGAGCCTAGCAACTGTCAGACAACTCACACAAAAAGAAAAAGGGCGCCCGGAGAGATCAGCTCAATCTTCTGCCTACATACTTCATCTGGTATGAAGATCAGGGCGATGTAGTTCCCCTACGGAGGGATAAAGGACTAGCCTAACCAGATAACAGAAGGAGACACAACTCTAGGGAGACTACGACTCGAGCCTAGATGTTGTCATGCAAAATCAACCCTAAGTTAAGGTTTCTAGCTAACTGGCACAGGGAGCCAGCCTATCCTAGACATGACTTGCACAGGAAGCAAGCCACACACACACTTAACTTGCACAGGAAGCAAGCCAAGCAAAACCTACTTGCACAGGAAGCAAGTCTAAACTAACCCTAACTTGCACAGGAAGCAAGTCAAACAATCCTAACTTGCACAGGAAGCAAGTCAAACAATCCTACAAGCACAGATAGCACACACTATACACAAACAAGTGGCTCAAAACAGGGGTTAGGTTTTAGTCAAGGGGTCATATCAACCTCAACAAACAAACCTCTGGAACTGGGTAAATGTTGCTCTTAACCTTGCCATTGAGGGGCTAAGGTGAAGCAGATGAAAGGAGATGAGGGGTGTGCCTCATTGCTTCTATCCCTGGCCAGGGAGAGCATTTGACAAGAATGTGTGGGTTCAGAAAGTGGGAACCCTTCTACACATTTAAAACCGACTCAACTGTACAGTTGTACAAGATCTTGGGTTTGTATCTGCAATGCATCAACACAGTGGTGTGAGCAAAGCAGATGACACACTGAATAGTGGGGGATAGATTGCATATCCCTACCTTCCACCAATTGCCTCTTCACTTAGGAGGTCTTTGACTCTATGCAAGGACAAAATTAAACATCCACAAACATTGCCTCTTAAGGAGGACTTCAGACAGTTGCCTGACCAAGTAACAGGCCAGGTCTTCCAGACTACATGAAGACAAAGAGACATACCTCAATGCAAATTGCTTATACAAGCAAAGCAAAGCAAAAAGTTCACAAGGAACTAAGCAACTAAAAGCACCTGAAACAGTCAAGCAAATGTCAGTATGCAACTTCAAACAAAACAAACAGAAACAGACACCAATAGTCAATTAGAGGCACATGGATGTGCAAGGCACAAGGCTTAGGGAATGTGAGCCAAGCCACCTACAAAACAAACAAGTTAGACAATGATGTTCAAGCAAGCTCAATCAAAAAGAATTGGTCTCATAGGTCCTTTGTTGGTCAACCTGAAAACATAAGCTCAAAGGTGAGTGACAGGACCACTAGGGCAAGCCTAGGGTCAAAAGAGAATAAGAAAGCCAAAACAGCAAGGGTTAAGTATCCAAAATCATGTTCACACAATCAAGAAACAAAACCAATTGGGTCCACATTCATATCAATCACTATCATCATTTCATGAACAGTTTAGGTCAAAACATGGCATTTAGAAGCTCATAGAAGTCAACAGCAAGACTTGAATCAAAAGCAATCCTAAACATTTCCAAAAATCACCAAATAAATCATGATCAATCACAACCCATAGCATGGTATGCATGTCAAATTTCATCTCATTTGGACAAGTGGAAGGCAGTCAATGAAAATCAGAAAGTCAAAGCAATTTTGAACATGCTCAAAGAGGTCAACCAAATATGCATCAACTTAGAAAAATCATAAATCAGAGATGGTGTATGATAAATGAATGGGACCAAAACCATGGCAAATATGAGGATGTCTAGTTATCTCATGTAAAATTTCATGTCCATCTAATAAAGTATGAGAATTTCACAAATGAAATGGGAACATGTGTCATACAAAGCCAATATTTGACTAGGCAGGGGAGAAAATCTCAAACAATTAGGAAATGCCACAAATAATTCCAATAAAATTCACATGTAAGCTAGACATACAAGAGTAGGTTCATGCAAAAAATCAGATCAATTGGAGGTCAAGAAGCATGGTAATGAAAATCATGAAGTTGGACATCAATGGTGTGACACAAATTGTCACACCCTAATTCAAAAAATCATAACTCACAAACCACAAATGATAAATTCACAAACTTTACACCAAAATCACCATGAATGTGTCTAGTTTAAGCACAAAAAATATGGGAGCCATTGGATACATTCTCATCATTTCACAAATGTTTTGGCAAAGTGTACAAAAATTGGTCACATGTCACAAACCCTAAGGCCATTTAAAAATTACTCAACCAAAAAATCTGGAAAAATAATGATAAAAAACTAGGGATCATGATGAACACCACACAAAAAATCCCATGATTTTTGGATTAAAATTGAAGCATTTGTGATTTTTGGAAGATTGGTTATAAGATGTGAAATTAAAATGGAATAAATGAAGCAAGAATGGCAAAGTTGTAATATTTGAATCCACTAATTGAAACGATGCCGTTTTGGGCCATGGCTGGAAATGTTTTGATTGGTGGTTGAGTTTAAGGCCATGCATGCAACGTGAAAGAGACACAGAAAATCTGGGCAGGGTTTGGATATTAGGGTTTCATGTCATCTTCATCCCCAATTCGAGTTTCACAATTTTTCTCCAGAAATTAAAATTGGATGCACACAAATGTTCATCTAATCATGGCAAACAAGAATCCATCAACCATTTTCATTAAAACCTTGTATGTATCATGAATCGAGCACAAACATAAATCAACATCAAACTTGTTTTCAACATAACTTCATGAACACACAGCCATTTTCAAAAATAAAAACATCATGATGCTCAGCATAAAAGGACCTATCCAAAGCATGTAGTAATTTGAAGAATAATGGAGCTCGAAAATTTACCAATTTGGAAGAACAGTAGTGCTACAGATGCTTTTTGATGTTGCTGACTCGAAACAGATGAAGCAAGGCTTTCCAAATGTTGATTGGTTGAAGAACTTTTGCTCAAGGGTGCTTGGAATAGCCTCCATTCAAATCTGCCATGGCTGATGCTTCTTTTGAAAACAGTAAGGGAAAAGGAGTTTACAGGTGGGAAAATGTGGTTCCAAAGAGTCCACAATGATGCTTGGGTGGTGAATAATCAATGACTTGCTCAAGTTCTTTGGAGCTCTTTGACTGTTTTGGAAAATGCGTCAAAAAATGAAGCTTGAGAGAATGTGAGAGAACCCTGGTTTTCTGCCTAGGCCAAGTGGTTTGTGTGGTTCCTTTGACAGCAAAATGATGAGTGAACTCTGCTGTTGGATGTTGCTTTTTGGTCCTGCAGGGTTTGGTTCTCTTGGAAGTTTGGACTGATTTCTTGCAAAGGTGCCAAAGTGAGGTTTTTGGAGTGAGTGAAGTTCAATGGTTGGTCTGTTGGTTATGGCTGCAACTAGTTCACAAATGATGAAATGGTGGTGAAACAAACAAGGCCAGGCTCAGGTTCTGTGGTGTTCTTGACTGGTTTTGGAGAATGCACCAAATGCAGTTTTTTTTTAGAATGGGAAGTTCTGTTGTGTTGTGATGGCTTGTGGCTTGTTCATTTTGATGAGTGGATAGTGAAATAGCAATGCAAGGTTTAGTTCATTGAGAGTTCTGGACAGAGTTTGAAAAATGCCAAAAGCAAGGTCATTTTTTATGAGTGAGTTAACCATGCTTCTTGCTGTCTAGGCCAAATGGTTTGTGTGGCTGCTACTGATTTAAGATGATGTTTGAATAGAGAAAAACCAACAAAGCTTGCTATGGTTCTTTGAGTTTTGGAACAGGGTTTTAGAAATGCATCCAAGATGATTTTTTAGAATGTGAGAGCATGAATGAATTCTGGTTTGTTGCAGTTGCCAAGGGCTTGTAGCATGACAGAAAAATGATGAAGAATACTGTCTCCAGCAAGGCCAGGTTTTTTGTTTCTTTTTGGAAGTTTGACAGATAATGCTAAATGCAAAAGCAAGATGAATGGGTGATTTCTGTCTGCAATGTGATGGCTTGTGGCTGCAATTGATTTTTAAAAAATGACAGCAAAATGATGCATAAGGTCTGCTCTTTTGTGGTACAAGGCATGGCATGGAAGTATGGAGTGGAATGGTTGCAAAGTACTTTCTTCCCAATTTCAAGCAAGCAAGGAATGGCCTTTGTTTTGCTGTTGGTTTTAGGCTGCAAATGAGGTTCCAATTGACAGAAGAATGATGAAGAATGCTGCTAGGTTGTGGTACAAAGGATGGTCCATGAAAGTATGGGTGAAAATGTACCTTTGCCAAGTTTCAAGCAAGTTAAAGAATGGCCATATGTACTGCATAATTGAGCTTGCAAACACATTTTAAATGACATTTCTGAGCTATTTCAATTGGCCAAATGGTAGAAAAATGATTATATCAAAAAGTCAACCCTTGGTCAAACTTGCATTTAAATGAGATAAGTCAAAAAATGCCATTTTGATTGGTGAAGTTTTGGCTCATGAAATTTATATTTTTGGAAAGAGGGGATCAAATGTGACTTGTAGGAAAAAACCCCACCAAAATTGGCCAAATGGTTTGGGAGATATGGCCTTTTGAAGTTCAAGAATTTCTGAAATTGATTCGATCATAACTTGCCAACCACACATGGGAATTGAGAGTTCTTGGACTTTTTGGAAATGGGAGAACAAGATCTTCAACTTTCATGTTGGGCAAAAATTCATTTGAAGCTTGTATCATGATGTAAGTTTGAGGATCAAGACTTTCCATTTTTGGTAAGTTTCAGTTACAGGTCCAGTTTCCATTTTTGGAAATTTCTGATCTGGCTTCAAATTCTTCCATGATGGTGTTTGACATGATGTATGAGGACTATTTGGACATGAATAAACTCTCTCAAACCATTTCCATTCATCAAGTCACTGATTAAATGAACAGTTGACCAACAGTTGACTTTTCTAGGGTTTTGGATGACTGAACCTCTTCTGGTGAATTCCAAACCCTAATTCCTTGAGAACTTGACTTCAAATGATGTCCCAAGACATATGAACCCTTGATTAATGAGCATGGTGCCCAAATTCCACAAGAATGGCCACCATCCACTGCTTTGACTGATTGTTGACTGTCTAGGGTTTTTGACTGTCTGCGTATGAACTGATGACCTCTGAGCCTTCAACCCTTGACTTGAACACTTCAAATGGACCCCCAAGTCATGTGAACTTGATGGACAAACCCTAGGGCCTTGGCTCAATGAGAATGTGCTTGCTTGCTTGATTGACTGATCTCCTGATCAGTTTGACCTAATTTCTTGATTGGCTTGTACTTGAGGCAAAGGGACAATGCAATGCTATGCAATGGACCATGATATGCTATGACCTAACATGAAAATGTATGTACAATGATAGGTGCAAATTTGAGGTGCTACACTCGGGCAATGGGTTCTTCTTCACATTAGGACCTACGTCCTCAAAATATAGAATACCACACCTCACAAGGTCTTGAACCTTGGTCTTCAAAGGGTAACAATTCTCCACGTCGTGGCCGGGAGCACCAAAATGGTAACACAGCGTAACTCAGGCTTATACCACCACTAGAGGTTAGCAGGTATAGCCGGTGGGTCTCTCGGAGTAATCAGCTTCCTTTCTATCAAAGAGGGATATAACTCTGCGTACGTCATAGGAATAGGATCGAAGGTGACCCTTTTCCTCTCGTAACTCGTGCTGGTTTGATTACTGTTTCAAGGCTGGTAGGCCTTCTGCTGCGGTCGGTGCTGTTGTTGTTGATATTGCGCATGTGGTTGCTGATTGTTACTATGTTACTGATACTGTTGATTGTCTCTGAAAACAGGTGCTATATGAGCCACTTGGTGCTGGTTACTGGTGGGACGCACAGTCTTCCTCCTCACAGAGGGTCTTCTTGGTTTCTCATGGGAGATCACAGCATGTGCCTCTCCATATTTCTTCTTTTCAAACGCCCCATAACGTTTGGCAGAAGAGCCTTCTTCTCTGGTTAACCGTCCTTCACGGACCCCTTCTTCTAGACGCATCCCCATATTCACCATCTCGGTGAAGTCAGAAGGAGCGCTAGCAATCATCCGCTCATAATAAAAAGAACTTAAAGTCTTCAAAAAGATCTTAGTCATCTCTTTCTCTTCTAGCGGAGGCACGATCTGTGCTGCCACCTCTCGCCACCTCTGGGCGTACTCCTTAAATGTTTCTTTATCCTTCTGGGACATGGCTCTCAATTGATCTCTATCGGGAGCCATATCCACGTTGTACTTGTACTGCTTGACGAAGGCTTCGCCGATATCATTGAAGGATCGGATTTTTGCGCTGTCTAAACCCATGTACCAACGCAAAGCGGCACCGAACAGACTGTCCTGAAAGTAGTGGATGAGTAGTTGGTCATTATCGGTTTGAGTCGACATCTTCCTGGCATACATGACCAGGTGGCTGAGAGGACAAGTATTTCCTTTGTAATTTTCAAAATCAGGGACCTTGAATTTCACAGGGATCTTCACATTTGGAACCAAGCAGAGTTCGGCAGCAGACTTGCCGAAAAGATCCTTCCCTCTGAGAGTTTTCAATTCTTTGCGAAGCTCAAGAAATTGATCGTTCATAGCATCCATCTTCTCATAAACATCTGGACCCTCAGACGGCTCAGAATGATAGATGGTGTCGTCTACTCTGGGCAAAGTATGCACGACAGGAGGAGGAACGGCAAGGACCGGGCTAGATGCCGGCAGAGAACAAAAGGTAGGAACAGGACCCTCAGGCATGAAATTGGGAGGCATCCCCCACGGGAACCCGGTTGGCATGGCTGTTGGAACAAAGTGTGCACTGGCAGCTGGCACAGTAGAGGAGACAATCTCAGAGATAACTGTCCTCTGGGGAGGAGTTGAAGGTTTCGGAGAAGGCTGGCTCTGGGCAGCCATGAGTGACTCCATTAGGGTAGTCAATTTGGCCACTTCCTCTTTCAGCTCGCGGTTCTCTTGCTCTAAGTGATCCATCAGTCTTGAAATGTTGGCTCTAGTGTAGTACCGGTGAGTCAGCTTGTCTTCAAAATAAATGAAGGACACAGAGTTAGACCGCAGGGCAAGGGACCGGAAACAAAACCTGTTTATGCATATGATGCATGCAATGCTTGTGCATATGATTTGTTTTTTATTTCAAAGGAACTTTAGAGTTTTATTTGCAAATTCTAGAAATATTAAGCATTTTATCACATATGGAAATATCTCATCAAATAATATCAGGGAAAAGAAGTGTAGCATCGTCAATCATATACAAGAGAAAAGGAAAATAATTGTCTTATGGATCCCTAGAAACAATCATCGAAAGCTCGGGACACAGGAAGATAAGATGCGCGAAGCCTCTTCACCTCCCTCTCGTAGGCTGCCTCCATATCGGCCTTCTCTTTGGCGAGTCGATCATACTTCCTCTTCCAGAACTTAGAAGACTGAGGAAGTAGAGAAGTCCATACATCATCAGGGTCATCAATAACCTGATGCTCAAGAAACTCAATCAACGCATCCTTCTCCTTAATCTGCTGAAGCAACTCTTCACGTTCACGGATCCAGGCAAGTGAACGGTCTTCGTCTCTCAACTCCTCTACTCCTTGATTAGGGAGGGTTGAAGGCCCAGCCATAATCATAGGTGTAGGTCTCGGATACTCGTAAGGCATGAGATACTCAGACGCCCTCTTCCTAACCCAAACAGTGTAAGGCTCCAAAGCGATGCAATTCTTAGGACCCAACTCTTTCCTTCCTTTCCTATCAATTTTGCGCCAAGCGCGGACCATCCTACCTTTCAAGCCTTGGGGATCTTTACCATCCTGAAAGAATACACCCTCTAACAGAATGTTATTGGGTTTATCCTTTAAGGGGAACCCAAGCTGCCGATGTGCCAAAACAGGATTGTAGTTAATCCCACCACATGTACCAAGAAGAGGTACATTGGAGAATTCGCCACAAGAGTCAATAATCTTCACACCATCATACACATGGTTATACCAAGAGATATCATCATTAGTGAGAGACATAAGTCTCATGGACCACCGTAGACATTCCCTGTTCTCCTTGAAAGCGACCGTTTGAGGTAAGTGAGAAATAAACCACTTATACAACAGAGGCAAACAAAACACAATGGCGCCACCACCCTTTGCATTCCTCATATGCAAAGAGAAGTAGGTATCGCCCAACAGAGTCGGAACGGGATTAAGAGTAGAGAAGATCCTAATAGCGTTCACATCCACAAACTTGTCGATGTTGGGGAACAATACCAATCCATAGATGAGTAGTACAAATATGGCTTCAAAGGCATCCTCACTCATGGCCTTCCCATATATAGTAGCTTGAGCAATGAGGAACTCAGAAGGGAGACCTTGAATTCCACCTTTGGTAGTCATATGAGTACCAACCAGAGATTCGTCTATGTGTAACATATCAGCTATCTCTTGAGAAGTAGGAATACTCTCCAAGCCACTGAACGGCAACTGGTCTAGAATAGGTATACCCATAAGGTAAGCATACTCCTCAAGGGTAGGCAAAAGCTGGAAATCCGGAAACGTGAAGCAACAGTACAAGGGATCATAAAACTGCACCAATACACTCACCAATCCTTCATCCACCTGAGTAGTCAGAAGAGGAAGAAGCTTCCCAAAACAAGCCTTGAAACCCAAAGGATCTAATACATAGGATGTCAGATTCCTTAACTCTTTCAAATCTGGTTGCCTGAAGCTGTACTTCTTTGTATTCCTTCTTTGTCTTTCCATGTCTGAAAATTTTGCAAATAGACCTCTTAAGTTCCTTGAAAATTTTCTCATTATTTTGATGATATGAATGCAAATGGGTGCATGAATGCAACAATCACACTCAAGGATCAAGCAAAGCACACCAAACAAAGGTCATGGGATGGATCATGTTATCCTTAATATCAACCATCCATTTTGGTGGATTATGGTTTACACCTTATCAACACCCGAGTTCCATTGATATTAAGGATACCTGAACGGATCAACCATGAATCAAGGGTTTGTTGCAAGTCACGAGCATGGAGTTTAGATTAAGAACCACCCAAAGGGAGTGTACTAAGGTTTAAACCTACCAAACATGTTCTACAAAAGGTTCCCATAGTCATCATCCCATCTTTCGGATATTATCGGAGAAACGACTACTCGTATTCCAAAACTATTCTCAAGAGAGACTCTTATGAGTGTAGTATCGCGTAACAATCGTATCAAATCTTACACTTGAACGACTTTCGCACTACATCCTACGAATAGGCCAAGATGGGCTTGGTAAACTAAGGTCCTTGGCTTCTAAGGTCTATATTGGAAAGAGTAATGTCTAACCACAACTTACTTGTGTGACATTATTGATCCCAACATAACCTCCACCAAGTGAATGGACTTGCAAGTCAACTTGCTAAGGAATAACTCCACACAAGTCAACAAGACTACGCCATTCTCCTATCCTAAGTGCACTCGAGTCCGGGTATAGAACTCATCTCACAAAGATCACCAGGCATACAAGGAATTAATATCAAGCAAATCAATCATTTCATACAATACAGTAATCCCAAATTGCACAAAAATATGTCACAAAACAAATACAATACAACAAGCATGAAAAGTCGGCAAAACCCACTAGGCAAATACACATCCCCAGCAGAGTCGCCACTTTTCTGTAGCGGGGTATTCGTTACCATTAGAGATATTGACTAAATCCAAGGTAAATCATACAAGTCGAGTCGCCACCGCACTTCTATTTATCCAAAGGAATGGTTAGAAAGCAAACAAAAACCTAAAAGTTTTATCGAATCAAAAACTAGTAAAAATGTCAGAGATCTGGGTAAGGGGGTTGGTTATGCAATGGGAAGGTGTTAGACACCCAAAGCATCCTAGGTACTCCTAGGGAGCCCTTTTCACATTTGTTACAAAGGTTGTTGTTTTTGTGAAAATTTGTTTGTGTAAACATGATTGAAGGGATGAGAAAAGGGTGTATGTTTATCTAATGTACTACTTACTAAAAGAAGGGTCAAAAGAAAATGACTCGCACGGATGTCGCATCCACTGCATACGTATCTCATCTGAATCTGAGAATTAGATTCTTCGTAGCTCGGCTACCTATGGGTTAAAGAGGAGTGTGCTCGCTAAGACATCGCGTCTTATGCCTACGTATCTCATCTGAGATGAAAATCAGAGCAAAACATAGTTCGACCACCTATGGGGTAAGGGTTGTGTTTTGGGGTGAACGATGTTACTACGCAATCTACCGGATGCTCGACCTTTGGAGACTTACTCGCCTGTAGTAAAAGGAGATAACGTGTTCTTAGGAGAAGAAAAATCAATGAGTTTGGGGTGTTTAGGGATGCTCATGCAAAAAGGCAGTCCTAGATGAAGGAACCGTGCTACCTTAAATGACATGCCACGAGAGGCTATACAAAACCTAAGAAATCGGTAACATGCGGGAAAAGTAAAGGGATCGAGAGATCTACCGTACGGATAAAGATCCGAAGTAACAGCAATTAGATAAATAAGAGATAAGAAACCCAGAGATTTCTCAAGCTAGCACCATCAAAGAAAGTGAGTCAGTACAGGTAATCGGAATAAACCTCCAGGTGGTATCCCACAAATAAAGTTGAACACCAGGCAAGCCATCTCTGCCAGAGTCATATGAGCCCTCATAAAACAAAACTCAACAAACAGGTTAGAGAAACAAGATAGGGTAATCAAGAGTTGCCCCCAAATCAAAATGTAACCACATGAATCATGCCATTAAAATTCACAAAAAGCTCACAAAAAGCAACCAAGGGTAGGAGGCCTAAACCTCTTGTCAAACACATGCATCAAAAGGGTATCAAATTCACCCATAATGCATCATACATTCAGAGCATTCAAATTAAAAGCATAAAGTAATGGGAATAAGGCAAACCTGACTGGAGAGATCGAATGAAATTGAATTTCTCGGTTGGGTTTGCAAAGCAATCTGAGGGTTTATATGAGAGGGAATTGGTTCTTTGCCGATGAGTTCCCTTCAGTCTCTGGAGGTTACTCTGAACTCTATTAGCTCTTCTCTCACTATCTTTTTCCCTACCAGGGTAATAGTAATAGAATTTCTTTTGTTTCACTGAAACTCTGAATTTATAACCTGATTTTTGTGGACCTGTGGGCTCAAATGAGAGAGGCCCAAGTCCAAAAATTTTCTGTTATATTTTATTTATTTATTTATTTATTTATTTATTTATTTATTTATTTATTTATTTATTTATTTATTTATTTATTTTCGTTCTTTTTTTTTTTAAACACGTGGGCTTCGCCTAGCGAGCATGACAGTTCAAGAAATTCCTCTTAGCGTAGGTGATTCTGGTGGCTTTTCTTGGGACTCGCTAGGCGACCCATTCTGCTCGCCTAGCGAGCATGACAGCTCATGAAAAAACTTTTTCTCCTTCACGATTAACGTTTTGACTGACGAATAGACCCCATTTGAACCTGTTGGAAGTATCTCAAGCCATTCCCTGGTGTTGACTGATCATCTAAATAGAGCCCACAAAGTGTCTTGGATGATACTCAAGCTTCAAACAAAAGATATTAGTGACACATTTTTGTGCTTTTGGTTAGTAAACAAAAGTAAGAGAAACAATGATGTATAATTCAAGCATGCTTGGTGATCTCAAACCAATCATAAGGAGTCCCACCCAAAGGCAAAGGGAACCAAGATGCTAAAGATCCTTGAGGCAATGCAAATGCAATGTTATGATGCCATGAGGGATCTTAGGGTCAAAATTGGGGTCTTACAGTTCCGATGGTGGATTTGCTGGTTGTTCAAGAGGTGGTGTAGCGGGGTTTTCGTTACCTTTAGGTTAATTGACTAAACCAAAAGTAAACATATAATTTGAGTCGCCACCGCACTTTTATTTATCCAAAGGAAAGGCTAAAAAGCGAACAAAAGCCAAGTAAGAAGTTTTATCAAATCAAAAACTAATAAAAATGTCAAAGATCTTGGTAAGGGGGTTGGTTATGAAATGGGGAGGTTTTAAACACCCAAAACATCCTTAGTACTCTAAGGGAACCTCTTTTTGCAAATATGTGTTGTAGGTTGGTATTTGTGAAAATATGTGCAAAAGATTGGGGAAATGAGAAGAGAATAGATTATATTTACAATTTTGTTGTTTGAATGGATGAACCCATTTCCTACGTACCATCACAAAGGTAGGATCAAAATCTCGTAGTTCGGGGTAAAAATCTCAAAGATTGGTGAATTGATTTGTCAAAAGCCTTAAGGTCTTTTGTTATCAAAGGGAGAAAACTCAACCTAAACCAACAATCCACCATGTGAGGAGAGCTTCAACATACTAGTGAGGGGTTAACCCTATAATAAGTATGGAAGACTTATAATCCAATCACTAAGGATAAGGTGAGGTTTACATCAACCACTATGATAACTCAAACCTATGGCTAATGTTTATGAAACGTTTTAACAAAGCTGGCCATTGGAACCACAAAATCAACTTGAAGTGAGTTGTATTTACAAGTTAGATTTATTTACAAAATAAGGTCAAAGTTGAATTAAGATCTATTCATAATGAGTATTAATGAAAAGATTTTGAAAAGTCAAAGGCATAAGGCCTAGGTTTCTAATTTGGAACAAAGTTAAAGTTTTCACAAAAAGAGTTTGGCTTGGGTTAGAGTGAGGAGAAGAAGAGAAGGGCTAGTCCTAAGGGATAAAAATATAAGAGGGAGAAGATAAAACCCTTGGAGTTCCTTTTCTTGTAATTATAGAGATGATTCAAGATGCCCCTTTCCTTTGGACTTAGCCAACAACACGCAATCACACAAATTAGATTCAAGCTCCTAGGTTCTCCATTTGGCTTATCTCTCTTAACTTGGCTACTCATGACAATGGTCCTCTTACTATCTCAAGATGGAATCCCTATCACACAAGAACAAACATCAAAAAGTTCACAACACAATAAGGGGAATGGACAAAGAAAGAGTTTTGGAAAGGAAGTCCTTTGAGGTCAACTTTGAGATCTAGCATTCTAAAGGCATGAGGCCTAGTTGCTCTTCAACAAATTTAGCATTCTAAAGGCATGAGGCCTAGTTTCTCTTGAACTCCTTTAAGCATGGGTATGTCTTAATTCTAAGTCCTTTCTCCTTTTTGCATTGGGTTCACACAAAACAAAAGCAAAACCAACACAAAACAACAATATATTTATATACAATAATGAGCTCAAATGAAGAAAAGGAAAATGGCATAAACATAAAGTATGTGCTCAAGTGAGCAAAATGAAAAGCAAGATGAATAAATGAGCAAGAAATAAATGACATTAAAGTAAATTTCAAGAAATTAAATGCTCAAATTAAAGTTAGTAATTAGTGAAGTTATGTTAGTTTGTCATAAGACAATTTAGCGCTATGTTAAGCAATCGTAAGTGGACTAATGTAGTAGTCACACCTATCTGAGGCCGGTCAATAAAACTATAGGCAAATAAACACAAGTTAGAGATCATGACTAGTAAGCCAAGCTCCTAAAACTTGTCATGCCGAAAGAAAAGAGGAAAGGCCTTGTATGGACTTTAGGTTTTTTGCTTGACCAAGAAGCAACCTCTCTTGGACACAAAGCAACTCACTTGATCTTGGATCAAGTTGAGTTTTATTTGGACTAAAGAAGGTTAAACCTCTCATTTGTCAAGACCAACCATAAGACATTAACTCATTGGCCAAAAAAAATGAGATGAAGATGAAAATGGATAGGAAGAGAAATCAAGTGTCAAACACAATTGGTCAAAAGTGAATCAAATCATCATCAACCAATGCTAAACAAAAGAGAAATGAAGATCACAAGTCAACAAGTCAAACATATTTTTTTTGTTTTTTTGAATTAAAAATAAATGCAAAAATAAAATGGACAAAATATGGTCAAACCTCAAATTCAATTCAAATCAACTTTAACAAGTCCAATTAAATTCTCATAGGTCTAACATGATCAAACAAGCTTTGACAATTTTTTTCAACAATTTTTGAAATCTGAAACTATTTAAAAACAATTAAAAACAATGAAAAATAACACAAATGAATTAAAATCTCAAATCAATTAAGAAATTGATGAGACTATTTTTCATTTAATTATCATGATCCATAGGTGTTAAGAAAATATTTTTGGATTTTTCAAATATCAGAAAGTATTTTAAAATGAATTAAAACTATTAAAAACCAAATAATTCACAAAAAATATTAAATGAAGTCACAAAAATAATAAAAAATCAAAATATGAAACTAGATTTTTCAAGAAAAATTTTGGCATTGGTCTCATATATTTGTGACTTCAAATAAAATATTTATGAATTTGTGAAAATAAAAGGAATTAAATGAAATTAATCAAAAAATAAGAAAATAGCAAAAATGTGCAGCCACTGGATCATTTCATTAATTGACGTGGCATTGATCTGAGGGTTCAGAGGCGCGGTCACACGAAAGACCAAAGTCAAGCACGCTACATCTGGATTTAAAATGAGTCAACACATGCAAGGGCCAAGATTATAACGTTTCAGCATCATCCAATGGTTCCAAGGCTTCCACGTGGGGATGGTGGTGGAAACCACCATCTTCTCCGACGATCTAACTAGATCCGACCACCATGTGCAGGAAATCAAACCTCAATAAAAATGAAAAAGGAAGGTATCGAAATGAAGCTGAGGTGATGTACATCACCCCTCTAACCATGGATCATTCTCAAAGTTCCTATTTAAAGAGAAACATGATCTTGAAGATCATGGTGCTTGATCTGAAATGGCACGATTTGCAAAATTGAGACCACCACTGGCCTGCCTCATGCATGAGGACTTCAGAAAACAACACAAAACAAAGAGATTCACATTATTTTGCAAGATCTAGATCAAGAAAGTTTGGTGATATACCTCTAAAATGGAGCTTTAAATAGCACGAATTGTCCAAGCTCTTGATCCAATTTTGATCTGGAAGTGTGATGGTGATGCAAGGTTAAGGAATTGAGCTATGAAGATCAACTAATGATATTGAAATTCAAGCTTGAAAATGAAATAGAAAATTGAAATTCCTTTAGATGAGGGTTTGGTTTTCAATCCAGCAGCACTTCAGATCTCCTTGTGGTTACCATTTGAATGAGATTGCACTTCTATTTATAGCTGGAATGGATGCAAGGCAAGGCTTGGCTCGTGTGCATGAAATTTGGATGCTCCATGCATGGGCCTGTATAGGCGCATGTGAGGCCCAAAAATGAATGGAAATCCATGCTGAGATCAAGTACAAGTGAACTGGATGTGCACAAGGCTTGGCATTTGCTTGCACATGAAGTTCCAAAGTGAAATGCACAAATGAACATAAACATTAAGCTCTTCGAAACTCACTCATGAAAATTCCCAAAAAATTAATGTGAGTAATGGTTGGAAAGCCCTTGAAATGAGGAACAAAAGTCATGTTGGTCAAAAATTTATTTGGAGTTTGGAAATTTATGAAAATTGGCTGTGAAGTTTTAGGTACAAAACATGTCTAGGTTCCCTTTGAAATTTTTTGCCAAAAACAATCATCTTCAAGCCCTTCTGTTTCAATGATGCAAGCCTCAAATGGAAAAACCTCCAAAATCAAAGTTGTATATATTTTTAAGATGATCAATTTAGACTCAAATTTTGCATCATTTGGATTTTTCATGAGAAAGTTATGGGCACTTGAACTTGGACATTTTTCAAATTCAATGACTGAGGTCCAATGTGACCTATAATGTTTTGCATTATCACATGTGTTTATTTTAGGATTATGAAATTTTGTCAAACAAAACATTTTAAGTAGACATTTTAAGATTTTCAATGCATTTGGTATCACCTCAAAATCATAAAAATTAAAGAAGTTAGGTCCTTGGAAAATTGACCCAAAATTAGGGTTTCAATCAAAATGACCTATAATGTTTTGAAATGAATGACGACATTCCAAGTTTCAAATGGATTTTTTGTGAACATTGAATTTGTTCATATGGTTCTTAAGAATAGTTTTTCTCTTGGGTTTATCTTCATTTTACAAACACATCACAAGTTTTGTCTCAGTGATCTTCAGTTTAGTCAGATGACTTGACTGGTCAACTTCTCAAGGCCAAACTTCAAATCTTGATGAATGAATGATTGAGGATCCTCACATAGGCTCATATATGCATAAAATAATGAATTAAATATCTTACCTTGATTAAATTTGATCATAGGTTGAGGTTGCTTCATGAGCAAGGCACAGTCAATGCACAGTTGAATTAGGGTTTCCTTGGGAAACAATCCTCAAGCCCTTTGGGTTATCTTGATCAAATTGGAAAATTGAGATACTTGGGAGACATATATGATGATTAGGATCTTTGTGGACCATTGTCATGCTTTTTCTCATCTTCATCTAGCCACTTCATTGAACTTAGGAGTCTCCTAGGAGCATGGGAGTACATGATCACTTGAGCTTCAAAACAAAAAGGGTGAGTGACATATTTTTGTGCTTTTGGTTAGTAATCAAAATAAGAAAAGAAATAATATACAATACAATCATGCTTGGTGGTCTCAAACCACTCACACAAGTCCCAACCCTAGGGTTAAAGAGCCAAACATGCTATGATCCTTGAGGCAATGCACTGAGCAATGATATAATGCCATAAGGGATCTAAGGGTCAAAATTAGGGTCTTACAGATGCCCCTATTTAAGGTCATTCTAGCCGGAGATATGAAGGTTAAAATCTTCGTCTCGATGAGGTAGAATGGGCTTAAATAATAAGAAAGAAACGAATTTCGGTCCCTAAGAGACCTCATGATGCAAATGTATGCATGCAAAATAAAATCTTCATGGTGAACAATTGCCACAAAGGGAAAGAAATCAGGAGAAACTGAAAAATCCATAGGAGTAATACACTCACTAGGGAGACAGAGACTCTGGGGGGGAAAGGTAAAATGTGTGAGCAAGTCACGACTTGAAAACTTGCTGAGAGACACGAAGGGATTCCACGAAAATAAATCGATGGAAAGACTCGAGCTGACGCCAGGATGCACGTATTAAGGAATATGCCAATACAGCAAAACTATACACCAGAGATATTTTGGATAAAAATTCGGACTCAGACCGGGACGTCCACAAAGGACTCAGCTGAGGAAGCAACACCGAGATATTACCGATTATTGGGTAATAAAATCAGAGATAGACATGTCATCAAAACACCGGTACCTGGGTGAGAGAACAACACGCTCAGGGAGAGAGAATATCTAAGACTGGTATAAGGGTGAGAGATATCAATCATCCGAAACATCTGAGGAGGACCCGAAGGGCAAATCTCAACTCAGAAAAATCTGACTCCACAGGGGACAAAAAGTCATAATAGGGAGCAAAAGGAAGGAACACCAGGGATACCGGTTACTGGGCATGTAATAGGTGATCAACCAGGCGTGAATTGGGAATAAATCCAAGACACTCATCATCCGAAAGGAGGGCTGAAAAAGCAAACTCGACTTATAGGATGGACATTCGATTCCACAAGGAAATACAAATCTTACTCGACTGGGGAAAAAAGACTTCGACTAAAGAGTGCCTGAGATATATTATCTATTACCGTCATAACGTAGATAACATAATCGCATGGAAGATTGTCCACAACCGATTACTGGGTTAATAAAGGATAAATCGACCGAAAAGAAAGGACATCGGGATACCGGTTATTGGGTATAAAATGATGACCAATCAGAAGGAGAAATAATCACCACCAAACAAGGGTAAATGAAAGATGACTCGCAAAGGGGATGAATCGCTTGATAATAGCAATTATCCAAGAGATATGTCACCGGTTACTGGGTGGTATACTCAAAAACGAAGGAATATCAATACCGGTTACTGGGTAAAGATAACAAACAAAGAAGGGATTACATCTACCGGTTACTGGGTAGAAACCACAGAAAAAGGACTTATAACTACCGGTTACTGGGTACAAGGCCACAAAGTCCACTGGGGAAAAGGATGAACAATTGCTGATTACTGAGCAATTGAACAACTAAACCACGGGGAACTGCAGGGGATAACAAGAAAGAAAATCAATCTAGGAACAAACTAAAAAGACACGATCAAACAAGACTCAACCCGATGAGGATATAACTCAGGGGAGTAATTCTGTCCCGATACACAATTGGGGAGGAAACTGAAGCAATACTCATCCACGAGGACATAACTCAGTGGGGAATAAAGAAGGAAAGATAGACATTTTCTGCCTATGAGGCTGACTCTAAATGGAGAGATCAGACACAAACATCTGCTTGGGGGAAGAACATTTCACCAATAGCAGGAGATAACAAGCAAAGATATATGGCAACAAATGCAACATGAATGTCTTAATGTTATGATTATGCATGTATATGCGTGGTTTATGTATGATTAATGCTGACAAAAAGACATATTTAACACAAACAGGCTCAAAAGCCACGAACGGACATTCGGCATAACAATCTTCAAAAAGAAAGATAATGCCCACAGGAGAAATCAGTTCTGGTGGGGATGACCTAATACCAGGAGACACCAATCACCATTGGGGATAGGCAAAGTCACAGCTTCCAACTGTCGGGGATTTTCCAATAATTCTTGGGGACCGTTGGCTGAATGTCAAAAAGATCTATCGTAGAAGAAACTCTACTGGGAAACTTATCAAGGGGTGATGTGAAACTCCGTGGAGAACAACCGCCAACTACATACACATCAATCAAAACACTCCCTTCTAACTGCTGAAGAGATAAACTCTGTTGAAGGGAGAAAGAACCAATTTGCTCCACTAGGGAAGGAAATAACACATCTTCCTCATCGTCGTCCAATACTGGAAGAGATCTCATACTCAGAGGGGATACCAATTATCACGCTCGGATCAGGAAACCCTACTGGGGATGGACTGTAAGCAACCCTACTAGGGATAAATTGCTAGTATTCCCGCAGGAACTGTCCTGGCTGAGGGAAACGGAAACGAATCCTTTGTCAACAAGTGCCATGTTGGGGATGAAAAGGGACTCAAGCCCTTCATCACTTGCCCTAGAAAAACTTCCTGCTGAGGAAACAACTTATCTGGAAAGGCAGTTATGCAGGGAACACATGCTTACTCCGTAGAGGATTTCTACTCATACTGGGAAAAGACAAACTTCCTCATGAATAGATAGCATACCAACTTTTATCAACCTATAAGGGATTTTAGGTCAGTCCACACAAGGGATGACAACCATATAATTGACAAAACACAAATGCTAGTGTCAAACTCTCTGGGAAGCTGATGAAGTCTCAAGTCTTCTGCATTCGTTGGGGAGACAACTTGAAAGCTGATGAAGAGGATATAAGAATGCCAGAATAAATGTTTTCCCTTTTGGGAAATCGTACTATCCTTGGGAGAGCACTGAAGACGTTCCAACTATCCTTTTAGTCATTGTGAATGCTCACTTTGTTTAAAACAGTTTATAAAAACTTTATTCATTTAAAACAATGATATTTGTCGATTAAAACATGCAAACATTTGTTAAACATAAACAAATAAGAGTGCCAAGAATTGGATAAAGGTTCAAATCTATTTAATAGAATGGTAGCCCGTAGATGGCGAGACTCCATGGATCTTTACAAATTTGAAATTGGTGATATATATTAGAAAAGGGCTACATTGAACATAATGGACATTTCTCCACCAACTCCGAATCCAATGTATTTGAAGCTTCAGTTGATGATGACTGAGCAAGAATCTTTGATAGATGACAGTTGAAGAACAAAGTCTTGTCCGGATGCAGTTACTTGCCATATCCCTAATTTTTGCCTAGATTGCACCAGGGTGAGGTACTCAATCTAGAGGGATATATATATTTATTTATTTTTTTATGTCTCTAACTTTTCCTGGACCGCCGTTTCGGGTTTTCAATCCACCGAGACGCTCATTTTTGCCTAAGTCGCCCTTTCGGGTTTTCAACTTAGCGAGTTATTCTGTTTTTATTTTTTAGGCGAAGTATTTCTTGACTACATCTGAATTCACAGGACGAGTGAAATCCTCCCCATCCATAGTTGTAAGTATCAAAGCACCGCCTGAAAAGGCTCTTTTAACAACATATGGACCTTCATAGTTTGGAGTCCACTTGCCCCTGGAATCGGGCGCGAAAGACAAAACTTTCTTGAGCACGAGGTCACCTTCTCGGAATACACGAGGCTTGACCTTCTTATCAAAGGCTTTCTTCATCCTTTGCTGATATAACTGACCATGGCACATGGCAGTTAATCTCTTCTCTTCAATCAAGTTCAATTGGTCATAACGACTCTGAACCCATTCAGCCTCAGTCAACTTGATTTCCATCAAGATTCTCATTGATGGGATCTCAACCTCCATAGGGAGCACAACCTCCATTCAATATACAAGGGAGAAAGGGGTTGCCCCTATTGAAGTACGGACAGATGTACGATAACCATGTAAAGCAAATGGCAGCATCTCATGCCAATCTTTGTACGTAACAACCATCTTCTGGATAATCTTCTTGATGTTGTTGTTAGCAGCTTCAACAACCCCATTCATCTTGGGTCTATAGGGAGAAGATTACGATGTGCAATCTTGAACTCGCTACACAGCTCTTTCATCATCTTATTGTTCAAGTTAGATCCATTATCAGTAATGATCTTGTCTGGCACACCATACCGGCATATGAGTTGATTCTTGATAAACTTCACAACCACCTGCCTAGTCACATTTGCATATGATGCAGCTTCAACCCACTTGGTGAAGTAATCAATTTCTACAAGAATAAAACGGTGATCGTTTGACGCCTTTGGCTCAATCATACCAATCATGTCAATTCCCCACATGGAGAAAGGCCATGGTGAAGAAATAACATTCAGAAGTGTCGGGGGAATATGAATCTTATCCGCATAGATTTGACACTTGTGGCATTTCTTCACATATTTGCAGCAGTCAGACTCCATTGTCAGCCAATAGTAGCCTGCTCTCAACATCTTCTTTGCCATGGCATGTCCATTGGAATGAGTACCAAATGAACCCTCATGGACTTCAGTCATCAACAGGTCTGCTTCGTGTCTATCCACGCATCTGAGTAGAACCATGTCAAAATTCCTCTGATAAAGCACATCGCCATTGAGGTAGAAACTACCAAATAGTCTCCTCAAAGTCTTCTTATCTTTAACAGATGCCCCAGGCGGGTAAATCCGACTTCGAAGAAAGCACTTGATATCATAATACCATGGCTTATCATCTTTTACTTCTTCAACTGCAAACACATGAGTTGGTCTATCCAAGCGCATTACATTGATATTGGGAACTTCATTCCAATACTTGACTATGATCATTGAAGCAAGCGTAGCAAGAGCATCTGCCATCCGATTCTCTTCTCGAGGAATATGATGGAAGTCAACCTTAGTAAAGAAAGTTGAAATCCTCCTGGCATAATCTCTGTATGGGATGAGGCCAGGATGATTCGTCTGCCATTCACCCTTAATCTGATGAACAACAAGGGCCGAATCACCATAAACGTCAAGATGTTTGATCCTAAGATCAATACACTCTTCCAAACCCATAATACAGGCCTCATATTCCGCCATATTATTCGTGCATTTGAAAGTTAGCCTTGCTGTAAAAGGAAAATGTGTGCCCTGAGGAGTAATAATCACTTCCGCAATACCATTTCCATACTGATTAACAGCGCCATCGAACACCATACTCCATCGGGTACCAGGCTCGGGCCCTTCATCGAGCGTAGGCTCATCGCAATCTTTCATTTTCAAATACAGAATCTCCTCATTAGGGAAGTAGTACTGCACGGACTGATAATCTTCAATTGGTTGATGTGCCAAATGGTCAGCCAAGATACTACCTTTAATAGCTTTTTGAGCTCGATACTCAATATCATACTCAAATAACAACATCTGCCAACGGGCAATCCTCCCAGTTAAAGCAGGCTTCTCAAAGATATACTTGATTGGATCCATTTTGGATATCAACCAAGTCGTATGATTCAACATATACTGGCCTAAACGCTTAGCGGCCCAAGCCAAAGCACAGCATGTCTTCTCAAACATTGAGTATCAAGACTCACAGTCAGTGAACTTCTTACTCAAGTAGTATATTGCATATTCTTTCTTTCCTAATTCATCTTGCTGACCTAGTACACATCCCATGGAATCATCAAGCACAACCAAGTACATAATCAAGGGTCTCCCTTCAACAGGCGGAGACAGAATCGGAGGCTCGAACAGATACTCTTTGATATTATCAAAGGCCTTTTGGAAATCCTCAGTCTAATCATGACTCTGATCTTTCCGAAGGAGCTTGAATTTAGGCGCATATGTGGCAGTCATGTGGGATATAAGTCTCGAAATGTAATTCAAGCGGCCAAGAAAACCTCGGACTTGCTTCTCAGTTTTGGGTGCAGGCATCTCTTGTATTACTTTGACCTTGGCAGGATCAACTTCAATACCTCTTTCGCTGACAATAAAGCCTAATAACTTGCCGGAACGGACTCCAAATGTACACTTGTTCGGATTCATGCGGAGTTTGTACTTCCTCAAACGCTGGAAAAGCTTCAACAAGTGTTCTACATGTTCAATTTTCGTTCTTGACTTTGCAATCATATCATCAACATACACCTCGATCTCCTTGTGCATCATATCATGAAACAAGGTAGTCATAGCACGTTGATACGTGGCTCCGTCGTTCTTCAAACGGAAGGGCATCACTCGATAACAGAATATTCCCCAAGGTGTGATGAATGTTGTCTTCTCCATATCCTCGGGTGCCATTTTAATTTGGTTATAACCGGAAAATCCGTCCATAAATGATAAGACATTGAATTTAGCTGTATTATCTACCAACATATCAATGTGTGGTAAAGGAAAATCATTTTTCAGACTAGCTTTATTCAAGTCACGGTAATCCACACACATTCGAACTTTTCCATCTTTCTTAGGCACAGGCACAATATTGGCCACCCATTGAGAATATGTAGAAGTCACCAGAAACCCTGCATCAATTTACTTCTGAACTTCTTCTTTAATCTTTACTGCCATATCTGGATGAGTTCTTCTAAGCTTTTGCTTCACCGGCACACACTCAGGCTTCAATGGCAAGAAATGTTGCACGATATTAGTATCTAGACCAGGCATGTCTTCATATGACCAGGAAAAGACGTCGACATATTCTCGTAGCAACTTAATCAACCCCTTCTTAACAGACTCTTCAAGGAGTTCCCCAATCTTCACTTCACGGACGCAGTCTTCAGACCCCAAGTTGACTGTTTCCAGATTCTCAAGATGCGGCTGAATGATCTTCTCCTCGTGCTCAAGTAGACGGGTAATCTCATCAGGAATCTCTTCAACATCATCTTCTTCTGCCTCAAATATAGGGGACTCAAAGTTGGGAGATGGTGTTGGATCATTATGTTCAATGGGTTTGATTAACCTGCATAATGATTTTGAGTATAAAAGAGATTCCAGAATTCAAACAAAGCAAATCATTATGCAGATGAAAAAATGGATTTTATTCTCTTTTTTAGGGTTTTATGGTGATCACCAATTTCATGCAAAAAGGAAAAAGGAAAAATAATTTGGAAAAAACAAACTGTCATACGGTGAACTGACTTGGGGTATTTTGCTTTTTATCGCAATGTCGCGGATAGCAAGAGTCGCCACCGACTTTTCTTTTATCCAATAAGGAAAGGTGGAAAAGAACAGGAAAGACCTCAATAGATTGTGGGTTCGGGAGGTACATTATACAAAGGGAAGGTATTAGCACCCTTTGTATCCATGGTTATCCATGGGCTCTTAATTGCTGGATCACTTATCTTTTTGTCTGAAAAAGTGTCGGTGGATTGCTTAAAAAATGTTTGAAAGAGAGTTTGACTTTGTAATGATTCTCGTGTGAATGTATACAAAGTATTTATCTCGTTTAATTTTGAAAGCGGTTTAGAAAAGGTTTTGAAAAGAGAATTTAACTTTGTAATGATTCTTGTATGAATGTATACAAAGTGGTTATCTCGTTTAGTTTTGCAATTGTTTAGAAAAATATAACTCGGTAATGATTCTTGTATGAATGTATACCAAGTGGTGATTTTTTAAAAGATGTTTTGAAAGGTGTGGGGTGTGAAAAATATTTTAGGTGGTGATCCAGTAATTGAGAGTTATACCTTCCTAAGGTCTTTATGAACGTTTCCTATCCTTATGAGGGTAAAATTGTCCTTACTATTGAGAAGTAAGTAATCTTACCCTTTGGATGTAAAAGGGTCATCGTAGGGTCATCGATAGGTCATTGAAGGCAACAGTTGTAAGGATACCTTAGCATTCGAAGGGACGATCATCATTTAACCGTAGGCTACACCGAAGGGTCATCGAGGGACGAAATCATATATTCGAAGGCAACATCCGAGGGACCATGATTTATTTTATGATGATTTAACCGAAGGGTCTTTGCTAAGTGTATCCCTACATTCGCGGGACATGACCGTAATACCGTAATATCATAAGGCAAAAGAGAGGTCCAAGATCACATATTTAAAGGCCACATTTTAAAGTTAATTAGGTGATTATGATGAATCTCCACATTAAAATCAATACATTAAAAATAATACATTAAAATTAATACATTAAAATTAATTATTAAAATTAATTATCAAAATTAACACATTAAAATTAATTAAGCAATTTAGGGTGAGCCTCCACAAGGGTATCCCACAAATAAAGTGGAAGACCTAACGGCAATCTTTTCCTGGGACATGTGAACCTTGGCAAAATTCAGCAAACGGGTTAGAATACCAAATCGGGGTGTAATCGAAGATTACACCGCAAAAGAAAATACAGCAGCATGAATGCCAGGCAAAACAGTGCATAATTAACATAGAATAGATCAGATACGCATAGGACATAACAAACAAAATATTAGCGACTGTCCCGTTCGCCTCTGCCTCGCCTAGCGAGGGCCTAGCGAATACTCGCTACATGCTCGCTTAGCGATGTGCTAGCGAGCGGCTGCGGGTTTTGAATTTCAGAACAGTATGACTTCAACCTGCGGCATGGCTTATGGCATCCAACACATAATTATACGGTTCAGCATTCACAATATTCAGGCACACTTAAATTCACATGCAAAACCTCAAATATGTTTATGAATTCAATTATAATATCTCATGCAAGTTAAGAACATAAAGCGGTATCACATGCAAATTAAGAAAATAAAGCGATAATAGTAATGCAAACCTGTTTGCAATCGAATTGCAACCTTGAATTGGCGAGCCGGATTGAGTTGGGCGGTGGTAGCTTCGGAGCGGAGGAGCGGCCTTCAGGGTTTCTAAAGTAGCCTCCAGGGTTTTTTGTGCCAGGGTTTTCGTCTGTCTCCCTCTGTTTTTCGTCCTCCTTTCATTACTGAAGTGCTGGTATTTATAATGCTCTTTTTCATGACCTAATGGGCTCAGAACGAAGCCCGAAATTTTTTGTTGTCTGTCAGCCTCGCTAGGCGAGCTGGTAGCGAATGTTTGCTTCGCTAGGCGAGCGTGTAGCGAACGTTCGCTAGGCGAGCGTGTAGCGAACGTAACGTTCGCTAGGCGAGCGTGTAGCGAACAGGCCAGTTTGGGCCATTTTCTGGATGGGGCCATTCGTGAGCTGGGCCTTCGTTCCTTTGAGATCAGTGTCATAAAAATGATTCGGAATGCCTTGAAAAATGTCTTGAAATATTAATGGGCAAATTTTGGGGTATGACAGTTGCCCCTGTTCAATATTCTTGAACCGAGAGAGTTAAAATGGTATGTGCCGTTCGTGGTCTGGAGGTGAAAGATTATTGAACACTAGAATGCCCCAAAAATTTGCACTTGCCAATTAGTCTTGGTGGAGATGGGCTTAAAGATGCCATCCAGGTAGTTTGATGAGGAGATTTCCAGATTGTGTCGTACGTTAGACGATGTCTGAAGACATGGATGTCATACCGGGTCATACACTAGACCGTATAGTGAATCCCCCATCATGCTGTTGACTTCGCTGGGGAGTCAGAGTATGCTGTATACTGCTGGGGATAAGGGATCAGAATGGGTCATATACTGGACCATATCTGAGTACCAGAGTGAGCTGTTCGTTAGGCGGATGACTTTGATGGGGATGAAAGATCAGAACGGATCGTACGCTAGATCGTTTCTGAGTTGCAGAATGAGCCGTCCGTTAGGCCGAATCTGCTTGAAGAGGGAGTAGCCGTATACTAGACTACCATTCAGAAATGTACCTGTCCGAAGGTAGCATCTGAGCAAGGGAGTAGTCGTATACCAGACTACCATTCAGGAATGTACCTGTCCGAAGGTAGCACCTGAGCAAGGGAGTAGCCGTATACCAGACTACCATTCAGGAATGTACCTGTCCGAAGGTAGCACCTGAGCAAGGGAGTAGCCGTATACCAGACTACCATTCAGGAATGTACCTGTCCGAAGGTAGCACCTGAGCAAGGGAGTAGCCGTATACCAGACTACCATTCAGGAATGTACCTGTCCGAAGGTAGCACCTGAGCAAGGGAGTAGCCGTATACTGGACTACCATTCAGAAATGTACCTGTCCGAAGGTAGCATCTGAGCAAGGGAGTAGCCGTATACTGGACTACCATTCAGAAATGTACCTGTCTGAAGGTAGCATCTGAGAAAGGGAGTAGTCGTATACTAGACTACCATTCAGAAATGTACCTGTCCGAAGGTAGCATCTGAGAAAGGGAGTAGTCGTATACTAGACTACCATTCAGAAATGTACCTGTCCGAAGGTAGCATCTGAGCAAGGGAGTAGCCGTATACTGGACTACCATTCAGAAATGTACCTGTCCGAAGGTAGCATCTGAGGATTTGACGGTCTAACTTGGTCGTACATTAGACTGTCACTGAGCAGAATCTGGTCTAACTTGATCGTACATTAGACGGTATCTGGGCAGAATCCGAGGACTTAAAGGTCTAACTTGGTCGTACATTAGACTGTCACTGAGCAGAATCTGAGGACTTGACGGTCTAACTTGGTCGTACATTAGACTGTCTTTGAGTGGTATTTGAAGATTTGAAGGTCTAACTTGGTCGTACATTAGACTGTCTTTGAGAAGATTTGAAGATTTGAAGGTCTAACTTGGTCGTACATTAGACTGTCTTTGAGTGGTTGAAGGTCAGAATGGATCGTACGCTAGATCGTATCTGAGTTGTTGAAGGTCAGAATGGATCGTACGCTAGATCGTATCTGAGTTGTTGAAGGTCAGAATGGATCGTACGCTAGATCGTATCTGAGTTGAAGGAGTCATGTGTTGAGATGAATCAGGATGGACCGTATGCTAGGCAGTATCTGAGAAGTGAAGGTCCAACTGGGTCGTACATCAGACCGTGTTGGGAGTAGTTGAAGATCAGAGTGGATCGTCCGTTAGATCGTATCTGAGCGGAAGGAGTTATATGTTGAGCTGAATCAGAATGAACCGTATGCTAGGCTATATCTGATAGTATTTGTGTATGCTGTATTTGCAATAAATGTCTGGGATGGGCTTATAGATGCCATCGTTAGGAGGATGCCAGAATGAATGGTGACATGGAGTATATCTGAAAGATGTAGTTGAATCCTGAATGTAATTGATAAGGATGCCCGTCTGAATGGACCTTTGTTTTGATTGTATCAAGAGGATAATTAACCTGAAAAATAAAGTTAGATTCATGCCATGTCATGATGCATGAGATGCAAATGTTGTATGCATGCGTGTGCTGTGAAGTGATGTAATGAGTGAATTATGCGTCTGGAATGAATGCGAGCTATGTTATGAAATGATGTAATGTATATGATGCGGAATGAAAATTGTATGTAGGTATGTGATGTGAAATGATGTAATGAGTGCACTATGCGTCTGAAATGTTCTTCCAGGGGACTCTACTGGGGGAATAAATCTCAGTCTTCTGGTCGGAGATATTTGTATTGATGACCCTTTCTTAGCTGGGGGATACTTGGTTACTGTCTGACGATGGAAACACTCAACAGATCCTGGCTGGGGTAGAAGAGATGACCAGTCTAGTGATGCCAAGTTCTTCTGGGGCATAACTGGCTTAGCCGGGGAATAGAATTGGCAACAGATTCATTGGAAAGCCTGGTTAGACCTTCTCCTCGATCCTGAAATCCTGTAGTAATTGCTATTACTATTCTAGGCATGTATTTTTGGTAAACATTGATCATATTCAAGTGCATAAATCAATTCAAAGTAAATCAATGGACGTTTACGCAAACAAAACAGAGAAAGTAAAACAAAAGCATCTTTTTGGAAATGAAATTGTATTGATTTTGAAAGAGGGCCTATAAATAGGCAATTTGAGTACAAGGAGACAGAAATCCTAGTAAGAGGAAATTGTCAGGCAAACAAAGAGAAGCTATGAGGAAAAATCCTGTTGATTTTAACTCCACTACTGTCATTATGTCTTCAAGCATCTCATCTCCTGCTGTCGGATAGAAGTGATTGGCTTGTTCAGTCCCTTGAACTTGGTTGAAGCAGACAGAGAATGAGGCATAGTCATACGCTTTAATCCCTAATTTTTGCCTGGACCGCCTTTTCAGGTTTTCAGTCCACCGGGATACCCTTTTTTGCTCAAGCCGCCTTTTCAGGTTTTCGACTTGCCGGGTGTACGTCTTTATATGTTTATCCCTAATTTTTGCCCGAACCCTTTTGGTTCGCCGGGATGCCCTTACTTTTGCCTAGGTACGTCGACCTAGCGGGTCTCTTTTATGCGTAGTATTTTCTTGACTATGTCTGCGTTCACGGGATGCGGGAACTCTTCGCCATCCATTGTAGCAAGCATCATGGCTCCACTAGAGAATACCTTCTTACTACAAATGGCCCTTCGTATGTGGGAGTCCATTTGCCCCTGGGATCACCTTGTGGTAGAATGATACGCTTGATAACCAAGTTGTCGATTTGGTACACTCGTCTCTTGACCTTTTTGTTGAATGCCTGGGTCATGCGCTTCTGATATATCTGCCCATGACAAACAGCCGCAAGTCTCTTTTCATAAATTAGATTTATCTGATCGAGTCGAGTTTGAATCCACTCATCCTCATCTAAGCCTGCATCTTTCACAATTCTTAGAGAGGGAATCTGAACTTCCACTGGTAAAACGGCTTCCATTCCATAGACTAAAGAGAAAGGGGTTGCCCCTGTCGAAGTGCGGTAACCATGAAGAGCAAAAGGTAACATCTCATACCAGTCTTTGTATGTTACTGTTATATTCTTGATATTGTTAGCAGCCTCCACGGCGTCGTTCGTCTTTGACCGGTACGGAGAAGAGTTATGGTGTTTTATTTTGAACTGCATGCAGAGTTCAGTTTAATACCATTATCAGTGATAACTCTTTCAGGAGACAGCAGGTTTCTCGAATGTATATTTGATGAGATCCATCTTAGAAATCAATAAAGTGGTATGATTCAACATATATTGTCTTAGTCGGCGAGCAGCCCAAGCCAAAGCGCAGCAAGCTTTCTCGAGCTGTGAGTATCTTGTTTCACAGTCGGTACCTTTTGCTAAGGCAGTGTATGACATGCTCTTTTCGACCAGACTCGTCATGTTGCCCCAGCACACCCTATTGAATTTTCTAACACGGTCAAATACATAGTTAGAGGTCTTCCTTCAACTGGTAGCATCAGAATTGGAGGTTCTTGGGGATACTTCTTGATTTTGTCATTCATCATTCCATACCATCTCTTGATTTTTCTTTTTTAGTAATTTGAAGATGGGTTTGCAGGTAGCAGTCAAGTGTGGAATGAATCGGGCAATGTAATTCGAGTGCCCCAAGAAACCTCTGACTTCTTTCTTGTCTATTTCAGTACCCATTGCAATTTCAATTGATTCCTCCTGCGGCTGTATGGTCTTTTCTTCTTGTAGTAACAGTCTGACAAGTTCACCAGGGACTTCACAATCTTCCTCGCTTCCATCCTCGGCTTGGTAGATCGGATTTTCAAAGTCATAATGAACAGTAGCAGAACTATTATCAACAGGATCCAGAGTGGATATGGATCGGAAAACTGTTACGTGCGTGTGTGCAAGAAAACATAGCTTGTTTTGAAAAAAATGACAGGAAAGATAAAGAGCGCAATATTTGAATGCAAAAAGTCCATTGATTTATTGAATATGAATATGCTTATGAAATGACAAAACCCTTGAAAAATTAGCTATTATGCCCCGAGTATAGACACAATGCTTTGAAACACAAAAATAGCAATAACAATTACTCCTGACTAAAGGAAATCGGGATAGTGTCTTCAGCCTTCCAATTATTGGGTCCGTCACCAATTGTTGGGAAAATCCAGCTATCCAAGTCATAATCGTTATCAGTATCTTCCACAGCATTGACAGTCTCGTCATGATTAGGCAGAGGGGCAGTGATGCCATTAGGAGTCTCCAGAGGATCAAAGATAGTCGCCTGTATCCTCCCACTTCGAATGCCACTTTCAACATGTTCACCTGTTAATATAAGTTTAGTGAAACCCAATGAGGAACTCCTCAATAGATGGCTGTAGAATGGGCCAGTCAGTGTGCTCATGAACATGTCCACTAATTCTCGATCAGTCATAGGGGGTTTGACTCTGTCAGCCAAATCTCTCCACTTTTGAGCATATTCTTTAAAGCTTTCTTTAGATCCCATAGTCATATTCTGCAACTGTAACCGAGTAGGTGCTAATTCAGAATTATACTGGTAATGCTTGTAGAAAGCTGCCGCTAAGTCAGTCCAGGTGTGGATGTCAGAGCTCTCGAGCTGATAGTACCATTCTAACTGTGTGCCAGACAGACTCTCTTGGAAGAAATGGATCCATAGTTTCCTATTAGTGGTATATGGCTGAATATTTCTCACATAAGCTCTCAGATGCATTTGAGGACAAGATGCCCCATCGTATATAGTGAAAGTGGGGATCTTGAATTTGCGAGGAATGAGCACATCAGAGACCAGACCTAAGCTTTCGAAATCCAGACTGGGCGCCTTCTGAACTTCCATGGCTAGCATACGTTCTTCCAGCAACTTGTATTTATCATCTCGTGGAGAGTACTGTTCATTTTCATAGTTCTCATCGTCATCCTCAGGGTTGGAGAAATCAGCACTTTCTTCCTCTGAGTCATTCTCCGCCCCCTCTTCTGGACCATTCGGGATTCCAAATTTGATTCCCGTAGCCTGTCCTTTAAGCCTTCTTCCCGGGTTAATGTAACTCACAGGTTTCTTGCCCTTTTTCTTCTCGAGCAAGAGAGCCTTCAGTTCCTCCTGCCCCTTGGATAAGTTCAAGATCATCTTCTGGAGTTGAGCATTCTGAGCCTGGAGATCTCTGACAATTTGTTCGAGGTCCATTTTTCTGTTTGGAGGAAAACCGTGAGAACATTGATCCCTTTAGAGTACCTGTTATGCAATGTTATGTTATGCTATGCAATGTATGAAATGTTTTCAAGGACTTTTGGAATTTAACTTTACGTAAACCAATAAAAAAAAAGGAAACTTTTTTTTTTTTTTTTTTACAAAACGGAGCAAAGTTAAATCCCTAAGTCCTCGAAATGGTTAGTACAATGCCATGATGTTATGATGTTATAATGTTAAGTAAACAACAAGCACAAGCAAGTCATACAACCATCATTCCTAGGTTTTAAGGCTTGCATGAGTTCCATAGGTAAGTACCCTCCCCACTGAAGTTTGGTTGGTTCAACCTGTCCTAGAATAGTAACCGGGTTCTAAAAGGATCTCAAATCATCGACCTTTCTTTAAGTCCACTTCAGTGCAACACCAAGTGGTTGACCAAAGCTTCCCTAAAGTCCAATCTCAAAGAGTGTAGTATCGAGTCTCAACCAACCCCAGTCGGAACCGAAGTCAGTTATCTCACTACTTTCTAATGGCCAGGATGAGTCAATTAGGGTTCTAAAGGTCTGGTTAATGCTTTAATGACACCACGCGGAAGCCAAATTTTTCCTCAAGTGAACATGAGGAACATCAGGACATCCAAAGTGTCACATTAACCGTAGCCATCATTTTAACCATTCCAGTATACGCCGGATAGTCGCGATGATCTATTGCTACTTACCTAAGGTACACTAGATCCGGGTGTAGGATCTTTCACTCAAAAATACCCAAGCAATCCCTTAAAAGTAAATCAGACAATTTGGAATAAGTGATCTTGTTTTTAAGGTAACCTCTCTTAATCCTATTCCCCAGCAGAGTCGCCAGTTCTGTCATACGGTGAACTGACTTGGGGTATTTTGCTTTTTATCGCAATGTCGCGGATAGCAAGAGTCGCCACCGACTTTTCTTTTATCCAATAAGGAAAGGTGGAAAAGAACAGGAAAGACCTCAATAGATTGTGGGTTCGGGAGGTACATTATACAAAGGGAAGGTATTAGCACCCTTTGTATCCATGGTTATCCATGGGCTCTTAATTGCTGGATCACTTATCTTTTTGTCTGAAAAAGTGTCGGTGGATTGCTTAAAAAATGTTTGAAAGAGAGTTTGACTTTGTAATGATTCTCGTGTGAATGTATACAAAGTATTTATCTCGTTTAATTTTGAAAGCGGTTTAGAAAAGGTTTTGAAAAGAGAATTTAACTTTGTAATGATTCTTGTATGAATGTATACAAAGTGGTTATCTCGTTTAGTTTTGCAATTGTTTAGAAAAATATAACTCGGTAATGATTCTTGTATGAATGTATACCAAGTGGGGATTTTTTAAAAGATGTTTTGAAAGGTGTGGGGTGTGAAAAATATTTTAGGTGGTGATCCAGTAATTGAGAGTTATACCTTCCTAAGGTCTTTATGAACGTTTCCTATCCTTATGAGGGTAAAACTGTCCTTACTATTGAGAAGTAAGTAATCTTACCCTTTGGATGTAAAAGGGTCATCGTAGGGTCATCGATAGGTCATTGAAGGCAACAGTTGTAAGGATACCTTAGCATTCGAAGGGACGATCATCATTTAACCGTAGGCTACACCGAAGGGTCATCGAGGGACGAAATCATATATTCGAAGGCAACATCCGAGGGACCATGATTTATTTTATGATGATTTAACCGAAGGGTCTTTTCTAAGTGTATCCCTACATTCGCGGGACATGACCGTAATACCGTAATATCATAAGGCAAAAGAGAGGTCCAAGATCACATATTTAAAGGCCACATTTTAAAGTTAATTAGGTGATTATGATGAATCTCCACATTAAAATCAATACATTAAAAATAATACATTAAAATTAATACATTAAAATTAATTATTAAAATTAATTATTAAAATTAACACATTAAAATTAATTAAGCAATTTAGGGTGAGCCTCCACAAGGGTATCCCACAAATAAAGTGGAAGACCTAACGGCAATCTTTTCCTGGGACATGTGAACCTTGGCAAAATTCAGCAAACGGGTTAGAATACCAAATCGGGGTGTAATCGAAGATTACACCGCAAAAGAAAATACAGCAGCATGAATGCCAGGCAAAACAGTGCATAATTAACATAGAATAGATCAGATACGCATAGGACATAACAAACAAAATATTAGCGACTGTCCCGTTCGCCTCTGCCTCGCCTAGCGAGGGCCTAGCGAATACTCGCTACATGCTCGCTTAGCGATGTGCTAGCGAGCGGCTGCGGGTTTTGAATTTCAGAACAGTATGACTTCAACCTGCGGCATGGCTTATGGCATCCAACACATAATTATACGGTTCAGCATTCACAATATTCAGGCACACTTAAATTCACATGCAAAACCTCAAATATGTTTATGAATTCAATTATAATATCTCATGCAAGTTAAGAACATAAAGCGGTATCACATGCAAATTAAGAAAATAAAGCGATAATAGTAATGCAAACCTGTTTGCAATCGAATTGCAACCTTGAATTGGCGAGCCGGATTGAGTTGGGCGGTGGTAGCTTCGGAGCGGAGGAGCGGCCTTCAGGGTTTCTAAAGTAGCCTCCAGGGTTTTTTGTGCCAGGGTTTTCGTCTGTCTCCCTCTGTTTTTCGTCCTCCTTTCATTACTGAAGTGCTGGTATTTATAATGCTCTTTTTCATGACCTAATGGGCTCAGAACGAAGCCCGAAATTTTTTGTTGTCTGTCAGCCTCGCTAGGCGAGCTGGTAGCGAACGTTTGCTTCGCTAGGCAAGCGTGTAGCGAACGTTCGCTAGGCGAGCGTGTAGCGAACGTAACGTTCGCTAGGCGAGCGTGTAGCGAACAGGCCAGTTTGGGCCATTTTCTGGATGGGGCCATTCGTGAGCTGGGCCTTCGTTCCTTTGAGATCAGTGTCATAAAAATGATTCGGAATGCCTTGAAAAATGTCTTGAAATATTAATGGGCAAATTTTGGGGTATGACACAAACATTTAACATGTGATTATTTAATGAATATCATTGTGTTAATCAAATATGCCAACAATGTCTTCACTTCTCCTTTTGGCATGGGAGAAGGGTTTTCAAATAAAATGAACACATTACGTTGACTTGTGGATAACTGTTGGAACATCAACAGCGACCCAATTATTGCAGATCCCACCAGGTATGACAAAGTTGTCAAGGTCTTCCTCTTCATCATCTTCGACAATGACAGCAGCCTCCTGATCTTCAATAGTATGGATGAAACCTCCACTCTAGAACATCCCACGATCATTGGAAACACCAGAAGAGTACCCTATGCCAACTCGGGATTTGTTATCTTCCAACTTGATCATTTTCCCCCAAACCATTAGTTGCACCATGCTCATTGGCCAACTTTGCATCGTTGTAGGAGATAAATGAAGAAAGTCCTTTCCTTGAAGGCTCTGCAATAGACAAGGCTTGGAACGGAGTCCCAACCTCATCCTCAGTATCAATATAGGAAAAGGAAGATAAATGACTGACCAAGAGAGCCTTTTCTCCCCCTATCACCACCAACTTCTTGTTTTTCATAAACTTCAACTTCTGGTGTAGGGTGGATGTCACGGCGCCTGCCTCGTGAATCCATGGTCTGCCAAGCAAACAGCTGTAAGACGGATGAATATCCATCACCTGGAAAGTGATCTAGAAATCACTAGGTCCAATCTTGATCGGGAGTTCTAATTCGCCAATCACAGTTTTGTGCGATCCATCAAACGCCTTAACGACCACTCCACTCTGCCTCGTGGGAGGCCCCTGGTATGAAAGTTTGGCAAGGGTGGATTTTGGAAACACATTAAGCGATGATCATGTGTCCACCAACACATTGGACAAGGCATCATCCTTATAGTTCATGGAGATGTGTAAAGCCAAATTGTGGTCTTTTCCCTTCTCGGGAAGGTCAGCATCACGGAAGCTCAAGTTGTTGCAAGCGGTTATATTTGCAACAATGCTATCAAACTTCTCTATTGTGACATCGTGGTCCACGTATGCCACGTCCAACACCCTCTGCAAAGCTTCGTGGTGTGGCTCTGAATTCATCAACAAAGATAAGACAAATATCTTTGATGGAGTTTGTAGCAGCTGATCAATAATGTTATATTCACTCCTCTTGATGAGCCTCAGCATCTCATCACCATCCTCTTTCATAATTCCAGACTGGCCAACCAGGATAGGAGTGTTATTATTCTTGACAATAACAGGGTCAACACGCTTCACAACAGTAGTAGGATTATTAGAAGAAGAAGTCCCCACAGGACCGGCAAGATTAACAACAGTTCTTCTCACGACATCTTCATGGGATTTCGGTTGCACCGAGAAAACACTACCACTACGGGTTACACCACTAATATCTGAGATACTCACGATGGAGGTTGAGGGCAACGGCACCTCTTTCCCATCTTCTAGCATAACTGCGTTATATCGATAGGGGACAGCCTTATCTGATGAATACGGGACAGGACCCGCTGGCTTGATCACAAGAGCTGGTGATACCTTCTTCTTGCTGCCATCATACTTGACGACAATAGGCTCTGGAATTTTAAACATCGGGGTGATAACATCAACTTCATCCTCATTGCGATTCTGAAGTATTTCAATCATTCCCTGATCAATCATCTCTTGGATTTTCTTTCTAACTTGACGGCATCCTCTCTCATTGATAGGGCACACCTGGCACCTATCATGGTCATGCTCGTAATGGCTGTGTTCACACAACAGCTTATGCATCTCGACCAAAGATTGCCTTATGTCGTTGACATACAAGACTTTATATTTGCCAGGGAATCCCTGGACCATGTTAATAGCAGCCTTCCCATGCTCGGGAAATGCGTTCCTCTTAACATTAGGACCTACGTCCTCGAAAAATAATATACCACTTCTCACAAGGTCTTGCACCTTGGTCTTCAGAGGGTAACAGTTCTCCACGTCATGTCCGGGAGCACCGAAATGATATACACAATGAAGTTCTGGCTTATACCACCACTAAGGGTTGGTCGGTACAGCATGAGGATCTCGCGGAGTTATCAGCTTTCTATCGATCAAAGAAGGATAGAGCTCAGCATATGTCATTGGAATCGGGTCAAAAGTTACCCTCTTCCTCTCGTAATTGCTGGTGCTGGTGTTATTATTGTTACGAGGCTTAAGGCTTGTGGTTGCTGACGATGTTGTTGTTGTTGTTGATAAACTTCTCGGAAAGCAGGTGCTATATGAGCCACCTGGTGTTGGTTGTTGGCAGGATGCACATCCTTCCTCCTTACAGAGGGTCTTATTTTAATATGGGAGGACACAGCATGAGTCTCTCCCTCCTTCTTCTTAGCAAAGCCCACATACCTCTTTGCTGAGGAACCATCATCCCTAGACAAACGTCCTTCACGGACCCTCTCTTCCAATCTCATCCCCATGTTCACTATTTCGGTGAAGTCTAAGGGAGCACTGGCGATCATTCTTTCATAATAGAAAGAGCTCAAAGTCTTTAAAAATATCTTTGTCATATCCTTCTCTTTTAGGGGTGGCACTATCTAAGCTGCCAACTCTCGCCATCTCTGGGCGTACTCCTTGAAGGTCTCCTTGTCCTTCAGCGACATTGCCCTCAGTTGGTCCCTATCTGGAGCCATATCCATACTATATTTATACTACTTGATGAAGGCCTCACCTAAATCGTTGAAAGAGCGGATGCTAGCACTTTCCATCCCCATATACCACCGGAGCGCAGCATCATTCAGGCTATCCTGAAAGTAGTGGATAAGCAGTTGGTCGTTATCGGTCTGTGTTGACATCTTACGAGCATACATCACAAGATGGCTGAGCGGGCATGTGTTTCCCTTATATTTCTCAAAGTTAGGTACTTTGAATTTTACAGGGATCTTCACATTGGGCATAAGGCATAACTCAGCAGCACTCTTACCAAAGAGGTCCTTACCCCTTAGAGTATTTAGTTCCTTGCGCAGCTCAAGGAATTGGTCTTTCATCTCGTCCATCTTCTCCTAAACGTTCGTGCCCTCGGATGGCTCGGAATGATAGATGGTGTCTTCAACACGGGGTAAGGCATGCACAACGGAGGTGGCACAGATAGGACCGGGCTAGATGCCGGAAAAGAAGCGAGAGTAGGAGCAAAACCCTCGAGCACAAAATTAGCAGGCATTCCCCAAGGGAACCTGGCTAGCATAGACAGAGTGAAATGGGATGTTGTATCAGGCACAGTGGAGGTAGCTATCTCTGATATAACAGTCCTCGTGGGAGGAGTTGTCGGAGTTGGCGAAGCTTGGCTCTGGGCATCCAAAACTGACTCCATCATGGAAGTCAGCCTAGCGACCTCTTCCTTCAATTCTCGGTTCTCTTTCTCTAAATGCTCCATTATCCTCGAATGATTGGCTCTTGTATTATACCGGTGCGTCAGCTTGTCTTCAAAATAAATGAAGAGCAAAGTGTATACCACTGATCAAGAGCTCAGAACAAAACCTGCTTATGCATATGATGCATGCAATGTTTGTGCATATGATTTGTTTTTAATCAGAGGAACTTTATAGAGATCTATTTGTAAATATTTAAAAATATTAATCTATTAAGACATATATGGAATAGTCATAGCAATAATATTTGGAAACTTTTTACACCGATGAAGTAGTACAATTTTGGTAACCAAATACAATCTAAGAGAAAGGGAGGATAAACATCCTATGGAGCCCTAGAAATAATCATCCAAAGCCTTCGAGATCGGAAGATAGGTGGCACGAAGCCTCTTCACCTCTCTCTCATAAGCTGCTTCCATATCGGCCTTCTCCTTGGCGAGCTGATCATACTTCCTCTTCCAAAACCTAGACGAGTGAGGAAGAAGAGAAGTAACCACATCATCAGGCTTATCGATAACCTGATGCTCTAGAAATTTTATCACTGCATCCTTATCTTTGAGCTGCTGAAGAAGTTCCTCACGTTCACAAACCCAAGCACGCGACCGGTCTTCATCTCTCAACTCCTCTACTCCTTGGTTAGGGAGGGTTGAAGGCCCAACCATAACCATAGGGGTAGGTCTCGGATAATCGTACGTCATATGGTACTCAAGAGCTCTCTTTCTCACCCAAGCGGTGTAAGGTTCCAAAGCAATGTAATTCTTCGAACCAAGCTCTTTCCTCCCTTTCCTATGGACTTTGCGCCAGGCACGGACCATTCTACCCTTCAAGTTCTGGGGATCTTTACCCTCTTGAAATAACACGCCTTTAAGGGGAACCCAAGCTGACGACGAGCCAAAACAGGGTTGTAGTTAATTCCACCATATGTACCGAGAAGAGGCACATTGGATAACTCACCACAAGAGTCAATAATCTGAACACCATCATAAACATGGTTATACCAAGAGATATCATCATTAGTGAGAGACATAAGTCTCGCAGACCACCGTAGACATCCCTTGTTCTCCTTGAAGGCAAGCGTCTGAGGCAAGTGCGAAATAAACCACTTGTACAACAGAGGCAAACAGCAGACAATGGATCCACCACCCTTTGCATTCCTAATATGCAAAGAGAAATAAGTGTCACCCAACAGAGTCGGAATGGGATTAACAGAAGAGAAAATTATAATAGCGTTCATATCCACAAAATTGTCGATGTTGGGGAATAACACTATGAAGGAGAAGGGCGATCCAAAACGCAGCGGAATTTAAAATTTCTCCTTTAATGATCCTTATGAATGGGCATGATCAGTGATAGAATCTTTACCTCTTGTGGCGATTGTAACCTTTGATACAGATCTACGGAGCGATCACGAACGTTGAACGATGACAACGCCTCTACTCAGTCCACACGAACAGATTCCTTCAATCTCAGTGCTAGCTGCTACAAATGAAGGCCTTGAGTGAGAGAGAGAGAGAGAGAGAAAGAGAGAGAAACGAAATTGCAACTGCACAAATGCTTCTACACAAGGGTTCTATTTATAAAATGACTTGTGTGGGCTACAAGCTAAAAAGCCCACTTAAGTGTATGTGGCCCACATCTTATAATATGCCAATATCACTTAAGTGTGTGGTACCTTACCATATTTCGTATTCTACTTAAGCATATTGTACCTTACGATGTTCTACAATTCACTTAAGTGCATCGTACATTACGGTATTCCTTAGTTACTCTATCTCTCATCAATACGTCCTTTTGTGTGTGACCCTGTAGGTTTTCGCGGCATTGGCAATTATATTAAATCACGTATTTAACATAATAAACAGTGAGCGGCATCTAGCAACACATCACTGCTACCTAAGACACGAAAATGTCATGTGATCTGACAAATTCTTCTGTGATAATATTTATGTGTACAATTACCCTTTTGCCCTTATGTCTATATTGAACACAAGGCATAGACCGTGTCATCCTTGTCCAGTTCAATATTGGGAACATAGACATTTATCCTGTTACGCAGGATGGGCAAATTCCATCTAGGTCACTCATGTCCCTTAGCATGCTTCGTGGAGTACCCATCAACTGTCTTTATGGTCATCCAGTTACTGACAACGTTTGATCAGCAATAAGGCACTCGACTCTACATCTAGGGTCCATAGTGGTTTCAGGTCGAAGGGTGGTATACACCATTATCACCATGAGAATAACTTATGACACTTTGTATAACATTATATATAGTATTCTCATAGCGGGTCAATCCAGTATAAATATTACTCTTAATATTCATACCTATGTTTAAGACTTGATAACTCCTTATCCATGATCCATGAGATGTGATCATCAGTCTATAAACATAATAGTCTTCATGTTTTAATGTTATCCCACTTCATAATAAAGCTCGACTACGGATACTTTAAGAATAGTGTCCTTATGTTTAATGTGATCTCATGATTAAGTCATACTCGATACATTAAACGAACTAGTTATTCTAGGGACTTTATTAAACAAACATAATAAAGAAAAAGCCTTTTATTATTAATAAATAATTCGATACAAGTACCAAAAGTATTGGCCTCTAGGGCTTACACCAACACACTAGTCCATAGATGAGTAGTACAAATATGGCTTCAAAGGCGTCCTCACTCATGGCCTTCCCAAACAAAGTAGCTTAGGCAATGAGAAAATCAGATGGGAGACCTTGAATTCCACCTTTGGTAGTCATATGAGCAACAATATCAGATACATATATGTGAAGCATGTCAGAAATCTCTTGGGAAGAAGGAACCCTCTCCAAACCACTGAATGGCAACTGATCCAAGATAGGTATACCCATATGATAGGCATACTCCTCAAGTGTAGGCAAAAGCTGGAAATCCGGAAAAGTGAAGCATCGATACAGAGGATCATAGAACTGCACCAATACACTCATCAGACCTTTATCAACCTTAGTAGAAAGAATAGACAGAATTTTCCCATGGTGAGCTTTGAACTCCAAAGGCTCTAATACATAGGATGTCAAACTCCTTAACTCTTTTAAGTCGGGTTGTCTGAAACTGTACTTCTTCGTATTCCTTCTTTGCTTATCCATGTCTGAAAATTTGCAAATAGACCTCTTAGGTTCCTTGAAAATTTTCATTGTTGATGATATGGATGCAAATGAATGCATGAATGCATGGATGCAACAATCACACTCAAGGATCAAGCAAGTCACACCACACAAAGGTCACGGGATGGCTCACGTCATCATCAATATCAATCATCCATTTTGGTGGATTATGGTTTACACCTTATCAACACCCAAGTTCCATTGATATTGAAGATATACGAGAACGGATCAACCGCGAATCAAAGGGTTTATTGTAAGTCACAAGCATGGAGTCTCAGTTAAGAACCACCGAAAGGGAGTGTACTATGGTTAAACCTAACAATCATGTTCTAAAAGAGGTCCCCATAGTCATCATCTCATCTTTCGGATATTATCGGATAAAACGACTACTCGTTCTCCAAAAATATTCTCAAGAGAGACTCTTATGAGTGCAGTATCGCGTAACAATCGCCTCAAGTCTTACACTTGAACGACCTTCGCACTACGTCCTAAAATAGGCCAAGATGGGCTAGGTATCTAAGGTCCTTGGCTTCTAAGGTTTATATTAGAAAGAATAATGCCTAACCACGACTACTCGTGTGACATTATTAATCCCAACAAGACCTCCACCAATTGAATGGGCTTGCAATTCAACTTGCTAAGGAATAACTCCACACAAGTCAACAAGACTATGCCATTCTCCTATCATAAGTGCACTCGAGTTCCGGTATAGAACTCATATCACAAGAAACCACCAAGCATACAAGCAATTAATATATCAAGCAATTCATACATTACAAACAATACAGTCATCCCAAATTTGCACAAAAATATGTCACCAACAAATATAAACATACAACATATATAAGCAAAAAGTAGGCTAAACCCACTAGGAGAATTCCTCCGCAGCAGAGTCGCCACTTTTCTGTAGCGGGGTTTTCGTTACCTTTAGGTTTATTGACTAAACCAAAAGTAAACATACAATTCGAGTCGCCACCGCACTTTTATTTGTCCAAAGGAAAGGCTAAAAAGCAAACTCAAAGGGAGAAAACTCAATCTAAACCAACAATCCACCATGTGAGGAGAGCTTCAACATACTAGTGAGGGGTTAACCCTATAATAAGTATGGAAGACTTATAATCCAATCACTAAGGATAAGGTGAGGTTTACATCAACCACTATGAAAACTCAAACCTATGGCTAATGTTTATAAAAAGTTTTAACAAAGGTGGCCATTGGAACCACAAAATCAACTTGAAGTGAGTTGTATTTACAAGTTAGATTTATTTACAAAATAAGGTAAAAGTTGAATTAAGATCTATTCATAATGAGTATTAATGAAAAGATTTTAAAAAGTCAAAGGCATAATGCCTAGGTTTCTAATTTGGAACAACGTCAAAGTTTGCACAAAAAGAGTTTGGCTTGGGTTAGAGTGAGGAGAAGAAGAGAAGGGCTAGTCCTAAGGCATACAAAGATAAGAGGGAGAAGATAAAACCCTTGGAGTTCCTTTTCTTGCAATCATAGAGATGATTCAAGATGCCCCTTTCCTTTGGACTTAGCAAAAAACAAGCAATCACACAAATTAGATTCAAGCTCTTAGGATCTCCATTTGGCTTGTCTCTCTTAACTTGGCTACTCATGACAATGGTCCTCTTACTATCTCAAGATGGAATCCCTATCACACAAGAACAAATATCAAAAAGTTCACAACACAATAAGGGGAATGGACAAAGAAAGAGTTTTGGAAAGGAAGTCATTTGAAGTCAACTTTGAGATCTAGCATTCTAAAGGCATGAGGCCTAGTTGCTCTTCAACAAATTTAGCATTCTAAAGGCATGAGGCCTAGTTGCTCTTGAACTCCTTTAAGCATGGGTATGTCTTAATTCTAAGTCCTTTCTCCTTTTTGCATTGGGTTCACACAAAACAAAAGCAAAACCAACACAAAACAACAATATATTTATATACAATAATGAGCTCAAATGAGCAAAAGGAAAATGGCATAAACATAAAGTATGTGCTCAAGTGAGCAAAATGAAAAGCAAGATGAATAAATGAGCAAGAAATAAATGACATTAAAGTAAATTGCAAGAAATTAAATGCTCAAATTAAAGTTAGTAATTAGTGAAGTTATGTTAGTTTGTCATAAGACAATTTAGCGCTATGTTAAGCAATCGTAAGTGGACTAATGTAGTAGTCACACCTATCTGAGGTTGGTCAATAAAATTATAGGCAAATAAAGTTAGAGATCATGACTAGTAAGCCAAGCTCCTAAAACTTGTCATGCCAAAAGAAAATAGGAAAGGCCTTGTATGGACTTTAGGTTTTTTGTTTGACCAAGAAGCAACCTATCTTGGACACAAAGCCACTCACTTGATCTTGGATCAAGTTGAGTCTTATTCGGATCAAAGAAGGTTAAACCTCTCATTTGTCAAGACCAGCCATAAGACATTAACTCATTGGCCAAAAAATAAAAATAAAAAATGAGATGGAGATGAAAATGGATAGGAAGAGAAATCAAGTGTCAAACACAATTGGTCAAAAGTGAATCAAATCATCATCAACCAATGCTAAATAGAAGAGAAATGAAGATCACAAGTCAACAAGTCAAACATATTTTTTTTGTATTTTTGAATTAATATTAAATGCAAAAATAAAATGGACAAAATATGGTCAAACCTCAAATTCAATTCAAATCAACTTCAACAAGTTCAATTAAATTCTCATAGGTCTAACATGGTCAAACAAGCTTTGACAATTTTTGAAATCAAAAACTATTTAAAAACAATTAAAATAATGAAAAATAACACAAATGAATTAAAATCTCAAATCAATTAATAAATTGGTGAGACTATTTTTCATTGACTTATCATGATCCATAGGTGTTAAGAAAATATTTTTGGATTTTTCAAATATCAGAAAGTATTTTAAAATGAATTAAAACTATTAAAAACCAAATAATTCACAAAAAATATTAAATGAAGTCACAAAAATAATAAAAAATCAAAATATGAAACTAGATTTTTCAAGAAAAATTTTGGCATTGGTCTCATTTTTGTGACTTCAAATAAAATATTTATGAATTTTTGAAAATAAAAGGAATTAAATGAAATTAATCAGAAAATAAGAAAATAGCAAAAATACGCAGCCACTAGATCATTTCACCCCTGTAACCGTGGATCATTCTCAAAGTTCCTATTTAAAGAGAAACATGAGCTTGAAGAGCATGGTGCTTGATCTGAAATGGCACGATTTGCAAAATTGGGACCACCATTGGCCTGCCTCATGCATGAGGACTTCAGAAAACAGCACAAAACAAAGAGATTCATATTATTTTGCAAGATCTGGATCAATAAAGTTTGGTGATATACCTCTGAAATGGAGCTTTAAACAACACGATTTGTCCAAGCTCTTGATCCAATTTTGATCTAGAAGTGTGATGGTGATGCAAGGTTAAGGAATTGAGCTATGAAGATCAACTAATGATGTTGAAATTCAAGCTTGAAAATGAAATAGAAAACTGAAATTCCTTTAGGTGAGGGTTTGGTTTTCAATCCAGCAACACTTCAGATCTCCTTGTGGTTACCATTTGACTGAGATTGCACTTCTATTTATAGCTGGAATGGATGCAAGGCAATGCTTGGCTCGTGTGCATGAAATTTGGATCCTCCATGCATGGGCATGTACAAGCGCATGTGAGGCCCAAAAATGAATGGAAATCCATGCTGAGATCAAGTATAAGTGAACTGGATGTGCATAAGGCTTGGCATTTGCTTGCACATGAAGTTTCAAAGTGAAATGCACAAATGAACATAAACATTAAGCTCTTCGAAACTCATACATGAAAAGTCCAAAAAATTAATGTGAGTAATGGTTGGAAAGCCTTTGAAATTAGGAACAAAAGTCATGTTGGGAAAAAATTCATTTGGAGTTTTGAAATTTAATAAAATTGGCTGTGAAGTTTTAGGTACAAAACATGTCTATGTTCCCTTTAAAAAATTTTGCCAAAAACAAGCATCTTCAAGCCCTTCTAATGATGCATGCCTCAAATGGAAACACCTCCAACATCAAAGATGTATATATTTTCAAGATGATCAATTTAGACTCAAATGTTTCATCATTTGGAATTCTAATGAGAAAGTTATGGGCACTTGAAGTTGGGCATTTTTCAAATTCAATGACTTAGGTCCAAAGTGACCTATAATGTTTTGTATTACCACATGTGTTTGTTTTAGAATTATGAAATTTTGTCCAACATAACATTTGAATTAGACATATTAATATTTCCAATGCATTTGGTCTCACCTCAAAATCATAAAAATTAAAGAAGTTAGGTCCTTGGGAAATTGACCCGAAATTAGGGTTTCAGTCAAAATGACCTATAATGTTTTTAAATGAATGATGACCTTCCAAGTTTCAAATGGATTTTTTGTGAACATTAAAGTTATTCATATGGTTCTTAAGAACAGTTTTTATCTTGGGGTCATCTTCATTTGACAAACACATCACAAATTGTGTCTCAGTGATCTTCAGTTTAGTCAGATGACTTGACTGGTCAACTTCTCAAGGCCAAACTTCAAATCTTGATGAATGAATGATTGAGGATACTTACATAGTCTCATATATGCATAAAATAATTAATGAAAGATCTTCCCTTGATTAAATTTGATCATAGGTTGAGGTTGCTTCATGAGCAAGGCACAGTCAATGGTTTCCTTGGGAAACAATCCTCAAGCCCTTTGGGTTATCTTGATAAAATTGTCAAATTGAGATACTTGGGAGACATATATGATGATTAGGAGCTTTGTGGACCATTTTCATGCTTTTTCTCATCTTCATCTAGCCACTTCATTGAACTTAGGAGCCTCCTAGGAGCATGGGAGTACATGATCACTTGAGCTTCAAAACAAAAAGGGTGAGTAACATATTTTTGTGCTTTTGGTTAGTAATCAAAATAAGAAAAGCAATAATATACAATACAAGCATGCTTGGTGGTCTCAAACCACTCACACAAGTCCCAACTTAGGGTTAAGGAGCCAAACATGCTATGATCCTTGAGGCAATGCACTGAGCAATGATATAATGCCATGAGGGATCTTAGGGTCAAAATTAGGGTCTTACAGGTGGAGTGGTGGCTTCTGGTTCAGTTTGTGGTTGTTGCTGTGAGGCAAGAGCACGTGCTTGGAGTTGGGCTAGTGTGGGGGATTAAGGGTCAGGAGGTTCTGAGTCAGATGAGAGAATGTAGTAGGGTGGAGATGAAGGTGTAGAAGATAAGAGAGAGGTGGTTTCATTTAGCATTTCTGCTATAGAAACGGGTAAGGTAGCGGTGGAAAGATTGAATTTTTGAGATGGTGGATTAGAGGGTTTAGTGGTAGAGGGTGGGGTTTCAGATTAGGTGTAAATATGAGTGGTTTGGGGAAGAGAAGAAGCAATTTATTTTAAATTGATAGAGAGAGAAGGAGGCATAGACTTACTTGGTGAATCAGTCAGAGGGACAGGAGGTCTTGACCCAGAGGTTTCTCCCAATTTTGCCTTCTTGGCCTTTTTTGACTTCTCAGAAGGCTCTTGCATTCTCTTCATGAAGTTTGGTGGATTCTCAGGCAGCCAATCCACCAATAACTATGATATGTCAACGCCTTGGCTTGCAAGATCCTTCAGATAATGGGCCATCACTTCCGGAGGATCAATCTTGGAGAAGAGGTAGATGTCGTTGGGAATCTTCCTTTGATCCTTGAGTGCTTCCCAGGAGGTGTCTAAAGAAGGTTTCACCCTAACTTGCTCAATCACTCCCATGCTCTTCAGATTGCGAGCGCTTAGAGGTCGTCCAATATCCATTGTGACATCCTCCATCAGATTGTGATGGATCAAGTGATCCACCAGCTCACTCTTCACTAGAACTTCGGAGATAAGTCTTCCCAGAGGGATGTAGGTTCTGGGCTTCATATTGTTTCTGGTATCCTTCATAGAGTCTTTGAGGTATTTGAAGAGCAAGCTGGCAGGTTCAGTTTTAGCCCTTTGTGAAGGCAGTAAAGAATGCACTTCTGGTCTGTATTGATGTAGTCAGAAGAGTTTGAGGCTGGACGGTGATGGATGGTGCCCAGAATGATCTTCATCCGGACTCGGAGGTTCTGGTGAAGTTCTTTGTTTTTGGAGGAGGTGCCTTCAGTGTTCTGTTGAAAGATGGTTGGGGCAATTTCCTGGGATATGTACTTTTCCCTAGGATTGATGTTGTAGATCTTTCTTCCTCCTGTATTTTCCATATTCAGAAGGGAGGCGATGGATTTCTCAGTGATTACCATCTTGACCCCCAGAACATATGAGACGATGTAGTAGTCATCTGCATCTACGAAGCGCTAGAACTCCTTGACCAGATAGGTGTAGACAGGACCATAGAGTCTTTGGAAATAAGTTTCCCACCTTTTCACTCTCAGTTCCTCAGGGAGGTCTATTCCATTTCGCTTCATATTGTCAAAATCTACTAGCGATTCACACAAGACTTCAAGCTTGTCAAATGGCGTGGCATGATGAATATGAGGTTCACGGTCCAGAATATGTGGTTCTTTATAGATTGGGGTAGAGACAACACCAGTTGTAGCAGGTGTTTGTTGAGAAGAGATGGGAGTTTAATCTGTTGATTCCATTTGCTGAGAATAGTTGTAGACTGATTGTTGTTGAGCATCCATAATGAACTTGATGAACTTGTTAAAAAATGAAGAACTTTGTTGAAGAAGATGACGAACAAATGAAGATGATGAACTTTAGAGAGAAAAGGGTTTTGTGTAGGCAGTGAGTGTAAAAAGTATGAAATTGTGAGTTGTGAAGATTATAAATATGCAAGAAGGAACATGCAAAACGATAGCGTTAGAGGTAGCTGAAAGGTTAGAAATAAATAATGGCACAAAAAACAAGTTACCACGCTTAGGGGAGACATGATTACAGTCCATGATGGAAGTCTAATCCCCAAATCATCATACTGCTCGAGGAGATCTCAAAGGTCTGCCTCTTGATTTCTGCTAGATAGTTGTCTAGAAGATCCAAGGTCAAACGCAAGATACCCTACGTGTTGATCTATCTGATCTTCAGGAATACCAAGGGATTGGATCCTGAGGATTTATGATTCAGATGACTCCTAACTGGTAGAAGTATTAGAGTCATATCCAGATACCAAATGTTTATTTCTGAGCCCTATTTCGCAATTTCAGCGAAGCACATTTGGTTTATTCTAGGCTATTTTCAATTTTTAAATGTTTCAGAATAAATGAGAATTTATCTTCAACGAGAGGTTTAGTAAAAATATCAGCCCATTGATGGTCTGTATCAATAAATTTTAAGAATATTACCCCATTCTGAACATAGTCTCTGATAAAATGATGTTTTATTTCTATGTGCTTAGCTCTGGAATGCAAGATATGGTTCTTACTTAAACATATGGCAGCAGTATTATCACAGAAGATAGAAACGTTACTCTCAAAAATCTGAAGGTCTTCTAGTTGATTTTTCATCCAGAGTATCTGAGTAGTGCATAGTGAAGCTGATATATATTTTGATTCTGCGGTAGACAGAGCGATGGTTGACTGTCTATTGTTTGCCCACGATATGAGATTGTTTCCCAAGAACTAACAGTTCCTAGATGTACTTTTACGTTCCATTCTGTCCCCTGCATAATCTGCATCACGATAACCAGAGAGCCTATACTCTGATGTTTTCTCATACATCAAGCCAAGGTTAGGAGTTCTTTTCATATACCTTAGGATTCTTTCAACAGTTGTTAAATGAGATTCCCTTGGATTGATTGGAATCTGGCACAAAGACATACACTAAAAAGAATGTCAGGACGTGTGTAGCAACCTGAAAAATACAGTGCGCGAAAAAACAACCGGCGAAAGAAAATGACAGAAGAGTCGCCACCGTGCGTTATTCATCCCAAAGGAGGGAAAGGAAACGCTCGAAGTAAACCTGAAAAAAGAAAGGACAAGACGGGGTCTCGCAACCAAATCTTGGGTTCGGGAGTCGGTTATGCGAAGGGAAGGTATTAGCACCCCTACGCATCCGTAGTACTCTACGGGATCCACTTTTGTAGTTCTTGTCTAAAGGGTGTGGGTTTATCTAATGTGTTATTTACTAAAAAAAGGGGGTTAAATGAAAATGACTCGCGCGGATGTCGCATCCACTGCATACGTATCTCATCTGAATATGAGAATCAGAGTCTTCGTAGCTCGGCTGACCTATGGGTTGGGGGGATGTGTGCTCGCTAAGACATCGCGTCTTATGCCTACGTATCTCATCTGGCCTGAGAATCAGAGCAAAATGTAGTTCGGCTAACTATGGGGTTATGGATTGGGTTTTGGACGAACGACGTCACTACGCAATCTACCGGATGCTCGACCTTTGGAGACTTACTCGCCTGTAGTAGAAGGAGTTAACGTGTTGCTTTGGGTTTTAGGGTTTGGGATGCTCAAGGACAAAAAGGCAGTCCTTGACGAAGGAACCGTGCTACCTGCAGGGATACGAACACATACAAAACAAACATGTATAAAGTAAATGTGCCAACAAGGGGCTCAGAAGTAAATAAACAAAAGGAAACAAATGCCTTCTATCGAGGTCTTCCAGCTAAGAAAGCGATAAAATGCGGAAAAGAGATAAAAGTACCACACGGATAAAGATCCAAAGTAACAGCAATTAAAGGAGTAAGAAACCCAGGGATCTCCCAAGCTAATGCCATCAAAGAAAGGTGAGTCAGTACAGGTAATCGGAATGAACCTCCAGGGGGTATCCCATAAATAAAGTGGGAAAACCACGCAAACCATCTCTGCAAGAGTCTGTGAGCCCTCACAAAAACTCAACAAAAGGGTTAGTGAAACACGATAAGCATTTTTTCATGGATAACAGTATGGTTTCAGAAACCTCAAACCCTGTGGCATACATTTCAGAAATCATGTGATTAAACATTCAAGGCATAGGTTTCACCCATTCATGCATAATTAAACCCGTGGGCAAAAACATAATGAAATTCATCCATCATACCTCATACATTCAGATGATCCAAATTAAGAGCATAAAATCATGGGAATGAGGCAAACCTGATGGGAGAGACCGGTTGAAATCAAATGGCACGGCTGGGTTTGCAAGGCAATGTTAGGGTTTGCGTGAGATGAAAGTGTGTGAGTCAGATTGAATTTTTCAGAGCTGCCTGGGGGTTGCTCTGAGTTCTCTGTCAGGTTTCTCTTCAGGTTTTGTCCAGGGTTTTGTTCCAAGGAAACCTCAGAGTATTTTGCTTCTCTTCCTTTTTCTGTCTGATCTCCCTCTTTTATAACCTGATTTTCATGGCTTTGTGGGCTCAAATGAGAGAGGTCCAAGTCCAAGTTTTTCTATTATATTTTATTTATTTTATTATTATTATTTTTATTTATTTATTTATTTTTGTAAAAAATTATTTTATTTTTTTTTCGTTTTTTTTTTTTTTTAAGTTTCTTGGATCTAATTCTGATTGACATGATGAAATGCAATATGAAATGCTAAATGAATGCATGAATGAGGAGGGCAAATTTTGGGGTGTTACAGCTGCCCCTATTCAATCATCAGCTAACCCGAGTAGGATGAAAGCGAACAGCTTATCAGACAAACGGGGTGAGCTGTGATTGAATACTAAAGACAGACCGAAAATTTGCGCTCCGAGAACACCACAAAAACGCGGAAATACACCGCGCTGTTTATTTTTCTTCCGATCCTCTGGCTGGATCTGAATCAGTCTTCTGGCTTAATCTGGAGTTTCGATCCTCTGGCTGAACCTATACTCAATTTAGTCCTCTGGTTGGATATTAATTTTGATCCTCGGGCTGGATACGATTTTGATCTTCTGGCTAGATCTTCTTCGATCTTCTGGCTAGATCTCCTTCATTTCGATTCTCTGGCTGAATCTATTTCCTTTGATTCTCTGGCTGAATCTACTTCGATCTTCTGGCTAGATCTGAATTGTTACGATTTTCGATCCTCTGGCTAGATCTTCTTTGTTTCGATTCTCTGGCTGAATGTACTTCGATCTTCTGGCTAGATCTGAATTGTTTCGATTCTCTGGCTGAATCTATTTCCGGTCTTCGGGCTAGACCTGACTTTGATCTTCTGGCTAGATCTGGATTGTTTTGATGATAAATTCTCATCATTAGGATCCCGCATCTGAGGCATGCGCTGGTTGACCCTCTTTTGAAATCTACACCCAACCTTCATATTAGATATGCCGCTTCAAGAATATTCCACTTTTGGGCTTCGTACACATTCTTCGGGCTAGAACATGTTGTAACGACTCCTCAATTAGACTTGGGCTTGCTGGGGAAATAAAGCTTGTAGGCGACTTCACTGGGGAATCTTCAAATTGAGCCTTAGGCTGGCTTACTGGAACACGATTCTCAGGCTGAATCTTTGAAATGACCCTCAGGCTGGATCACTGGAACACGATTCTCAGGCTGAATCTTCGAAATGAACCTCAGGCTGGATCACTGGAAAACGATTCTCAGGCTGAATCTTCAAAATGACCCTCAGGCCGGATCACTGGAAAACGATTCTCAGGCTAAATCTTTGAAATGACCCTCAGGCTAGATCACTCACGCTTGATCCTCTGGCTGGATCTCATGACCTTGGTTGTAAAGTAATTCTTCAGTCTTCTTGGAAGAACATGTTCATCAGCTTATGTGTATGCTTGATATGAACTGCATGCAAATGAAAATGTTATGCATGGTGTAAAAAGAAATCTGCTTGGGGAAGCAAACTCCGGTAGGGAACAGATCGTTGTATCAATCCTTGAATGCTCTGTGGGGAATGATCCGTCTGCCGGGACCAATGAGCCACCAAAAATAAATTGGCTGCTTGAAAAGTTGACCTTGCGGGGAGAGTATCAACTATGGAAACTTTGTTCGGCGAGGCTCTGTGAGGAGAGTCTGTGGGGAAAACACTTCCTGGGGAAATGTCGTAGGAAACGACCTTTGCTGGGGATATGAACTTGCTAATCGCCCTCAAGCTGGGGATTAACAAATCTGTTAAAAATAATCTGCTGGGGAATGAGATGAACACTAGGAACACCGCCCTCTCATCTGTTGGTTATGCAACCACTCCGCTGTTGCTAGGAAGATACAGTCTGACACTGTCAACTCCGCTGGGATATATAGTCTGGATACTGTCAACTCTGCTGGGGAACATGCTCTTCTGAGGAAAGACTTTGTCAACCGCTTGGGGATGAGGATTCATGACTTGGCATCCGGTTCCTGTGACCTGCAACCAAAAATACACGTATGCCTCGGGGGAATTACTCGATTTGAATTCACCGTCCGGGATTAAGCACATTCAAAGCAATTTTAAATGTTTTCCTGTGCAAATCATCTGCAAAAGCCACCATTATGTTCATATGCAATATGTTTTATCAAAAATTCGGACATTTTTGCAAACAAACTGAAAAATGAAAAATAAAGAGGCTCTTTAACTGAATTATTCGACTCTTACTGGGAAGAAAATTTGTGCCAGGAATAGGCGAGGGTATCAGGAAGCTGATCCCTGAAAAGAGGTGATCGCTATAAAAAGAGAACTATCCTAATGGCAATGGGGATACGGGGTCCCACCGAGTTTCGACTCTGCTATGGCTCGTATGTCCTCAAGACGCTCTGCTCATCTTGCTTTCTGAAGTGGATGATTAGTCGATCTTTAACCTTCGAAGATTGCCGGATTGAATGAAACGGTTATATAACACTGATGAACTCATATCACAGTCATTCGCTTATTCCCTAACTTTTGCTTGGATCGCCCCCTTTTCGGGTTTTCAATCCACCGGGATACCCATTTTTGCCTGAGCCGCCCTTTTGGGTTTTCGACTCACCGGGTGTACTCTTTTTTTATATCCCTAATTTTTTCCCGAACCTCTTTATTCTTTTTTTTTGTTCGTCGGGATGCCCTTTTTTGCCTGGACTATTCTTTTTACTGTCCAGCGGGTCTATTTTATGCGAAGTATTTTTTTTTAACTGCGTCTGAGTTAATAGGGGACGAGAATCCTTCGCCATCCATGGTTGTTAGCATCAAAGCTCCGCCATAGAAAATCCTTTTAACCACGTACGGACCCTCATAGTTCGGTGTCCATTTTCCCCTGTGATCTGTGTTGGGAGGAAGAAATCTTTTGAGTACCAATTCACCGACTTGATACCCCCGAGGGCGCACTTTCTGACCAAATGCTTTCTTCATTCGTCTCTGGCCGAGATACGTCAATTCTGGGTACGTAGTTCCAGCATAGCACCTTAATCATCGAAGACAAGGTAAACAAAGCATCAGCAAATTGGTTTTTCTTCAAAAGAAAGTCAATAATCTTCTCGTGTAGTCTCTGTAAGGAGCCAGATGAGGCTGAGGTGTATACCATTTCCTGTTGGTTTGATTAATGACCAAAGTTGAATCCCTGTATACATCCAGGGTTTAAATCTGTATATTGACGGCTTCCTCAAGTCTTAGGATACAAGCTTCGTATTCGGCTTCATTGTTGGTGCAGGGAAAAGTTATTCTGGCACCAAATGGCATATGAACCCCCTTCCGGTGTGATCAACACTACACCAACTCCGCGACCATTGACGTGGACCGCCCCATCAAACATCATAACCCATTTGGATTCAGGGTCAGGCCCCTCCTCCGGGAGTGGTTCCTCTCAATCTTTCGATTTGAGAAACATGATGTCCTCATCAGGAAAGTCAAACCTCATAGGTTGGTAATCATCAATCGGTTGCTCTGCAAGATAGTCTGACAAGACACTTCCCTTGATGGCTTTTTGTGAAGTGTATTGGATGTCATACTTTGTCAGTATCATTTGTCACCTAGTAACCTTTCCGGTAAGTGCTAGCTTTTCAAAAATATACTTGACTGGATCCATTTTTGATATCAATAGAGTCGTGTGAGTCAACATATACTGTCTTAGTCGGCGAGAAGCCCATGCCAAAGCGCGGCAAGTTTTCTCGAGCAATGAGTATCTTTGTTCACAGTCGGTAAACTTTTGCTAAGGTAGTATATTGCATGCTCTTTTCGACCTGACTCGTCATGCTGACCGAGCACACAACCCATTGACCTTTCTAACACAGTCAAGTACATGATCAACGGTCTTTCCTCTCGACCTGTAGACTTGCCCCGATCTTGATCTATTTCTTGTCGTCCTCGGTACCAATGTTGACGGTCTCAATCACTTCCTGATAAGGTGTAATAGCTCGGTCCTCCTGTTTCAACAATCTGGCTAACCCTTCAGGCAATTCACAATCTTCCTCAACCCCTTCTTCGGCTTAATAGATAGGATTGTCGAAGTCATACATGGCCATAGCAGTGTCGTTAGTAGTGAGATCCGGGTGGTCAGCTCTGCATGATGGAGGATCATGCTTTACCTTAGAATGAGAGATTTTTTTTTGGAAAGAAAGAAAAAACGAAAAAAGAAACATTGCCATTTTTTTTTGTAAAAGTAAAAAAAACTGAAAGAAAGAGAACACAAAATTGTTTGCAAAAGCCGTCCTTTATTGATGATAAAAAATAATTGTGAAATATAACTAAATGGATGGCCCTACAAATGAGTCGTTACACCTTGGGAAAAGTGTAAGACTTTATTATGCATGTAATAAAGGAAAACAATAAAATCACTCTTTTAGTAGAGTAACCCGGACGGTTTTTTCAGACGACCAATTGTCGAGCTTTTTTCCCGGGACACACGGGCGAATCCAGCTATCTAAGTCACAGTCGCTGTCAGCCTTGTCTTCATCTGCAGCATTGACGATGTGGGGAGAAACCAAACCCCCGCTGGAGAGAGTACCGGTTTCATTCTTCTGAGATCCCGGAGCATACCCCAATCCAAACTTGTCTTCTTTGATGACTGGCTCCACAAATTTGCCCCAGCCTTGGGCATTACCAGCTTTAACCACTTCGACAGCTTGCTTGTATGAAGAGATAGAAGTCCCGACCTTCTCAAACTCAGGTGAAAAGACAGCTTCGGGCGCGACCTCATTGATGTTTATGGCTTCGAAGCCCTGACACAGCATCTCGTGCATCTCGCCGTCCATCTCTACATACTTAAATGTAGACAGGTGGCTAACAAAAATATCCTCTTCACCATAGACAGTGACGACCTGACCTTCTAGTTCATATTTGAGCTTCTGGTGGAGGGTAGAAGTAACAGCACCGGCAACATGAATCCAAGGCCGACCTAGCAGACAGCTGTAGGCAGGCTGGATATCCATCACATAAAAGGTGCTCTTGAACACCTGCGGTCCAATCTTAACTGGCAACTCAACTTCGCCAAAGACAGCTCTCTTAGAGCCATCAAAAGCCCTCACAAGTAAGTTACTTGGCCTCAGGATGGTGTCATCGCAATCCAACTTCGTTAAGGCTTTCTTTGGAAGAACATTCAGAGAAGAGCCTGTATCAACCAAAACTTGGGAAAGCATCACCCCTTTGCACTCCATTGTGATATGCAAGGCTTTGTTGTGATTCCTGCCCTCAGATGTCAGGTCATTATCGGTGAAACCTAGCCCCTGGCTAGCGTTTACATTGGAAACTACCGACTCCAGCTGGTTAACAGTTATCTCTGGTGGAACATAGGCCATATTCAGTACTTTCAACAAGGCTGCTCTATGCGCCTCAGAGCACATCAATAGTGACAGAATTGAGATCTTTGAGGGTGTCTGATTTAGCTGGTCGACTACCTTGTAGTCACTTTTCTTGATAATCCTCATAAACTCATCCACTTCTTTCTCGAATGCGGTCTTAGGAGGATCTTCCTCAGTAGTAACCTCTTCAGCGGCCATCTGTTTCCCTTTAGCCTTGGCAGCTGCCTCGGCTTCAGTATTCGCGCGTAATGTTGATGGTGCAAATAGGCATCCACTGCGAGTGAAGCCACCAACCCCTCCAACATTGTCTACAGCGGAGCTACCAATGTCAATGTCTTCTTCGTTAACTTTCTGCCCCTGGCAGTAGATATCAGCCCCATAGTGCCACGGGATAGCACTGTCTTTCTCATACGGAACGGGTCCTGGTATTGTGATGGTGATCGAACCAACCAAAGTCGGTTGAGGGTTGTCAGAATAAATTGCAACTGGTGCTGAACTTTCGATGTTCACCGCTGCTGGTTCTGTACTTTCTGGGAAATATATTGTTGTCGGAGTGAGTCTCTCGGGAACATATATTTCTTCAGGAGTGAAATAAAACGTCACCGTCGATACATCATTCTTCACTGGATGGGCCTGATCGAACTGAAGACAACCTTCATCTATCAGTTGCTGAATACCCCTCCTCAAACTGTCACATCCGTTTTCGGCAGCTTGACAATTTCTGCATTCTTCCCCACAGCCCGGGAAAATCTGTCCTTTCAGAAGTCGGTCTTTAACCACCGATAGAGAAGTCTTCATCTTAGTCACATCAGAAACCAAATTCAAAGTTTCCCCACTATCAACAGCATTAATCCTCTGTCCGCCGTGAGCCGGCATCGGGTTCTGGATAACATTAGGCACCGGAGCAAAATTGATAGCCTGGGCATCTCTCAAAACTTGTACCTTTAACTGGAGAGCCTTGCAATTATCTGTAGTATGGCCCGGTGCGTTGGAGTGAAAAGCACATCTGACGTTGACATCATAACCTCTAGGCAAATTATAGGGATCGATTGGTGGGGCTAGAGTTCTCAACGTAACCAGATTCATGTCAATCAGCTTGGGAAGTAATACTGAATAAGGCATTGGGATTGGCTCGATGACCCGGTCCGTCTGCCTTGGACGTTGTTGATAGTGTCTCTGCTGACCCGGATTACCTCCTTGTTGTTGATTGTTGTACCTAGGTTGTTATTGCGGATGATATTGCGGTTGAGGAACAGGTGTTGGAATAGTGACTGCGGCCACTTGATCTTGATAATAATTAGGGCGTCCTCTACCCCTGCCTCTGCCGGCATACACAACGCTTGCCTCGCCTTCTTTTCTTCGCTGACCGTTACCAGCAAACGGTCTCTTGGGACCTGATGAGTTGGAAGCACTATTGTCTTGAATTCGGCCCATCTTCAACAGACTCTCGATTCTTTCTCCAGCAATTACTATCTCTGCAAAGTTGATTGACGGGCAAGCAGCCAATCTCTCAATATAATTGCCTTGAAGAGTGTTCATGAACATGTCCGCCATCTCCCTTTCAGACATAGGGGGTTGGACGGACGCAGCAATCTGTCTCCAACGCTGAGCATACTCTCTAAAGGTTTCCTTGGCAGTCTGAGACATACCTTGCAACAAGGTCCGATTTGGAGCCATGTCCAAGTTGTATTGATATTGCTTGACAAAAGCCTCTGCCAAGTCTTTCCAGCTCTTGATGGTAGTACGAGACAAATGAGAATACCATTCACGAGAAGCTCCGGTTAGACTGTCTTCAAAATAGTACATCCACAGCTTTTCATCTTCCGTGTGAGCTCCCAACCTTCCCAGATAAGATTGGAGATGAGTGCGTGGACAAGAAGCCCCGTTGTATTTCACAAAAGTTGGGGGTTTGAACTTGTGAGGAATCCTTACTCCCTGAACCAGACCAAGATTTGTGACATCAAAGCCTAAGGAATTTTGAGACTCCAAAGATTTGAGCTTCTCAGCAAGCTCATCCATACGGCGAGTGGTCTCGAGGGCCTCGTCGTGCAAAGAAAATTGATCATACTGATAATCTTCAGTAACGGGGCGCCCGTTAATCCGAATTCCTTGATTCACATTGTACCTTCCGCCAATACCATTTCCAACATTCCCTGTGTTGCCAACATTACCCGGGTTTCCATCAGCATTTGCGTTACCCGCGTTACTAGTGTTCACAGGGTTATCAGCGTTCCCAGGGTTACCGGGGTTTCCCTCAGCATTTGGTATCTCCACCTCTGGATCGGGTCTTGGTTGCTCAACTAATTCCCTCAGCTTTTCCTGGCCTTCTGCCATACCAGTCATCAATGTCATGAACTGATCCATCCTTTCACGCATATCAGCCAGCTCTTTCTGTACTTGGTCCATCGCTAGTGGTGGACGATTTTCCTTTGTCGGGTACCTGCGGACTCGCTTGGGACCAATAACTGCCTGATACAGGGAACAAACATTAGACACTGCGGTGACACCTGCAAAACAGACAAGGGTTAATATGCATGGTATGCGATGCACTGCTTGTTCAGTTTTAAGGCACCCCTGTTTTGAAAGGGAATACCCTGCAAATGAATAAGCATGAGATGTTGGATGCAAATATGCAGATGATGTTATGCAATGCAAAGGCATGTCAATCAGAGTTGATGGATCCGCTTGAACATCTGTCAGGTTGCACTGCCTGGAGAGAAATTCACTGAGGAATATAATACAAGACCAAAACTCTGCTCCAGAAAACCGGGTTGGTTGGAGGTTAAGGTTTCCTGAATTTAGCCCGCCCCTCACTGATAGGTTCTAAGAACAGAAGTTCGTCAGCTTCAGCCCTTCAGTCGCGAATAATACGTTTACCACTGAAGGTTTGGTATTATTACGGGACAAAAGACCTCCATTGACTCCCCTCAACAGGACATCCTAATAGCAAGTTCCCAGTCTCGGGATCCTCGGATTGAGCAGCGAGAATGCGCCCACCAGAGCTAACATAATCACGTCTCGGAGGAGAGGCCTCGACTGAGTTCTCAGGAAATGGTCACCAGAGTCGACGATTTCTAGAGGAACATCCTGCCGTTACGGAACACCCGTAAGACATAATATATCCAAAAGAAACCTCGTCTGGGTGTGGTTCTTCACGAACGACTTAACGTAGCAACACGCCACGCAAGCCTCATGATTATCCATTCTAAAACCTGTGTGTACACTCAAGCCTGAGTAATGGGCTTATCTCTCATAGAACACCCCATCCCAACAAACAAACAAACAAACAGATCCAACAGATACAATAGATGCATGCAAGCAGGTAAGCAAATAAATGTACAAAAGCATGAACACCCAATAAACAAGAAATCACACAAGCTAGGAGGGACTCGCTTAGGGAAGATGGACCAGCAAGAGGTCAACTTCTTTCAATCCCCAGCAGAGTCGCCAGCTGTAGCAACCTGAAAAATACAGTGCGCGAAAAAACAACCGGCGAAAGAAAATGACAGAAGAGTCGCCACCGTGCGTTATTCATCCCAAAGGAGGGAAAGAAAACGCTCGAAGTAAACCTGAAAAAGGAAAGGACAAGACGGGGTCTCGCAACCAAATCTTGGGTTCGGGAGTCGGTTATGCGAAGGGAAGGTATTAGCACCCCTACGCATCCGTAGTACTCTACGGGATCCACTTTTTTAGTTCTTGTCTAAAGGGTGTGGGTTTATCTAATGTGTTATTTACTAAAAAAGGGGGTTAAATGAAAATGACTCGCGCGGATGTCGCATCCACTGCATACGTATCTCATCTGAATATGAGAATCAGAGTCTTCGTAGCTCGGCTGACCTATGGGTTGGGGGGATGTGTGCTCGCTAAGACATCGCGTCTTATGCCTACGTATCTCGTCTGGCCTGAGAATTAAAGCAAAATGTAGTTCGGCTAACTATGGGGTTATGGATTGGGTTTTGGACGAACGACGTCCCTACGCAATCTATCGGATGCTCGACCTTTGGAGACTTACTCGCCTGTAGTAGAAGGAGTTAACGTGTTGCTTTGGGTTTTAGGGTTTGGGATGCTCAAGGGCAAAAAGGCAGTCCTTGACGAAGGAACCGCGCTACCTGCAGGGATACGAACACATACAAAACAAACATGTATAAAGTAAATGTGCCAACAAGGGGCTCAGAAGTAAATAAACAAAAGAAAACAAATGCCTCCTATCGAGGTCTTCCAGCTAAGAAAGCGATAAAATGCGGAAAAGAGGTAAAAGTACCACACGGATAAAGATCCGAAGTAACAGCAATTAAAGGAGTAAGAAACCCAGGGATCTCCCAAGCTAATGCCATCAAAGAAAGGTGAGTCAGTACAGGTAATCAGAATGAACCTCCAGGGGGTATCCCACAAATAAAGTGGGAAAACCACGCAAACCATCTCTGCAAGAGTCTGTGAGCCCTCACAAAAACTCAACAAAAGGGTTAGTGAAACACGATAAGCATTTTTTTCATGGATAACAGTATGGTTTCAGAAACCTCAAACCCTGTGGCATACATTTCAGAAATCATGTGATTAAACATTCAAGGCATAGGTTTCACCCATTCATGCATAATTAAACCCGTGGGCAAAAACATAATGAAATTCATCCATCATACCTCATACATTCAGATGATCCAAATTAAGAGCATAAAATCATGGGAATGAGGCAAACCTGATGGGAGAGACCGGTTGAAATCAAATGGCACGGCTGGGTTTGCAAGGCAATGTTAGGGTTTGCGTGAGATGAAAGTGTGTGAGTCAGATTGAATTTTTCAGAGCTGCCTGGGGGTTGCTCTGAGTTCTCTGTCAGGTTTCTCTTCAGGTTTTGTCCAGGGTTTTGTTCCAAGGAAACCTCAGAGTATTTTGCTTCTCTTCCTTTTTCTGTCTGATCTCCCTCTTTTATAACCTGATTTTCATGGCTTTGTGGGCTCAAATGAGAGAGGTCCAAGTCCAAGTTTTTCTATTATATTTTATTTATTTTTTTATTATTATTTTTATTTATTTATTTATTTTTGTAAAAAAATATTTTATTTTATTTTTTTTCGTTTTTTTTTTTCGTTCGTTTTTTTTTTTTTTTAAGTTTCTTGGATCTAATTCTGATTGACATGATGAAATGCAATATGAAATGATAAATGAATGCATGAATGAGGAGGGCAAATTTTGGGGTGTTACAACGTGTGTCTATCAGATAGAGAAGAGAGCATATCATATCACGATAGAGCTTCTGACAAACCTTTTGACTAACTTCTTCTTTCTCTAGAATGCAGGTTGGATGCATGGGTGTCTTGGCTGGTTTGCATTCTACCATTTCGAATTTCTTCAGAATGTCTTTTATGTATTTACTTTGATATACATAATTATCTTCTGAAGCTTGATTGATTTGAATTCCCATAAAGAACTTTAGTTCTTGCATTAGGCTCATTTCAAATTCTTCCTGCATTAGCTCAGAGAATTCTTGACAAACTGAGGGCTTAGCTGAACCAAAAATTATATCATCAACATATATCTGGCATATCATGAGATTATTTCTAATGTTTTTACAGAAGAGTGTAGAGTCAACCTTTCCTCTAATAAAATCATGTTACAGAAGAAAGTTGCTTAGTCTTTCATACCAAGCTCTAGGAGCTTGTTTTAGACCATACAGTGATTTTTTCAGTTTAAAAACATGTTTTGGACATCTAGAGTTTTCAAAACCTGGAGGTTGATGAACATACACTTCTTCTGATATATAACCATTAATAAATATGCTCTTGACATCCATTTGATGGAATGATTTACAGCAAATGAAACAAGTAAGCGAATAAATTCTAACCTGGCGACTGGAGCAAAGGTTTCATTGTAGTCAATGCCTTCTTGTTGATTGTAACCTTGTGCCACCAGTCGTGCTTTGTTTCTGACTACTTCTCCCTTTTCATTCAATTTGTTTCTGAATACCCATCTTGTTCCAATGATATGAGTTCCTTTAGGCTTTGGGAAAAGATCCCAGACGTCATTCTTTGAGAATTGATCTAGTTCTTCTTTCATTGCCAGAACCCAGTCATTGTCTTGGAGTGCCTCATCACAAGAAGTAGGCTCAATCAGAGATACTAATCCCAGAGGAGTTTCTTTAGATACTTTGAATGTTGATCTAGTTCTGATAGGTTCATCCATGTTTCCCATAATCAAATCTTCAGAGATGTTTGGGCGATTTCTTGGTCTTTTCTGGATAGTTGAGATTTCTGTTGTATTTGGACTTTGTTTCTCAGCTTCTTCTGATGCTTTAGTATTTTCGTCAGAACTTGCAAGAGTTATCTCCAAATCTGCAAGTTTCTCAACTAGCTTTGACTTTTCAGGGTCAAGCTTATCATCAAATCTAACATGTATTGATTCTTCCATAATTTTGGTTTTTGTGTTGTATACTCTATAGCCTTTAGAGTGTTCTGAGTATCCTAACATAATACCTTTTTGTGCTTTTGAATCAAACTTGTTCAGATGTTCTTTAGTATTAAGAATAAAGCATGGGCATCCAAAAGGATAGAAATAAGAAATGTTGGGTTTTCTTCCCTTGCATAGTTCATAGGGGGTCTTCTCCAGAATAGGTATTACAGAGATTCTATTCTAAATATAACACACTATATTTACTGATTCATCCCAAAAGTGCTTAGCCACATTTGTTTCATTGATCATGGTTCTGGCCATTTCTTGGAGTGTCCTATTCTTCCTCTCTACAACTCTGTTTTGTTGTAGAGTTCTAGGGCAGGAGAAATCATGGGATATTCCATTAGAATCAAACAGTTCTTCAAAGAAATTATTTTCAAATTCACCACCATGATCACTTCTAACTCTGATGATTTTAGAATCAAATTCGTTTTGCACTTTAGAACATAAGCTTAGTGAATACAGAGTGAGACTCACTCTTGTGCTTTAGAAATTTTACCCATGTCCAGCGACTAAAATCATCAATAATGACTAGTCCATACTTCTTTCCATTGACTGATGTTGTCTTAACAGGCCCAAAAAGGTCTATTTGAAGAAGTTCCAGAGGCTTAGAGGTGGTGTAGCGGTAAATTCATGATCATCAAGCTACGGATAAGCTAGAGATCAATAAAACCAGAGTCGCCACCACACTTTTATTGTTTCCAAGGGAAAAGGGAAAAAGTATGAACAAAACCCAAAAGTAAGAAGTTTTCAAATCAAAACTAATAAAATGTCAGAGATTACAGGTAAGGGGGTTGGTTACACAGAGGGAAGGTGTTAGCACCCAAAGTGTCCTAGGTACTCCTAGGGAACCCTTTTGTGTGCATATGTATTGTGTACAAAATTATGTTTACAAACAAATAGAATGGGGGGATGAGAAGAGAATTCATTAATTATATTTTTGTGTTTGACAAGACCTTCAGACTTGTGCCTACGTACCAACATAAAAATGAGGGATCAAAACCTCGTAGTTCGTGATACAAATTTGAAAGTGGATGCATTGCTTTTAACAAAATTTAAGTTTGAAAGGCACAAAGGCCTAAAAATGGTTTGAATGAGTTAGTTCTTTTTGGCTTTTTGAAAGTTAAGGTCAAGTATAGTTAAGTTTATTTACAAATTTGATTTAAGAAAAGAAGTTTGAAAATGCAATAGCATAAGGCCAAAGTTTCTATCTTTTTGCAAAGTGGTCAAAGTTTAGAACAAAACAAGTTCAAACAAAGAAAGTTTTAAAAGGAGGGAGAGATTTTGAAATTAAAGAAATGGGAAGAATATGAAGAGACTAATCCTATGCACAAAATTAAAAGTTAAGAGTTGAAAAGATCTGATCGATGGGTAGCAATCCAATAGGCAAGAATGCCATATAGAAACCCCAAATTCCTTGGACATTTAGAATCAAGCAACACATAAAGGCACAATTATATCAATATTGAATAGCAAAGGCATCAAATAAAGATATCCACATCCAAGCTTAGCCACTTCATGATCTTCTTCAAATTAGCCCATGTAACAGATGAATTCCACAAGTCATAGGTTCAAAATAACAGCTTCACAATGATCATGTTGCAAGCAGGAAGTGATTAGAGAGGTTGCAAGGCTTTGGATCCTGGAGTTCTTGAATCTCCAACAATTGAGATTCAAACTCAAATTTCAAATTGAAATTTCTCAGGTTTTCCTTTAGAATGAGAGGGTTTCAATGGGGGGAAAAGATGGCGCGCAAAGTCTTGTTCAAATGAGCTCAGAGTCCTTCTATTTATAGCCAAAGGGAGTGATATTTGCACACTTCAAAATCTGTCCAAAATTGGCAATGTGGATGGCACGAGTGCATGGGCATGTACAGGCCCATGATGCAATGCATTGAGGTCCAAAATGATTCCAATTGAGGTCTAAATGAAGCTTTAATGGCAAGGCATTATGAATTGAAGTTTGTGCAATTGATTCTTTCCAATGATGCATCCCTGTTAAAGCCATGCACAGACCTAGCAATCTTTATCCAAAATGCATGAACCTGGGTTCTTTGGAAAGCTTGGATCAAGGAAAACAAGTTTGATGTTCAACACTTTTTCATTTGGAGCTTGTAACATGGAGAATTTTGAGGTGGAAGTTTGGAAATTTCACAATGTTGAAAAAATTTCTAAGTGTCAAGCCATATATCTCAATATTCCACCTTGCTTAATTTTTTATGTGAGCTTCAAATGAGAAACGTGTCTTCACAAAAGTTGTATCTCTTTCAAATACATTCAAAATGGTCACCAATTTCATGTCATTTAGATTTATAATGATAGAGTTATGCATTTTTGAAGTTTGGAAAAATCACTTGTTCAATGGTATAGGTCAAAAATGACTTATACTGTAACCTCATATCACATGCTCATAAAAGTTAAATTATCTCTCACTCCAAACATAAAAGTTGAATTAGACATCTTGAATTTTATTGTGCAACTTGGAAAACTTTCATCTCATAAAAATTGAGCAAGTTATGGCCTTCGGAAGTTGACTTTCAAATTAGGGTTTAGACAAAATGACCTATAATGTTTCAACATAGAAAATGATTTTCCAAGAAAAACTAGCTCTAGGTCTCAACATGAAAGTTGTTTGGGATGTCATTTAGAGTAACTTTTCTCTTTTAATCATTTTCATATGGTGAAAATGGTAGGAGATAGGGTCTAGGGCGACCCAGTTTTGATCAGATGAATTCATCTGGCCAACCACCACCAACCAACTTGCTAACCTTCAATTATTTTGACTTTCCTGGCTCATGGTAGATCATATATGCGTAAGATGATGAACTTTGAAGTTTCCCTTGAGAAATTTGATCAATTGGTGAGATAGCTTATTGGAGAAGTTACTTAAGACACCTAGTCAAACTAGGGTTTTCAAGGCAAATCACCCTCAAACTCTTGAAGAAAACTTGATCAATATAACATGTAGAGGTAAATGGAACTCATATATGATGCTTATAACCATTCTTAGATCAATTCATGGTTGTGCTCTTTGTCATGAGGGTCTCAAACCCTAGATATGAACTTGATAGATCAATGGAGATCATGCCCCACCTACAAAAGAGTTAGGCAAATGCAAAGACATATTTTTGGTATTTTGATTAGTAAAATGATGATATACAAGTATGATACAATCACATAGTGCTTGGTGATCTCTCCCAAAACAAACCCAATGAAAGAGGGGTAAGGAGGATGCCAAGGTATGATCTCAATGTTAATGCTTAGGAAGAAATTGCATGAGGGATCTTAGGGTAAAAATTGGGGTCTTACAGGTGGAAACAAAGTTTTTCTTTTTAAAAGATGTTTTTGAAATTTTTCCTTTCTGGCATGCCTCACACAGAGCATCTGAAGAAAACTTCAGCTTAGGTAGCCCTCTGACTAACTCGAGTTTATTTAGCTGAGAGAGTTTTCTCAGGATAATATGGCCCAAGCATCTGTGTCATACCCATTGCTCTCTTCGTGTACAGACATTAAACATTTAACATTTTGATCTTTTAGATCTGAAAGGTTTATTTTGTAAATGTTGTTTTTCCTCTTGCCAGTGAATAGAATTGTTCCATTATTCTGATTAATTTCTTTACATGATTTTTGATTGAAGATTATATCATAACCATTATCACTTAATTGGATTATTGATAACAAGTTATGCATTAATCTTTCTACATAGAGAACATCAGATATAGATGGAAGAGATCCATTACCAATAGTTCCGGAGCCCCTGATTGTCCCTTTCCGATTTCCTCCAAAACCTACATAGCCAACATCTTTAAGTTCCAGGCTTTTGAACATATGCTTTCTTCCTGTCATGTGTCGTCAGCATCCAGAGTCCAGGTACCATGATTGGTGTCTTAACTTTGCTGCATAAGATATCTGCAACATAAACAATCTTATCCTTTGGTACCCAGAATCTTTTTGGTCCTTTGTGATTAGTTTCCCCGGATTTTCTTAGAACTTTGGGTTTTCTAGCATTAGTAAAACGTTATGCTTGTACATGTGTGTAGTGATAAGAAAAAGGAGATTTGGGTTTGTCATCTGTAGAAGATTTATCTTCACTAGGATCATACCCTATTCCTCTCTTGTTATTCTAACTGACTCCATAAATCAAGGATGCCATTCTGCTTCTTTCTATCCCATTTTTCAGAAACTTTTGAAAAGATTTTTCATGTTCATATATCATTGTGTTGGAAGTTTGTGGGGCTTGAGATAAAGCTTCTTCAAGTTTTAAACACTGTTTATTTGTGGAGTCTCTTTCTTTTGCCACAGTTAAATTTTCATTTTTTAATTCTGAAACTGTTATCTCAAGCTTACCACATTCTTCGATGGTTCATTCAAGAACTCATTTTAGCGCTTTAAATTTTTGTTTAAGTTTATGATATAAGTTCAAAGATTCAGAGAGGCATGATTCAAGGTCAGAGCGAGAAAGAATAGAAAATACCTCTTCAGAATTAGATTCTCCGTCTGATCAGTTTCTAGAAGTGGTAGCCATGAATGCAACATTTGCCTGTTCTTCAGAGTCTGATTCAGAGGAATCAGATTCAGTGTCGTCCCAGGTGGCCATGAGTCCCTTCTTGGCTTTAAAGGAGTTTTTCTTGAAAATTTCTCTTCTAGAGCTTTCTTTCTTAAGCTATGGGCATTCGTTTCTGTAATGACCTGTTTCCTTACATTAATAGCATGTTACCTCTTTGTTTTATTTGTTTCTGGAAGTTGATTTTGAGCGATCTCCCTTGGGTCTTGGTCTTCTGAAGTTATTATTCCTTTTTCTCTAGAGTTTTTTTAATCTTATGTTCAAAAGGGATAACTCCTCTTCATCGTCATAGTCTTCCTTTTCAGAGTCATCATTGTCTTCTTCTTCAGCTTGGAAGGCTTTGTTCCTTTCTGGTTTACGTCTTTCAGATCTGGATTTCAGTGCTACATATTTGTTCTTCTTTTGAGGCTCATCTTCCTCAAGTTCTATCTCGTGACTTCTGAGGGAACTAACGAGTTCTTCAAGGCTGATTTTGTTCAGATCCTTTGACAATTTTAATACGGTGACCATGGGTCTCCACTTCTTTGGTAAGCTTATGGCAATCTTTTTGACATGATTTGCAGTTACGTAGCCTTTATCCAGAACCTTGAGACCTGCAATTAAAGTTTGAAATCTAGAAAACATTACCTTTATAGCTTCATCATCCTCCATCTTGAAGGCTTCGTACTTCTGAATTAGAGCCAGAGTCTTTGTTTCTTTAACTTATGAGTTTCCTTCATGAGTCATCCTCAGGGAGTCAAGTATTTCTTTAGCAGTTTCCCTATTGGTGATCTTTTCATATTCATTGTAGGAAATGGCATTCAGCAGTATTGTTCTGGCTTTGTGATGGTTCTTGAAGTCGAAGCTTATGATCATCCATCATCTTGTTTCTGGTAATGGCAACGCCAGCATTAGATACAAGAGGTATGTAGCCAATAGTAACTATATCCCATATGTCAGCGTCATAACCCAGAAAGAAACTTTTGATTCTGTCTTTCCAGTAATCAAAATTTTCTCCATCAAAGATTGAAGGTTTAGCGTTGTAACTATCTCTTTCATTGGTGTTGACCATAGTGTTTTTCTCACGTTGGATCTCTCTACACTGTTAAGTGGTTGATTAGAAAATCAATAACAGAGTCAAAGCTCTGATACCAATTGAAGGTAGAGAAAAACAAGAAAGCGGGGTTTGAATTATTTTTAGGAGAATAAAAACTTTTGGAAAAGAGACACACGTAGAAACAAATAAATTCAACATATAATTTTATACTGGTTCGCTTGAAATTCAAAGTTACTCCAGTCCGTCCAGCCAAGGTGATTTCGCCTTTAAAAAGGACTTAATCCACTAATCTTGAAAGATTACACAAACAATCGTCTAAGAGATGAGGGATCTCTTGGCCCTTTTAAGTTTGTTGACTTCACAAGTCACTTGAGGAGTTTTTACAGCAAATAAATGGATTTACAGTAATGCTTAGTACTTCTAGGTAAGCAGAAATTTCACAAGTTACAAGCAAGGAATTGTTCACACGTTAGAGCAGCAGCTCGTGTGAAAGAGAGAATAATGAATATAATAGAAGTGTGGTGTTCTCGTGTGTTTCAGAGTCTTTCTTAGATAGGTGTTCCATCCTTTATATAGGAGTGATGAGAAGACCGTTGAAGGATATTAATGTCATAATCTTGGGAAATGAAGGATGATTAATATCATTAATCTCTGTGTTCTTTCCAAAACAATTTTGGGGCGCCATGAACTTCTTCCTGAAATAGATTATTTCCATAAGTAAATTCCTTCATAGCTAAGCATTCTGAATCAGAAGGTTCGAAATCAGAATCTTCATTAATTAAGTGTATCTTCAGAAGATGCTTGTCACTGACTGTCTTCAGAGTTGCTTTTCACTTGATTTCATCAGAGCGCAAGGCTTCATATTCTAAAGTCATTCTTTCGCTTCAGAGTGTCTGATGTCTCTTGTTTAGTTTACGCTTGTGTTGATCAGAGTCAGAGCTTATGCTTGCGTATCAACTAAATGGTATCTCATAACTTATTTTTGTATCTGATGAGTGTTTATCTTACTGTTTTGATTAGAGTCCTGCATACTTAGAAAAATTTAGTTAGGGTACCACTTTTTGTTTCATCCTTTGTTATCATCAAAATCTTAGAGATACATTGTAGAATCTAAATTTGTTCTTACAATTAGGTCCTCAGGATGACCTATAATTGACACTTTGACATGCAATTTCAAGCATCCACTTTCGTGCCCATTTTTGAAGGATCTCAAGGTTTTGTTTCAAATTTCCTCCAACATCAAACATGTTCCCCTCATTCCCCTCTTTCCAAAATGCTCTAATTCACTCCATTTGGCCAAGAGGCCATGGAGTTATATTGGCTTAAAGATGACTAATATTTAATCTCCATTATCACACTTGTTATTGGATTTATGCACGATGTTGTCTTTTCTTATAACATGGTTTGTTCCACACGACCAACACGCCACTTCTTGCCTTGTATAGACCAACAACACAATTATTGTGTACATGCATATCATGTCCAAATTTGGCCAAAAGAGGAAATATTTTTGTTTGTCTCCTTTTCTCTCTCCACTTCCTCCAAGTCACACAAATCCTGAGGCCTTTCACTCCATCTCAGGCTCCCTAAAAGGACATAAAGCATACACTTTTTGCATCCAAAACGCAACCTTACATGCCACTCTTCAAACTTTGCATAAACTACCAAACTTGCCATCCAACGGTTCTTTCACCTTGCAAAACATCTCACCTCATTACAAGCATCATATATAAGTTATCATTAACCTAATTTCAAAGTGGGGGAGGTCACTGAAGAGAGATAATTTGAAGACTGCGGCATTGAAGTTGGAGGATTTTTTTCATTTGGAGCCCGCTTTCACCATTCACTCAGCTTCATTTTTGTTTCTAGAAGAGCACCAATCTTCATTGGAGGGGTTTCTAAAGCTCCATCAAGCTCAAGAAGCAGTGGATCTTCTCCACTAGGTAAATCTTTTCCCACCTCACCTCTTTCTTTTTTTAGATGTATATGTCATAAACTACTTGAGGGTGATGTATAAAGTTGATTCATCATGTTGGTTTTGTTTGTTTACTTGAATATGAGATGTTTGAGCTTGCTAAAATTTCTTGAAACAATGTGTTTTACCTAACTTTCACACCACTTTTCTCCATGTTCAATCCATATTTTTAAGTTTTTCTTGATGTGATGTTGTTCTACTCCATGAGGCCTGCGTTTTTGCTTTTAATTTCATTCATTTTTATGCATTGTGGATGGAGTTGTGTGGCTTAGAAATTGGCATGTTAAGGTCAGGATTATGGTTCATGTTTGCAGGAGCCGAGGTTGAAGACGAGTGGCTGGTAGGTTGTGATTGGCTAGGCACATTTTTGTCCATTTGTGACTTAAGTGAGGGCATGACCAATTGATGTCGTGTTACGTGACTTTTTGTTCTTCTTTTTTTAATGTCACACTTTTTTTTAATCAGAGTTTTAAGGGGTTTGGACCATGGGCCTATAAGTTCCGCTTTCTCCACCCCCTTGCTTTAGGCTCATTTGCGTTTTAAACTATTTCCTAGTTCATTTCCAATTTTCTAATGCACCCCCTTTCCATTTTCACTTATTCGTATTATTTTGTTTTATTTAATTTTATTTAAAATACTTATCTTACTCCAAAAATTACCAATTAATTCATAGTGGATGTTTTGATTATTATTTAGTTTCCCTTTTTTATTTATTTTAATATTTATATTAATTATTGTATCTAATTATGTCTAATTAATTTAATTTGTTTGTTAGTGTTTGATTGTTGATCTTCCCATTTGATTTGTGATCCAATCTTTTATACACATTTAGACACATGAATATAGGTCATTTGGGTTTTCATTTGACATGTGGATTATTAATTTTAGATTGTTTTTGAACTTATTTTTGATGGTTTGATTTGATCAACTAGTGGTGCATTATTTGAATGTGGATTTTGTTTTAGCACCTTTTGCGCATAATTTTGAGTATATCTTTGGGACATTTTGAACTTCTGATTTCATCTTGCTATGCCTAATTTTTCAGAATTTTTCTATGCTCCTAACTATTTTTCATAAGTTATTCAAGGCATACTTGTTTCTTTGAGATACCTTTTACATTTAATAGATTATTTTGGAATGCACTTGTGCAACCATTAGGGATCTTTTTCCCATTCTCTCTTGACCTCATCATTATCATGTATGAGTCTTAAATTCACCCATGAGAATCATTTTGGGCATCTCCATTTGATGTTTCTTTGCTTGCTTGTCTTAAGTACTTCTTACTTGCTTTTGAGACCATAGTTGGATTTTGTTTTGTACTTTTGAATACTATAAGTCTAATGGATTTTATTTCCTCTTGCCTACACTTATGATTTCCTTGGTCTTGGTAACCTTATACCTTGCCCTTATGATTCTTTGAATGGTATTCCGTTGCCATTCATCCTAATGACACATTAAGGGCTACATTCTTCTTTTCTTGACCTAGTTTTGAGTTTAGTAGATGGTGAAGCTCTTAAAAGCTTGGGATCCGTTTTTGTATGGTTTGATGTTGTTCTCCTTTCATTCTTCATGTTTCAACTTTATTTTTCATTGGTCATTTGCTTTGATTGGGTAAAGGATTCCTTACTTGGATGATAACCATCATTTGACTTGTTACTTTGAGTTTACATGCTTGTGGGTACCTCTTGAGGTTTGGAGGTTGTATTTGATGCTTTGAAGAGGATCTTGTTAGTGTCCCATGACCTATAAGCATACCTCTTTTAATCTTCATTCATCTTGTTGAAAGTTGATAAAGGATTCCTTTTTTAGGATGATATCTTCACTTGCTTATCAAGTTACTTAGCTTTGATGTGTGCGTGAAGTTTTGGTGAATTCTCTTGTTACTATTGAACCTCATATTGATTTAATTTATTATACAAGTCACAACACCCATTGATGTCATGTGTGTACCTTCATTGTTTGATTACTTGTTGCTTAAGCTTCTTTGAACTTGTGTGATTTGTTTGCCTATTTTTTTGCCTATCTTGGAGCATAGCTTGTGTGATTCATCCATGATGCTTGAGTGACTTGTATGTGGAATTTAATGTGATAAACTTCTGACTTATGTGGTTTGATACCATCTTTCCATAATTCTACTTCATCTATATTTGCTTGAAGTTCATTTTCCTTTAAGGGCACGACTAGGGTTTGATTATAATCACTATTTGTCTCAACCTTTGAGTATGTTTTGATATGATGCCTTTGTGATTTTTTAAGTTTCCTTATTGGTTCCATGTTTTTGATCTCATTCATCTACTATATCCTTTGTCATGTCTAACTACTCACACACTTGTGTTCATTTCCCTTTACATCTTTGAATGGTGTTTGTATACTTTGGTATTTGCACCATGGATTCAATGCCTATGTGAACTTCTTGATCTTGAGACTTTTGATAATTGAACAACATGTCTATGTTTGTCTCTTACTTTTTCCATAAGTCCCTTCTCTTTACGTGTTTTACTCATTAGCATTGCATAAGGACTTATGGTTATATGGTTGCCTCTCCTTGTATGTTTTGCTTGAGAATCTTTCTCAAAAATGCTTAGGTGATAATGATAGGACTTTGATGTGTTTGCTACTGTCTTGTATGACTCTTCATCTCTTTTACTTCATTTCACTCTTCTCGTGCCATGTTTGTTTGAATTCTTGACACATTAGGATTGTTGCTTGCTAGTATACATATTTGTGTGTTTTCCTTGAGCCTTTTGATGCTTAAACCATTTATGCATGACCTTTAGGAGTTAGATAACATGTACTCATGTTTTATGTGATGTTACTGCCCATTTTGGTTTGGTAACTTGTTGCTTGCTTAAGTTGTTTCCTCAATCCGTTTGAGTTTTGCCTCCCTCTTCCAGGACTAGTTTGATTGAGCAGTTGTCATTTGTTAACATGTGAAATTTTTGTGATAGTTTGTGATGCCCTAAAGCATGTATAAACTTGAGAATTCACCACTTATCTTTTCCATGACTTGATATGGATTGTTATTGCTATTACTTCATTAATTCTTCCAAGACTTGACATGGGTTACTATTCTTTCATCTTCTCTTCCATTACTTGATATGGTATTGCTTTTCTTTTCCTCCATGACTTGATATGGTATCACTTTTATTTTATTCCATGACTTGATATGGTATTGTGTTGTTCCATGACTTGATATGGATTGCCATCTTATTTTATCTCTTTTCCTTGTGTGGACAACATGTTCCTCATATGATTTCTTTGGTTCATTCTTGGTTGAAATTAAACTAAAGTAGACTTTAGGTTTTCTAACCAAGCATGACAATGTTAGGTAGTCCCCTTGATCATTAATCATAGGTCTATCTTTGCATGCTAACTTAGGTAGATGTTTTCTTTTTTATCCTAACTTTAGGACCACTATTGTATGTCAACATTAAGTTTCCCTTTAAAATTCCTTTAGATTTTCCTTTCTCTTTTGCATTCATTCTAAAACTAAAACCTCTTCCTAATCCAAAATCTAAAAACATTCTAAATACTACTTGAACTCTTTCAACAATAAGAGAGAAGTACTCAGATGCCTCTTGCTTTGGGTGGATCATTTGATGTATTCTTTCAACAAAATACTCAACCAATCAAACTTTTTTTGCCGCTTGGCTTTTCTTATGAAAATTTTCAATAAGGGTGTTAACCCATAAAAAGCACCAACAAACCAAAAAAAAATTAGAAGAACTACGGTGCTCTGATTCTTTATTGATACGTAGACATTGGGTTGCAAAACCAAGCGAGCGCAATAATAAAAACTTTCCTTTTATTTATAATTCAATCTTTTTGCATGCATTCCCTTTTAGTCAGTCGGTTTTAGAATACACGCACCTTTTTTATTAGAACAACAAGAGTGGATCCTGTAGAGTACTACATACGTGAGGGGTGCTAATACCTTCCCCTTGTGTAATCGACTCCCTTACCCATCTTTTGGTTGCGAGACCATTAGATTCATCCCTTTGTAGGTTTACTCATTGTTTCCTTTTCCTCCCTTGGGATAAATAACATTGGTGGCGACTATGTTTTGTGTGAGCGTTTTTTTGAGATGCGACGCCAGTCGACTTGTTGTAACTTCCTCTACCCTTGTTACCATTCCATCTTCCTTTGTCTTTCTTTTATTTAGTCGTCTAAGCTTGCAAAGTCACGTCAGTCTTCAACTTTCTTGCAGTTCTTTCAGCCATTCTTTGTTTGTGAGATTTAAGCATCCCTTGAAGCTCTTCTTTTGTCATACTTGACAAATCCTATGGTTCTTCTATGGATACTACCACATGATCGAACTTTGGAGCGAATGACCTCAAAATCTTTAACACTACAGATTTTGATGTCAATACTTCTCTACACGTCTTGATTTAATTCGTCAATTTTGTTACTGTGATGAAGAAATCAGTCACGCTTTCATTGTCTTCCATCTGAAGTAATTCATACATTCTTTAGTGAATTTGTAACCTCACCTCCTTCACTTTCTCAGCGCCTCCAAATTATTTTTCCAGGATGTATCGTGTTTCTTTTGCTGAATCTATATCACAAACTTTCTCAAAATTGTCTGAATCAACACATTGATGGATTAAAAAAAGAGTCTTGTAATCTTTCTTCTTCAAATCTTTGTGTGCAACGTTTTGTTCATCCATAACATTCTCTCCAATTGGTGTTATACCATTCTTCACAAGATCCCAAAGATCTAAATAACAGAAAACAACTTGTAGTTGTTTACACCAATTTTCATAGTTCTTACAATTCAAGATGGGAAGATTCGTAGGAAAATGATCGTTCGGATGATTCAGAGTGATTCAATGTGTTCCAAAGATCACACAACCAATGCTCTAGATACTAGATGTTGAGAAAACTCCAATGTTGAAGTTAACCGAATGAATCTTGATGAAAAAGAATCAATCTTTCTGATTGACCACGCCTTTTGATCTTCATCCTTTACTCAGGTGAAACAACCACTATTTGGTTGCAAGATGACTTTACACTACATAGAGAATTAAAAGAAGAAAGTAATGCAGTTGAAAGTGAGAGAAAAAGAGAAATTTTAGAGTAAGAAAATGAATGTATTATTGTGGAAACTGCACTCGAAGTATTTGCTATAATGTGTGTTTATCACAACTGTGATTTCAGAATCTACACAATGCAAAAATTACTACTCTCACTTAGTACAAATGAAATAGAGATCCTCTCTATTTATAGATGAGCTTGCTTGCACTCCAAATAATCACAAAATAACTAACTCAACTAAAACAAAGCTAAGTTAACTATTTCAACTATGTCGACTCCTTCGACAACTACATGCTTTGATAGACTATATTTGACTTTCTATCAAATATAGCAAATAGTCTCTGTTCGACACAACCTAAAACACCTTTTGACTCCCGTTGAATACAAACAAACTATTTCGACTACGACACAAAGAATTACATATTTAACGACCAAATCATAATCTAAGTCAAAGTTCAATTATTACTTATATATAAAAATTATTTATGTTCAACGATTGTTATCTTCAAAAGTTATCTTGGAATATTTTTATAAGGTGTATCAAAAAGACTTCAAAAAAAAAAACAAATTCTAATACATAAATTTAAATAAGTTGTTTGTAATTCAATTCAAACACAACTCTTTTATACACTTATGAACAATTTATCCTTAAGAGAAATAAATAAATAACTAAAAACAATAAAATTTATTATTGTCTAGCAAAAAGCTAATTTATTGACTTTTAGTAAGCTCATAAAAATCATATTCCACTCTACTTATAAGTACAAATTTAAAAGTAAAATGAATTTGAGTTTACCTAAGCATGAGCTAATGTACTAATGATGCAAAAGAGGCATTGATCAGCAATTGTTTATATTAATTAATGATAAGTAGTGTTGGCTAAACTTGGTTCACTTGATAAAAATTTGAATTAATTGTGAAAATTAAACAAAGATTAAACATTGAGACCTTGCTTATGCCGTGCTTGTTACTTGTTTTTCCTATTTGGATCATGTTATTAAGACGGTTGAAGGAACAAATGGAGCCCATGATAGTGATCTAAGACACAATTAGATGTTTTATTTTGAAATTTTGAAAAAGACTTCCTAACTGTTTCGAAATAACATCAATTGAGTAAAGTCTTTACCTTTAATTAAGGGTTTGATATGTATTTTACATTAGACAGAGACACTGACCTTAATTCAAATCCAATAGTATGCAACAAATGGCTAATTAAATTCCATTTTTTGGATAAAGGGGAATTTAATCCAAGATGCTTTTATTCCAATTCAATTATAACTTCATTTAAATTTTAATGTAGGATTTTGCGTTCCACGGTTTACACATCCATACAAATAAGATTGTTTATGGCAGTTAGATTAATGATTATTATAAATTAATTGAATATATGTTGACTTAAATAATTAAGATTGGCTTAAATAGTTTTTTAGTATGTAAATTTATTTGGATCTTAAATTTTAAAAGGAAAGAAAAAGAATGTTAGTAACACTTTTTTTAAAATATTTTTTCTAATATTTATTTTTTAATTGAATAAAATATATGTGAGCCCTACCATTTTATATAGAATCCATTTTTATTATTAGAGACCCAAGTGTATTTCCGTCGATAAAATAGTAGTAAGTTTTTATAGAGGATTGAAAAAAAAAAGTGTTACTAACATTCCTAAAAAAAAGAATTTAGAATTTGATTCCAAATAGATTGAACTTTATAAGATATTAAAATTTTCCTAGGCCAATCATTCTATTTTATTATTATAATAATATTATATTGGTATTTAAAATTATTTAATATCTTAATGATTAAATAGTTTATTAAAGATTAAATAATTATTAAATATAATTAAAACTTTAAATAATTTACTTGTAGTAGAAACATTAAATTATTGAAATATTTAATAAACTAAATAATTTAAATATTAAATAGTTGAAATAATATAAAATAATTAATTAATACTTAAAAAACAATTTAATCATTAATAGTTAAAATATTAAATATATTTTAAATATTAATAGTTAAATTATTTATTAAATTAATAAATATTGATATTTAAAATATTAAATAGTTTAAATACTAAATAGTTTAAATATAAAATATTTAAAATATAAAAAATTTAATAAATTAAATAGTTAAAGTATTAACAGTTGAAATATTATGAAATAATTATTTAATATATAATAGTTGAAATATTTAATAAATTATTTAATAATATTAATGTTATTTCATAATATTAATAAAATTAAAATATGAAATAATTATTAAATAGTATGAAATAATATGAAGTAAAAATTAGTTTATTAAATAATATTCAAATATTTAGTTTTTAAAATAATCATTTTATTAAATATTTCAACTATTTAATGTCCAACCATAAGTAAATTATTTAGTTTATTAAATATTTTATTTAAACTATTTAAATAAATATTAATATTAGCAATTTATTTCAACTATTTAATGTTTCAACCATAAGTAAATTACTTATTTTATTAAATAGTCTATTTCAACTATTTAAACAAATATTAACATCAATACTAGTTTAATTCAACTATTTATTGTTTCAATCATAAGTAAATTATTTAGTTTATTAAATAGTTTATTTCAAATATTTAAATAAATATTTATATTATAGTTTATTTTAAGTATTTAATTTTTTAAATAATCTATTTATTAAATATTTCAATTATTTAATGTTTCAACTATATAAGTAAATTATTTAAAATGTCAACTATATTTGATAATTATTTAATTTTTAATAAATTAATTAATTTTAATATTAAATAATTCATCAAATACTAAAACACTTATGTAATATATATATATATATATACATATATATATACTATATATATATATATATATATATATATATATATATAATATATATATATGTATATATATATATATATATATATATATATATATATATATATATATATATATATTATATATATATATATATATATATATATATATATATATATATATATATATATATATATATATATATATATATATATATATATATATATATATATATATATATATATATATATATATATATATATATATATATATATATATATATATATATATATTTGTTGCTATGTAACAATCAAATGGAATAGTTAGGTCAGTGAAAAGATAATTTTTTATAATTATAAAGGTCATAGGTTCAATCACTCTTTGGTACTAAAAAATAATATACAAGTTTCTACCCAAAAAATAACATCAGTTAATTAATCTAGTTAGTTAGTTACATACTTACATTAATTATTTATTATATATTACATTAATTATTTATTATATATGATTATGTTTGGCATGGCGTTTTCATCAACATACCACGTTCCATTGCTGTTTTAAGTTGACGTGGTTTTTCAATGCAATTTTGATGAAATTGATGATCCAAATATACACTTAATTTGAGATCCATTCCGGAGAAATATACAACAAAGATGATAATTACTAGTATGTTTATTCATGCACTATGCAGCTTGAATAAGGTTAATCAGTATGTGACTAAAATTTTATTAGAAACAGTAAATGACAAAAACAGCATAATGATATGCACAGTATAATTGTATATGTCCCCAAACCTAGCTAGATTAATACTAATTATATTATTATGATCAAGATGGAATGCACTAATAATGTTGTTCCCTTTGTTGATTTTGACATAATCATCTCATGACAACCTTTCAACTTTCCTTTATGTCTGTTTGGTAAACTTAACTAATCTGATTAGGCCTCTAACAAATTAATGCGGCATATCTCCTAGATATAAAAGAAATATTAATAATAAAAATGAAAATATAAAGACACGACTATTATCAACTACATTTTAATTAAGAAGGATAGATACATAAATTAAAATCAAATAATATTATATTAATGTCGACACGTGTGTTTATATGATATACTTAGTTAAGAAGGATTAATTTGTTATGCTTTTAGTAATGTTATCTTGTTTTTATGAAATAATTTGGTATGATATATCCAAGTGAAGGCCTGTTTTAGTAATTTGATTTTCCACACGCAAGAGAAATTTAGCACAACCATACATAATGTCTTTTCCAACTTTAGGATTATTTAGATGTACATAATTATTGGTACTTTTTACTCACTCGAAATAGGCATGACATTCACATGAGGCTACACAAAACTCTAAGGTTATTATTACTCCAACTTAGACTTACTTATTAGGAAAAAACCAATAATCATAACCAGCAAACCTAATTATGGGATAGATAATCAGAAGAAGAATGCTGGATTTTTAAAAAAAAATAAAACTATTGTAAAATTAAATATTAAAAAAAATTGAATTATTTACTAAATTAATTATTTTTAAAAAAAATTACATGACAAATGGCGCATGTATTATATTTTTACACTAACGCGTCAATTTTATGCATTAGTGTAAAAATAATTGATAATGGTAAATCGAAATATTATGCATATAATTTTTTTTTATAATGTAACATCTTTCTTTTACTAACAATATACAATATATATATATATATATATATATATATATATATATATATATATATATATATATATATATATTATATATATATATATATATATATATATATATATATATATATATATATATATATATATATATATATATATATATATATATATATATATATATATATATATCAATTGACATTCCTTTTCTATAAACATTCAATCAGATTTTATCGTTTAAATATATCATAATATTTTTTTCACATAAATAGTCCACAAAAAATTATCTGCATAAATTTCTAAATAATTATATTTAATTTGCTAGAATGTACAATTATTTTACTTTATGATGGGATTGACAAGTTTATGTTAGGTCCATAAGTGAAGAGAATATTTATAAATATTGGAAGATCTCCCATTTGATCTTTTGTGGAAGAAAAAAAATCCCACGAAAAAGTCCCTTTTCTATGTTTTAAACATGATTGATCCTAGTTGGAGGATGTCTTGTTAGTGGATTTTATCCCAAAAAAAATTATTCATGTAACATAAATTTCTAAATATATTAGCAGAAAAAAATTGATTAAAATTTTACAAGCTAAAACCATGGAGTGAAACTTATCTTCAACTATTCATGAAATGTATATAATCAAACATTGGGATCAGATACATGATTTATATATTTATTACATTTTAATCATATGTCACTTTTCTACATTTTCCAAGCACTGTCTCCAATTTGGCATGGTATAATAAACTAATAATTTAATTAATAAAATTATTTCACCGCATTAGGATAGAGAAAAAGATCACTTCCTTTATTGAAATTATTTAAAAAGAAAGAAACAAATTAGCCTAGCTTTACACTAGTTGTAAAAAAGCTACTCCAATATAGTATTATAAACTTTATACATAACATCAAAAGACATGAAAAAAAATTATCTTATCCATCACAAAAATGAAAAAAAAAAAAAAACAATAATTTTATAAAAAAGGCTATTAAATAGTCTTTATCATGTTCCTGTTCCCTCCAGAAAAATCTAAAATGGTGTCCATCTTTTTAAAACCTTTATTATGTGAAAGAAAAAGAAACTTAGAGATAAAAAAAAGATTTGAAAGGAAAAAGGAGTTATGTATTATGATGAAAAGACTTAGAATTATTAAATGTGTATGTATATATTTATGAAAACAATATAAAGTTGAAAGATTTGAAGTTATGATGGAAGAAATTGATTCGTGGGTTGTGATGTTACTAATTATGAGTTAATATTTGGGCCAAAGAAAGTGGGACAAACAAGATTATGCGTCTACCTATTGATCTCTAGCTATGCAAAGGAGAAAGAGGGGTCCAATGATGTCTACAACAAAATGACACATTTTGTCATGGATATGCATTAGGGTTGGGACCAAATCTTGTGACTTTATAATGTCTTCATCTAATCTTTAGATCTATTGTGGGTTTCTAAAAGTGATTGTGGATTTCTAAAAGTGATTGTTCAACATGGAAAATGATTTCCTTAAGAAAAGAGGAAGAGGTTTTGGGAAAAGATTTCACAAGAATTTCTTTCAAGTGGTCAAAGGCTTTCATTCTTGGGGAGTTTGTTTGGTCACTAGCTTCTTCAAATGATGAAGATGTTATACAACTTGTTTGGACTTGCGGCGACGAGGCGGGGTTGTAGTATCAAACACAAATATCGTGATTGTGTGATTGTTTAGATCAAACGGATCTCAAAACAAAAATGTGAAAAAGCTAAAACTCCAAACAAGAGCAAAAATTAAGGACGACAAACAGACGTGACCGCTCCAACAAGGTCCGTCCCACAAAAGTCTACATAAATATAGAACAAAACAAAACGAAGTGGATCTAAGACATTGACCCCTCCCACAAAAATGCAGACCGAGCAGAGCAGACATCCAAACATTGCACTCTTAAATACTACTAAAATTGGGTCCATCACACAAAAGTCCAGAGAAATATAAAACAAAACAAAGCGGATCTAAGACACTGACCCATCCCACAAAAATGTGGTTAGGACAGGGCAGACATGTGAACATTGCACTCTTAAATACTACTAAAATTGCAAAAATCTTGTAAATGTCTACGCCAAAAAAAAAGGGACGTACATATTAGAAAATGCAAGCTTAAAATCTTGATCCGTTTTGAAAAAAATGCGAGCAAAATGAGCATACATGAAAGACCTAACCCGTTTTGCCACCCAAACACAAGTAGAGCACTTCAAGTGAAGAAGAAAACAAATGCAAATGCAAAGTCTACTTGTTCATCATATTTGAAAATGAAGTTAAAATTTGTAGATATCATAAACAAAGGTGAAATTTGTAGCTCAATGTTGTAGCCCAGCCCAAGAATGATAAATGAATCACATCCATTTCAAAATATTCATGCGATGTAAGATACTAAATGAACAGCTAGTATGAAGCAAGAGACATATCAAATAAAGAACACACTCTTTGCATGTTATTGAGACACATTATTTAAATGATAGTCGAAAAAAACAAAAACAGTGCCTTATGATGATACTGCGTTGATAGGAAGAATAATAATGTTATAGGTCTAGTAAAAGTCTAAAACTATAACCGAAGCTCTCAAATTCAGATTTTATGATTCATTGGACTTGCTTTTTTTGCCATAGTACTGCAGAGCAAATGCAGAGCCCAGTATCAGCAATGGCACCAAGTACTGCAAGAACTTAAAAAGAAATCCAGAAGATTCGTTGTTTAAGGTGGTTGTTTGAATTGGTGGAGGTTGATTGTTCCTAGCTTCTGCTGGGAGTGTGGCGAAGTCAACCTCACCAACAAAGTACTGTTCCATCATCTCTGTCGCTGAGTCACTGTGACCGACATCTTCGAAATCCAAGGTGGCATCCTTCCCTGCGTAAAACACCACACGATTCTTAGTCTTTGTATTACTTTCTCTGTTTCTTCTTACAGATAGTTTTAGCTTAATTCTTTCCTATTTCTTCTTACAGATAGTTTTAGCTTAATTCTTTCCTATTTGCGGTGAGATTCGAGTTTTTTCCAATTCACTCCGCGCACTCTATCGATTTATTCCATACCATATTCAATGTGAGATTTGTGTTTTTCTAAATACTTTAACTTCCAGATTAATAACTTGAACCGACTAAGAGAAATTAATTACCTGTAGCAGACAGTAAAGCCTCATCACCTCCTGGATGATCATCCAAAAATGTGGTAACATCGTATACCTATTACAATGGAAGGGAAGTTAGTAAAATATATTGTCGTGTATATATTCATACTAATGATAAAAGTAAAAATCTATAGTTTATGTTTGGATGATCGGAAGGTTTGGTGAAATCACATAGATACTGTGATTTTGTTGAATTTTAAGTATAGAGCTTTTGCTAAAATCAAAGTGGCCACAGTAATTCTATCAAACTCCTGTCAATCGAGACATGCAATACACCACACCAAGAGTAAGAATGTTTGTTCCATGTAAACGAAACACATTCACATGAATGAACGGATATGTTTATTATATAGGGATATTGAGTATATTCTCGGGCATAAAAAATGGGAGGCTGTAACATTCGAACAAAACTTGGACTCTGATTTTAGCTGATATACTCATAAAAGAAGATCCCATTAGTCCACAGGTCTGCTGATGGTCTGCCCGCTCGGTTTAGGCACACCGCGCAAAAGTTCGCAAAAAATGGATAGGGTGGGCATAGTTGAAAGTGCAGGCCTTTTAAAACCTTGGACCATCCTGAAAAAATGAGGGTGGGAAGGGCCTGCAGGCCTTGCACTTTTAAAGGTTAAAAGTTGCAAAATTCTTGTTAATGCCCGCCCGCCCGCACCCGTAAAAGTCTACACAAAAAAATGGCGAGGCAGACATATTATAGGAAGCAGGCGTAAAACCTTGGCACACCCCACGAAAAAATGTGGGCAAAATAGACACGTCTGACAGTATAGCTAATATTAGGTGCAAGATACTTATATGCGTCATGGAGCTCGCATTGGTGGGTTTTGACGTTAGTTCAGGGAGGAAATTTTCACCAACTACCGCGCATGCGCCGCTCACTGCCGCTGCAAATGGTGCTTCACAGCCTCCATCATACAAATACAAATGTATATAATAACCTCTGCATTTCCAATGTTTTTATATTCTCAAGGAAGGGGTTAGGAAAATGATTCTTATTAGATGGCAATGAAAATTTACATGCATTCTCAAAAGTAGCTGGGAATAGAATTTCCATCATTACATTTCTGGGAAAGTTATTCCAAAAAAGAATTTACATTACTTGAAGCTAACACCCCAAGTGCTAGGAGTAAATTACATAACCCTCCTCTGAGAGATGTTTAAATTACAGTTATCTCCTTTAAGTAAATAGATGTTACACTACAACCCATCTTAAAATAAACAAACTTTTTGATGTAAAGTTTTGAGACAAGAGGAAATATGACTTCATTCATTACTTATTCACTCAATATGTTAAATCAAACATAGAACTAAACTGCTCAAATAAAAAATTAATAAATGCATTGTTACGGTTTATTACAGGTAACAAGTTATTGACTGAATTTGAAAATAGTTAACCAGAGATAGCGAGGATTTTTCTACTCTAAACAGTGTGGGGGACTTAGGTTGCCATGATACGAGACAGGGCAAGATTAATCTATTAACAGCTGGTTACTAATATCGTCAAACTCGTAAGAGTTTACTAATCTAAATATCAAAACCATACCTAGCATTATAGTTAAAAATCACAATATAGTTTGTAACGAACTATACAAAAAGAGCATTATGAGTTAAAAATCGATGGATAAATCACAAGGCTCAAAGCTGGTAGTTACTAAAGAGTGACGGGAGAAGCAAGTGGGACAGTGTTCGACTTAAAGGAGCTAGATTCAGCTAGACAGAAATAGGATTCTAATAAACTAAGAGTAAGATTCACCTCCCACAACAAACTGAGGATTTGAACTATCTAAATATTTTGCATACTTTTTAATGTTGCAAATACCAAAATGTTAAAAATAAAAATGACATTTCAATTTTTAAAGACACTCTAAGTATTGTCCAGGTTTGTGGCCACAAACCCTGTAATTTATCCACTTTTAAATGAATTTCATAAGGAAAGAATTGACAGCATTTATATAACTAATAAAACATGGTGCATAGTTGCATAATTGCTGCAGAAAAACAGAAAAAGAAATTAAAAGTGACTTGAAATTCAAAATCTAAATAGTTCAAAACACTAACTAGTGATAACAGATAAGAAGATCTAATTATTCTCATCTTCCCCAACATAATCATTATCCTCATTTTTAGATAGTGAGGCATATCCTTCAACTTCTTCAATTGAATCCATCGAATCAATGTCATCAAATTCTTTACTGATTCTTCTAAAAGAAGAAATAAATCAAACAGAAGAAATAAATCAAACAGCTTGAAGAGACAGACGATTTCCCCATTACAATACCTTACTCCACTATACTAGTGCAAAAACCCACCGCAGTGGTGGCGAAGTCTAACATTTCTTTCGGATTTCATAAAGTTAACCCCAAACTCTAATACATCGGAGTTATACCGATTATTTAACAAACCTAGTTTGCTTGAAAAAGCAAATGAGATAAGCCAATGTTTTCTAAGCATTTAGACGCCATAAACAAGGTTAACTACAATGTTCTCCCAAATTAACTACAACAACCTTAGTAACAAAAACTCCCTTATGCATAATAATTAGAAAGTTGATTTCATGGAAAACATAATTTGATGGTTTTTTATTTCAGAAAACGAGGTTAGAATTTCAAGACATTGTTTTTCTTGTTAGAAATCTATTGATTTTGATTGAAAATTGAATTGGTGGGTATTGGGAAGGATAACATTCAAAAATAAATATTAAAATTTCTGGGAATATTTTTGGTAGGAAATAAAGATCTAACAGTTTTAAGTGTAGAAAAAATTGATCAAAAGACAAGTTCCTAGCAGAATGAAAAAAAACTGAAAAAAAAAATTTTATGTTGAGTAAAATTCATTGACAAATCAAACTACTTGATAGTCAGAACTCAAGGACTGTGATCACACCAGAAATTTCTAGAACACAGCCCCGATCTGGGCCACAAACCACAACACGGTCGATATAGCTATTGAGACCGCATTAGACTAGCAATTTAAAACCCTAATGAACCCCATTTTTCAACCCCCTCAAAATCAAACTAACAAGTATCATATATATTCATATCTTAAATCATTCTCAGTCAAATCAAGTAAAGAAAAACTCTTCTACTCAATAAAATGTATGGCAAGCAATTAGTAGCAGCACACATCAGATTCATCCCAGAAACTAAAACAGATCAATAAAGCAACACAGATCAATAAAAATACTGCAAAAAAAAAGACCTTTTTGTTGACTATGATCCAACAATCCTTTTTGTGATTATGCTTAGCCACATCCTCAAAGGTTAAAGTCACTGATTTTGATCCCATCTTCTTCCACTGCAAAGATTATCAATAATATTATCATTATTCATCAAATTAAACACATAAAAGGGGAAAAACACTGTTCAATACTGAAAACCCTAAATAATTACATATTCTTAGAAAATGAAAGTAAAAATGAAGAACAAAATTGCTTACAGTGTGATGAGGGAAAGGTTGGTGATGGGTTTTCAGATGGGGGTTGCAGTGTTGATGATTTTCTGTTTCTGTTTCTGTTCCTACAACAACGTTATTTCTATGAATTTTCAAATGTGAAACGGTGTCGTTTAAGTGAACTTCGTTTATAACGCCGGTAGCATTAAATTGAAATAAATGCACGTTTCTTGTGTCTATTTTGAACGTAAAAACATTAAGTGACGCATTTCAAGCAAGGATTAATTAAAAATGATTTATTAGGGAGAAAAGTGAGATATAGCCTCCATAGTATAAATATATAGTTTTGTTTTAAGTGATTTGGATGTAAGGTAAAAACTTTTAAAATGCTCTAGTTTTTATGATAATCGTGTATATATATTTAAAATCAAATAACTTTTAAAATGTTCGCAAACTATAAGTAGAAAATGTATTCAAAATAATTAGATATTCGTTTTGATTAAACGCAGACTATTCTGTCTTCTAACGTATCAATCAATATTCAATTTAATTAGATAAGTGTCTCTCCAACACGATACATCACTCACGAATGATTTTAACAACTTTTGATATTTAATGGTAAAAATCAATGTTTTAAAAATCGGATCGAAGATCGAACCGATGAAACTTACGGTTTAAGGTTTAATTGTTTCAATCGGTTCAACCTACGGTCGAACCGTTTATTAAATAAATTAATAATATAAAATTAAACTTTATAAATATGTCACACATAATCATTTAATAAAATAAATATTTTAAAAATTCATTACAAATTTAATACAACAATATCGATAATATATATAATAACATAACATAACATAGTTCTACACTTCATTTTTCAACATTCATTTAAGAACAAATTGACCAAATTAAAGAATTACAATAAAATAAGTTAAACTAATTCAAATCAAAATTAAAATAATAGAATATAATAACTAAAATAAAGTTAAATAATTGGGAATATCTAAATTAAATAAGATAAAATATCAAAAATAAATAATCTAATATATATTATTAAACAAAAAAATGAATTTGAATTGAATTATGACAAATAAATCTTAATTGACAACAACAAACAATATTGAATTGAATGACAATTAATATTGAGTTAGATATCGTGACTATGTTTGAAAGAGACGGCGTGATGATGATGAAGTGTGGTTGAAAGAAAAACTATAATGGAGTGATAAAACTTAGAAGTTTGTTTGGTTGTAAAAAATTATGAATTTTTTTTTGTGATTTGGAATGTATTTTAAGTTTTAATATTGACATATTAAAATTTATTAAAAAAAATTAAAAATGACCAATTTGATGATTTTTTTGAATCGGACGGTTTTACAAAATCGACTCCGGTTCTTTGGTTCGAATGGTTTTGGACGGTTCAATCCGATTTTTTCGGTTTTACTCCGCTTTTGACCCACTAACGGTTTTGAAAGGTTAACCCAACCGGATTCATCTCTAGTTCCCGGTTCAATCGGTTGAACCGACCGGTTCGGTCCGGTTCTTAAAACACTGGTAAAAACACATTTTTATGGTATTCAATTTCATCTTCACTCACACATTACTTTTGATTCTCTTATTGACTTTAGTATTGGGATGCTTACCTTGCATGTTCACTCCACTCTGCCGCATCAGAAGTATTGATATACTGATGTTATATGTAATTTCATTGTTTCATCTTCTACATTTACTTTCTAACAGAACAACGACGTTGTTTGTGTGAATTGATTTCTAATTCTCGCTAATTTCCACGAAAAATAAGTTTTCTACACCATAGATTCAAATTGTCTATATTTTTTTCTTAAAGCTTTAATCTCCTCTTCAGACAGATCTATTATCAGATTCATCGAGCACGGTGACATCAAAAGTCACTTGATATGTCATTCAAAGACAAGTTGTTGTTGCCATTGAAGTTGTAGTCGCTAAAGCTACCAAAGCTCCTATTTTTCTTCCCTTTCCTCTAATGGAATATGATCCAGTCCTTATGGCATTTCTATATGGCCCTATGCAACAAGACTCGATTCCTCCAAGAGTTGATCAAGGAGCGTTTCAAACCTGCATGTTCTTCAAGCTTATACAACAAGTTTATTGTTAGACGATAGGCCTGGATCTAGAGGGGGTGAATAGATCCCAGGTTAAAAATTTGACAAAAATTAGTTTGAAAATTTTATGGCGCAGAAGCAAGTTACGAGTATCCCGAATCAAAAATTGATTAATTGAACCCATTATCAAAAAACTCGGATATGCATATTAAAGGCAACGGTATGATAATGATTCACAAATCGATCAACAACAACTAATCACAACTAGTTGAATGCAAAGTAATATGGATAAGTCTATTTATAATAATAATTCACACAAAAATACAAGTGAGGCAATTTGTCAAACACTTAGTGTACGATCAATAATGTTTGAAATTCTATGTGGTTTTGTTGTTCTAGAAATCCAATCACAACCAATTGGTTTGTGATCTACACAAAAACACCAATTTCAAAATATGTTCAAAATTATGATCCAAGCAATATTGATCAAACGATCAATATAATCAACAATTTGCAAACCGAAAATAAAAGAGAGAGAGAGAGAGAGAGAGAGAGAGAGAGAGTACACAAGGATTTGTTTAGGCAGTTCCCTAATCGACCTCGCTATGGGTATGTCTGCCCTCAATTCGAATTTGAATTGAGATATTATATTATATCTTACTTTGTAAATGTGCAAATACAAAAGATGAATAAATCTAACCCTAGAACCCCTAAGTTTGATGTTGATTCTACCACCTCCAAAACCTTTGATCAAAGATTGATCAAGTAACCAACAATGCTGCTTCAATTTACCGTTCTCACGCAACTTCTTTGAACGAAACCCCTTGTTCTTCAAAGCTTTCACTAGGTCGAATCAATTTCAAGCGCACACTTATTGAAACCCAAGATTTATGAATGCGATCCACCGTTCAATGTTACTCCTTTGTCCAAGAACCTCTTGTTCTTCAAAGACTTCACTAGGTCGAATTCAGATTGTATAACCTTGTCCAAAACCTTCAAACCCTGATCTTAAAGGAAAATCCCACCTTGGTTTTATGATTTGAAATCCTCAAAGTTCTCAACCCAATATCAGTGATACAAACAACCAAATTGGACATTATCAACCCTAATAAAGATGGCATTCAATCAAAAAATGATTATGTATAGTTTGATTGTGTGAATGCATAGAAGAGAGATTGAAGATGATGAGAATGCTTTGAAATACCGTTTTCATATAGGTTTTACTCACTAGAAACCTTGGTAGACAATGATGCATGTATAAAGTATTTATATGTATGCATGTTTGGAGGCAAAAGGAATACACAAGACTTTGAAAAATTATGAATTTTTGAAAATTTTCGTCGCATAGGTCGACCTATGAGAGTCATGTGTCGACATGTTCGACGCATAGGCCGACATGTATAAGGTCATTCGTCAACATGTGTATGTCATGCGCTGCCTATGTGTCAACCTGAAGAGACGACACATGAGTCAGAAGCTACAAGCTTCAATACTGCAGCATGGGTGTCGACCTATGGAATGGATGTTTCGACCTATAATAGACATATTTTATAGATTAACCTGTAGACGTATGTGTCGACCTATAATGCAAGTTTTCACCCAAAAAAATCATGCATTTTTTATGCATGAGACCTTTTCCAAGTTGTTTCCAAATGTTTTTATGCTTTCTAATGCTAAGATTCACATAGAGAATCAGAGGATATCGTCCAATATACATTAATGCTAAAGTATCCTAGTTTTGACATCTTGCAAAATACATCTAACGGAAGTTGCACTCACATGCTCCCCCTTTTTTATGATGGCAAAAATTTGAGATGATGTGTTTCGTATTTTCAATGAAAGGCTCCCCTTAAATATATGCATCTCAACTTTATCTTGCTTATACCCTTTTGACAACATAAAAAAGAAACGAAGTAATCCATGAGAAGTGTCTTAAATCACACATAAACCAATATAACACACAGAGGCGGTTTGCAAAGGTAAGAACATCAATACGATAACACTCACATATAATGATTTTCATATTGAAAAAGAATGTCTAAACATAAATGCAAGCATATCAAGCAACAATAGAACATGATGGCCAAAACTTATGCCAAATAACATAACAAACATGGAAGATGAAGGATACAATGAAATCAAAAACTCTTGAGTTGCTACAAAAGCGACACAATCACATGATATCATACTTATCACCTCTACTCATGCCTTTCACAAATCAATTATGCCACTGTTATCATCTGAGTTTGCGATGAAGGATTTGGTCCTCTGGGTTTTTTTTTTGGGTATTATTGTATTTCGTCATCCTAGTGGCATCTTTCTAAGTCAAAGCACTTATGCCTCAGAGATCATCAAACATGCTGGCATGACACTAAGTAGAACTTAGCACCTCCTCTGACACGTCTAATGAGGTCTCATCTCTATATGGAAGTCTTGTAGAGGATTTACATTATCTCACTTTTACTCGACCTGGCATATTATATGCAGTTCAACAAGTTTGTATTCACATGCATGCACCTCGCATAGAACATGTGTTTGCTCTCAAGTGCATTGTGTTCTATGTTCAGAGTACATTACAGTTTGGATTACATTTTTCACCATCCCTCGTCACACATATTATCTCCTACGCTAACGTTGGTTGGGATGAATGTCTAGACACCAAACGATCCACATCTGGATACTATGTTATTCTACGTGACAACCTTATCTCTTGGTCTTCTGAAAAGCAATCTCATCTCTCTCATTCTAGTGATGAAGCCGAATATAGAGGCTTTGCTAATGTTGTATCTGAGTCATGTTGAATTCACAATCTTCTTCTAGAGCTCTATTTTCCTATTACCCAAGCCACTTTGGTGATTGTGACAATGTTAGTGCCATTTAACTCTCTAGTAATCATGTGCAACATTAGTGTACCAAAGCATATTGAGATGAACATTAACTTTGATTGGGAAAAAGTAGCTCGTGGTTAGGCACATGTTCTTCATGTTCCCTCCCGACATCTTCACTAAAGGGCTTCCTCGCATTCTCTTTGATGATTTTTGGACTAGTCTAAACGTATGTAAACCTCCCGTTTCAACGACATGGATGTGATAGAATATAATATTTTATAATAATTTATCATTATTAGTTTTTTTGTAATTATATATATATATATATATATATATATATATATATATATATATATATTCACGTGAATGAGAAATGACAGTAAATATCACTTATATAAATTAAAAATAAACAATCAAAATCAAAAAAGTTTGATTCTACTTCAAAATTGACTGTATATCACCTTTCTCTTAATAGACAATGAAGAAGGATAACAAACCATTTTCAAGACTAAACCCAAGCATATGTGTTTCAAATGAAGTAACATGTTAGATGCAATCTACTAAAAATCAACATTACATAATATTAACATTAATGATTAATACACTTTAAAAACTAACTTGTAAACTATTTTTTTATTTGTCCAAAAAATTTAAAATATATTTATACTAAAAATTTAAAAATACAAAATAGTTAATCTTTTAAATATTTAATTACAATTTGATCATTCTATATTTTCTGATTCACAGAATCAATTCCATTACTTCAAAATCAAATTGTTCTAATCCTCCCATTTTATTTTCGCAGATCCATTTATTAGATGATGTGTCACTGATGAAATTTGACAAATCGTATAAAGAGCATTTTGTAAAAGTTATAGATAAAAACTTATAGAATTTGAGTGAAACATATAAGGTGCTATTAGCAATACTCGTCAATAGATAAATAAAAAAGTACAAAAAGATGAAAAACTCTTGGCCTGGACAACCCAGTCTGGTTCAGCCCAAAAAGATGATAGCTTGGGCCAAACGCGTAAGTCCCACTTATGAGAAAGAAAATATGAAAGTGGGCTAAACTTTTCTCACCCCCAACATTTTCAATGTATGATTTCAAAACATAGTACATGATTTTGGACAACATTTAGAATCTAGATACACACTTCTACATGAGTGAAAGTAGCATCCAAGTAATATACATATTGCAATGGCTACTCTCGACTAGGCCTATTTGGTACCTCTATCTAAAAATTGTTCATAATAAATAAAGAAAGAAAACAAATATCAATGATGTCCAACTTAGATTTTTTTTTATATTTGTGTAATTCAGATATATAAAACTTGTGACTTGGAAAATTAATTCTTTAAACTACATAAATAGCAAAATTGTTTCTCAATGTTTTTAACATTCCTGAATCTTTAATATTGAATTTGAATTTGAAACCACGTATGAAATTATTTTATTAGAAAGAAAAAGGAGATTTATTATTCATTTTCCATCTCTAAAATAGATTGAGTCAAAATGATGGTGGGAGTTTCTTCAATCCAATATCAATTCTTTTTTTTTTTAAATTTTTTTTCCATCCTTTTTAAATCCTTGACGAAAAGTCAAAAATGGTAATAGTTTTCGAAGATGCATCTCCGAATATACCGTTGTCTCACTTTTCAAAATTTAATTCGGAGACACACCTTCGTATTTGTCTTAGGATTTGTTTGCAGATGAGTATCTAAAATAATCCTTAATTTCAAATCTAAGGGGGAATTCAAAGATGCATCTCCAAACGTGTTTAATGGATATATATCACGTTAGGCCCTCCCTATTCTCCTTCTTAATTTTCTGAAACTTTTTCCTCAACTTCAAGCCACATTTCGAGCTCGTAGCAACATGCTTCCAGTCCATTATTCAAGCTTCTTCAAGGATAAGCACTACCTCTACTTCAAACATTTCAATCCCAACTAACTCCACTTATTCATCCTTAACACTTTTTTGAGTAAGTTTCTCATTTAAGTTATTTTGATTTTTGATTAATGTATTAGGTGAAATAGCTTGTTGTAAATGCACTAGGTAGTAGTAAAATTCGTAATAGATGGTTTGTTAGAGACATGCACTATGGTTTGATTACATTTTGGATAGTTAGGGCAAGACTGGTATCAGTTTCTGCCATTGATGCAAACACGAGCTTTTTCAGAGACGCATCTCCGAATTGGTGGTTCACTGGTTTTCAGAGATGCATATTCAAAACTTTCCTGGATGTTAACTAATGTCTTTTTCTCGTATTGTTTCAAGAAAATGACTGCAAACAACTGTTAGACGATAGTACTGATCCAGAAGGGGGTTGAATAGATCAGGTATTTAAAAATTTAGCGCTTTTTAAAATTGTTTTTAAAGGTTGCGAAAGCTCCCTAGACCACGATCGTATAAACGATCTGTTACTGGAAAGATCGGATATGCGTGAAACCTAATGGAATGACTAAGATAAAGCTAATCAACAACAATCTTAATCAATCCATCAAATACAAAAATTCTTGATATAGCTACCACCAATGATGAATTAAAACAATGAGAAAATAAGCAAAATGTTGATAAACTTGTGTGAAGTTAATTTTAGCAAACACTTGGTATGCACACTACACCAAGTCTTAATTTCACTAGAATTGATTGAGTAGAATTTTCCTTAGTTACAACCAAAGTGATTGCAACAACTGATCAAACAACTTTAGTGCACAACAATTAAGCGAGATGAAGTTTCCAATTAGTTTCACACAAGATTCAATTTATGCAAAAATTAAAGAGTTAGAGAAAGAGAGAACAACACCAAATTTGTTTAGGCAGTTCCCCTTTCGTCTTCGCTTTGGGTACGTCTGTCCTCAATTCTAAAACTAGAATTGAGATATTTATTATCAATTGCGAAGTTTATACAAGAGAAGAAATAATCATCGCCAAGCAAACCTAAGTGTTGTTGTAGATCTTATTCACTTATCTCCCCTTGATTCAAGTTGAACCAAGTGCTTCAAACGTTCTGAATAAACCTCCGATTGTAGCTACCTTATTGCAAGAACTCCAAGTTCTCCAAAACTCTAGCTCAGCTGATTTCGATCGGATATGCGTGAAACCTCCGATTGTAGCTACCTTATTGCACGAACTCAAAGTTATCCAAAACTCTAGCTCAGTTGATTTCAATCGCGACACGCTTGAACCCAAACCTTTCTTCATAATCCTATGATTACCCTTACCCGTTCGAATGAACCCACCATTCTTCAAACCTTTCACTCGGCTGAATCTATGAAGCAAAGATTTATGCAAAAAACCCCAAATCTTGGAGGACAAAACCCTAAGATTTTATTCAAGAAAAACCCACTAAAAACCTCTACCCAAACCAAGATACACAATCCTATTTGGACGTTATCACCACAACAATGCACTATGATCAACAAAAGTTGTTATGTGTAGTTGTTGAAACATGCAATGAAGAATGAAGATGAAGAGGAACTTTAGTGTATATCTTTCACTTTTATTTTTATTTTTATATTTTTGAAAATGAGACTCAAGAATACATACATATATATATATATATATATATATATATATATATATATATATATATATATATATATATATATATATATATATGATGCATGGACCAAGTGAAAAACACAACATTTTTTTTAGCAAAAATACACAGTAGAAAAATGAGTGAAATCAGCGACCACTCGATTTGCTCACACTAGGGACTCGACCTGTTCAGACCCGCAATAACATATTTCAATTAAAACAGGTTATGAGTCGACTCAAACAAGAGATGAGTCGACTCATCTTGTTTTTCCAGAAATGAGTCGACTCAAAGACTCGGCTTGTTCAGACCCGTGAGTTATAAAGAAAATGACATACATGAATGAGTCGACCGCTCCAAAGCATGAGTCGACTCAAAGATTTTAAATGGTCAAAAACGAGTTTCTAAGATGTATTTTGGTCAATCCAAACCCTTCTCTTATGGACCTAATGTACCAACAATGATCAAGTGCAATATTGACATATATGAGATGCTCCTATATGCATAGACATATTTGCTGTAACGCAAAAAACAACGGGCGGGAAAAATACAGAGCCGCCACCGACGCTATTCATCCTATGACGGAAAGGGAGCGCAAGACTAACCTAAGAAAGGGAAAGGAACGGTCTTACGACCAGAGATTACAAGGTACGGGAGTCGGTTACGCAAGGGGAAGGTATTAGCACCCCTCACGTCCGCCGTACTCGACGGGATCCACGCTCAAAAGATAGCTCAAAGAATAGGAAAAGGTTGCTAGTAAAACTGTTCAAAGAAATTGCACAAACTGGAATGATAAACAGGTGGATGAAGAAAGAAAATGGAGGAAGTGGACTCGGCAGGATGTCGCATCCTGGGCCTACGTAGTTTGTCAGAAACAAACATCAGAGTCAACGTAGTTCGGGGAAAAGGAGACATTCTCGCTAGGATATCTCATCCTATGCCTACGTATCTTCTCTATCCAGAGAAGAATCAGAGCACTCGTAGCTCGGCTAACGCACGCCGAAACAAAACACCAAAAAGAGACGCTGAGACGTCAAAGAAACACTCCAAAGGAAACAGAATGCCAATACATGGACTTACACCCGACTCCTAACAACAAAAACAAAAGGAAATAGAATGCCAATACATGGACTTACATCCGACTCCCAACAATAACAAACGTTAACCAGCAAACACCAAAGAAAAAGGTTATCAGAATGAACCCCAACAAAGTAACCAAATATCCAAAATAAACCCCAATATGTATAACCAATCACCGCAAATGAACCCCAAAGATGAACCCCAAGTGAATAACAATCAACACAAATGAACCCCAATATGAACCCCAAAGTGAATGTAGGTGAACCCCGAATGAGTAACAATCATCACAAATGAACCCCAAAGATGAACCCCAAGTGAACCCCAAGTGATACAGGAGACATCCCCCCGAGGTATAAACATACCACACATGCACACGCTGAACAAACGGGTACCCACACCAAAGGAAACAAATAAAAGATACACACACACAAAACAACACAAAAAAGAATAGGTTGCCCGGAGAGATTGCTTACAACCTCTTGCCTACGTATCTCATCTGGTATGAGAATCAGGGCGACGTAGTTCCCCTTAACAGGGGTACAACACTCTCCTAACTAGAGACTAGGGAAACAACAAACTAATAGGGAGACTAAGACTCGAGCCTAATAGTTGTCATGCAATCAAATATCCCTAAGTTGAGGTCTCTAACATGCATTCAGCTTCCTCAGAAATCAATCATACAACTCCTACAGAAATGGAGATGAGAAGAGGAAAGCAGATAAATACACCAGCACAAGTGAACAAGCATCACACACTATATCCATACAAGAGGCCCAAATAATGGGTAGGCTTTAGTCAAGAGGGGTCATATCAACCTCGACAAACAAGCCAAACTGTAAGGGGTAATCTGTAGCTCTTAACCACTAATATTGATCGTTAGGGTGAAGCTGATCAAAGATGGTAAATGAGGATGAGACCTCATGCTCTTAACCCCGGCCAGGGTGAGCTCAAAACAAAGAAAGCATGGGGATCCAGAAAGAGAGACCCTATTCCACTTGACAGACTCTGGACAAAGATCTTGGGTACATGTTCAAAAGCATCAGCACGTAGTGCGAGCATAAAGAACGACTCACTGAATAACGGGGGATTGGCTACTAACCCCTTTTATCCGTCAATTTCCTCTTCTCTTGGAGGTCTTATCAAATGTCACATGCCTCATCTTGGAGGTCTTTGGCACAAATGTAAATAAACACAAACAGAGCCTCTGAAGGAGGACTTGCCAGCAAAATGCCTGCCAAAAAGGTGACAGGACTTCCAGACTACATGAAGTAAGAAGCTAATCTACCTGAGTGGCGTGTCAACCACAATCCAAAGCTCAAGCAATAGCTAAAGCAAGCAAGCAACTAAGGTACCTGTACAAAAGACTAAACAGTTAATATTTCAGTCAGAAAACCAACAGACAAACAGTGAAACCATTCACAGTTACACAACTCAATGAACAATGCTCAAGCACTCAAATGAACTCATGAGCTCAAGCACATCACTTAAAATCCTACAAAACAAACAAAAGTTAGAACTCAAAGCATTTGTATCTCACAAAGTGAGAACAAACTCAATCATCAATGCTAAATGTCTAAACCTGAAACACAAAGCACAATTAGTTTATGCACAAAACACTAGTACAAAGACTAAGTTCAAAACCAAACCAAATGATCAAAAGAGAACTCAATCTTTTACACAATGCACATTCAAACATGTCACAAAATGTCCTCAAAAGGACCAACATCAAATCAATAAGCAAATGCCTCAAATGATCTATGTAATGCAATGACCAAAAATAAGCACACAAATGAACTTCCAACTTAGAAAATTCAAATCAAAACAGAAAAGCATGCAATGACTTTGAGATTTTTTATGCAAGTTTCTCATGTCATGAACAAACAATATGCAAAAGATCAAATCCAGAAAGATTCAAATGATATGTGAACAAAAATGCACAAATGCAATGTCAAAAAATGTGACACAAATTGTCACATACATCTTCATGTGTCAAAAATAATGATAGCATATGAGAGAAATTCCAAACCAGTTATCAAAAATTCACATCATGTATGAATATCAAGCATGCAAAAAATCAGATCAATTGGCTCAAAGGTGAAGATTTCACAAAGCATAGAACACAACATATCAATTTAGCACAATGTTCATTCAAAAATCACACATAAAACATCCAGCCATCAACAAATCATGAAATTAATACCATAAAAAACTAGACATTCATACAAAACCAGGAAAAAGAATTGGAGTTCATTTGGATCATTTTTCTATTTTTTATGAATTTTACAAAATGACTAAAGAAATGAAATAAAACAAAATAAAGTGGAGGGAAAAGCAAAATTCAAATTAAATCAGGAATATCCACAACCACATGATCATGCGCGCAGAAACAATCCAACGGATCTCATTCAAAACACCAAAATGCACAGTTTCATTTAACGCGCTGGCAGCACACTCAGCAAGTCAATCATGCGTGGCAAAGTCAAAGCAACACAGTCCAATCAATTGTACAGGCAAGGCACACATCAGCATACAGCATGGCTAAATGAAACGATGCGTTTCATTTATTAGTCAGCACACCACATCATCAGTCAAAGCAAATGCGTGGCTAGTCAATGCAATTACAACCAAACAATTGGACACGAAGGCGCACACATGGAACACACGTGGATCCAGGAAGGCAAACCCTAACAAATAACCAGACGCCGAAGCTGTAGCTCCGGTCGTCCTCTCCGACCAACCAGGCGGTGGCGCCGCCGTGGAAATTTGCAGAAATGCACAAACCATACATCAATCGAACCGCTCTCTCACAAGGAATCCAAATATCATATTAATTTCATCTAATTCCTCCTAAAATTTCTAGATCGAAGCAAAACATTTTGTGGATCAAAACTTTCAGTTCATCATACATGCTCGATATTCATCCATTTTCAATTCTAATCATATCTACGTTCTCTACACAATGAGATCTACAGTTCTATGGTCTTTAAACAACAAAAGGAGATGACGAAATTTTGACTTACTTGAAATAGAGGTTGCTGAAATCGTGCTATCAACTGCTCTAGATCTCCAGATCTACTCCACTACAATTGCCTTGAAGCTTTGTGCAAAGAGAATCCACTAAAACCAACTGGATCTAGCTCAATTTCAAAATTCCATTTCCATGAAGATGCACTTGAACAGCTCGAATATGGACTGAATTGATCAAACCAATGGTTGATTCTTGCTCAGAATTGCATGAGGATCATGAATCTACAAAAATATTTGGTGTTTGTGTGGAGAAATTCAAGATTCGAAGAGAGAGAAAAATGGAGGGAGTTTCAAATTTCAGATCTGAAAATTCTGTTATGGTGGTTATGATTAGGGTTTCACTATTTATACTTCATGCTAATGATGTTGAAAACCAAATTAGACCTTCACTAATCATGATTAAGGAGATATTAAGCCATTTGCAAAAAAATTAAAGTGACACTTCATGGCCATAATGCACGTATAGTTTCCCATGCAAGGCTTTCAATTCACTCAAATATGAGCTATGGTCATGATGGAATTGGTATTTTGCTTGTATCATAAGCCAAATTTGAATTATGGAAATTCCCTCCAAAATGAACACATGATAAATGATGAGCATACACACTCTTCCCATGCATGGCAAAGGCTATTTTGAGATGTCTTGATCATGAGAAGCATTTTGCAAAAAGAATGGACCAAATTGGAGCATTGCATCAAAAGTTATGTCACTTTGAATTTCCATGCACACCTTGTGATCAAATGACCATAACTCCTTAACCATTAATCATATGGACATGAATTAGGGCTTTTTGGAAAGGGGTGACAAAGATCTACAACTTTAATGTTCACCAAAAATCCATTTGAAACATATTTGATATTGAAAAGTCAAGTTGAATGTGGACCACAAACTTGCCAAATTTGGAAACTTTGAATTATAGGTCACTTTCCATTTTTAGTAACTTTTGCCATGACCTTTGAATCTTCAAGATGAATGTTTAAAATGATGAATGGACCTCTTTTGAACATGACTGAGGTGTCTCAACTCATTTCCCCACCTCATAGCCCTCAGTTGACTGCACAGTTGACTTTTTGGTCCTCAGATGACCTTGAAATGCCTTGATCCACTTGAGCCTCTACCACTTGGGGAAATTGCTCAAAAATGAAACCCTAGCTCATGTAAGCCCCTTATGATAACCATGTGATACTCATCCCAAGAAAATACCTCATCTCTTTGAGAAACCCTGGTTGGAAGAATTGCATTGATCAGGGTTGACCAGAGGTCACAACCCTAATCCAGAGGAACTTAAGAATGAACTATGAAACCCTTGATGATGATAGAACCATGATGATGGTGATATACCCTTGCAAACAAGATGATGCTAAAGACCTTTGAAGAATCAAAAAACCCTAAATGAAGCTCATACCCTCAGATGGTTGATGATCAATTCATAGAGACCCTCAGGCTTGAATCAGGTAACTTCTCCATCTTTTGAAAAGACTTTGGAGGATGACCTCCTTATTTTCATATGATATGCAAAAATGCAATGCCTAATGCTCTAAAATATGAAATGCAATGTGTCAAATTAGTCTCAAGAAGAGGAGGGCAAATTTTGAGGTGTTACAATATTGAATTGATACTTTGAGCATGTTAAAGAATGAATGTACTCTACGATATGATGACACCGTCCAAAGTACACAGTACGAGCTACTAAAAGGTTTGACATCATTAAAACAAGGACTAAGAATGTTTGCCCTCACAACAACAACGACATACTGAGACTCGGTTGTGAGACCCAACACGTGTTTGTTCGACGTGAGAGGGCCTGACTTCAGAATGAGAAGACTAGAGTTATACGGGGAATCGTCCCTAAGCCTCATGAGGGGGAAGCATCGACTTCTAGGAGCCTGCTATCACAATGAATGCCATGATGCGGTGTGAGAGGACCAAAGGTGCACATGCCAAAATTTCTTACTTGGAGACGTTATATCAAAACAACTTGGAGTTGGTCAAGAATGCCAACGACGATGATCTATAAGTTACCTACCACATGGAGTGTGCATTGAAGTGTTTCCTCATATTCTTAGTTGGTGTAACACCCGAGGCCGGAGAGGACAGAGAGTGGTTACATGTTGCACCCGAGGGCGAGGGAGTGGTTGTCGATGCACGAGGCCTGACAATGAGACACTCCTAGCAGCTTCTAAGGAAAAATCGAATTCACATCGGAATGAGAGGGATCCGGAGGTTGTGCAGGTATGAGACTGCATGGTTGTAGGAAGACTTATAAGGATTAATTGGTACTACTTATACCAACAAAATGCATCTTCTTTTTGGTAGCCTAACAGATATTAAGCGTGCTTGACTTGGAGTAGTATTTGGATGGGTGACCTTCTTGGAAGTTTTCCGAAAAGCGTATGAGTGAGGACAAAACATGTTGAAAATATCTGTGTTGGTTTGTGGGGTCAGTCGGTAATCCTGAAAGAAATTTGGGGTGTTACAAATGGTATCAGAGCCAGGCCTCTCCTAGTACGATGTGGTTGTGTTGGTTTGTGGGGTCAGTCGGTAATCCTGAAAGAAATTTGGGGTGTTACAAATGGTATCAGAGCCAGGCCTCTCCTAGTACGATGTGGTTCGGAGATGAACCAAGCGGAAGCTAGTGGGCATGTAACACCCGAGGCCAGAGGACAGAGAGTGGTTACATGTTGCACCCGAGGGCGAGGGAGTGGTTGTCGATGTACGAGGCCTGACAATAAGACACTCATAGCAGCTTCTAGGTAAAAACCGAATTCACATCGGAATGAGAGGGATTTGGAGGTTGTGCAGGTATGGGACTGCATGATTGTATAAAGGCTTATATGGATTAATTCGTATTACTTATACCAACATGATGCATTTTCTTTTCGGTAGCCTAACAGATAAAAACTCCATAGTTAAGTGTGCTTGACTTGGAGTAGTATTTGGATGGGTGACCTTCTGGGAATTTTCCAGAAAGTGTGTGAGTGAGGACAAAACATGCTGAAAAGATCCATTTTTATGGACAAAAGTGCAACCTACGTCGATATGGCATATCTTAAGTATTTCATCGTATTTTCGGCCATTCACTAGTGGAACTGGGGGCCGCCTATTGGTATACATGTACTTCAAGCTAAGCGAAGGTTCTCTTTGGAAGAAAAAGAAAATGACATACTCCTGCACCCTACTGACGATAATTTCTATAGCCACTATTAATATTAAAACCACTTTTTTAACACTTGTTACTAATACTTTTTTCTTATTCATTTTCAGGAATGGATCCTATCCCACTTTCACCACATACACGGGTTTGATCATGTGCTAGAGTATACCGAGGATTGACCACATGCTTGCCTATATTGCCTGCACAAAGGGAATGATGATGTGCGGATGTTTCGTGTATGTATTGACTAGACTCAACATGATAACATCGATTGGACACCATACATCACTCATCGAGACACTATTCCCTTCGACCCCATTTCATTTTATTCTGGATGGCTGGCATGTGGGACGGATATGATGTCTAGGTGTCTGTCGGAGCGATGCATACATCCGTTTGGATATGTGCATATCATTTTGAGATCCCTCTTTGTGTCTTCTCCTAATAACATTGCCTGCAAGCATCTTGATGACATACTGGCGGATTACGAGAGTTATCTGGTACTAGAAGAGTATCAGAGTATGTCATCTGCAATTCAGTGGTCTTATGTGGACGGTTACATGACTTGATTTTATACTATGTCACACCCTGTCATGGCATCAGACGCTTCTGGACGTCCACCTAGGCCTGCTCATGAGGAGATCCCGGAGAATGAGTAGGCCAGGGATGACCATGCCATTGATGTGTTGTCAATAAGTCAGAATATTATGTGGATTACACGTGAGGGCATGGAGTCTGGAATGTGTGAGATAGGTGGTGATGATGTGGTTGCCTTAGCACATTCCATTCTTATTGAGGCACGAAATGTATAAGATTATCGGCGACAAAGGAGGAGCTAGGGGGTTAGGATTAGACATACATATTAGAGTATGCTTTTATTTATATTTTGGGATGTTTTAGTTTTTTTTTCCATACTTTGAGAAAAATGTTTGTAATATGATTGGACGTTTTTTTTAATAAACGCATTACCTTGTTCTACGATATTTGTGTTTATTAATGTTTGAATCAAATAATGGCAATGTTAGTCAAATTAAAATGACTTTGGACTAAAAAAAACAAAATTATGATAATATTTCTGCCCAAAAAATAAGCAGAGAAGATTTCGGAGATGCATCTTCGAATTCACCCCAGAAATATTCGCAGATGCATCTCCAGACTAAAATTTGGAAAAAGAATAGGATTTTGTGCGTTCGTATATGTATCTCCGAAAAAATATGAAGGCATTTTTGGGTTTTTAGAGGTGCGACCCACACCATAAGGGTGGGAAAAGAAATTGCCTTGTTTTTTACATGAACATAATGGGCTAACATATAGGAAACTACATTTTTGGCCTTATTAGAAAACACCACTATAGTAATTTTTGTAAATTTTACCAAGAACCCTTCAAATTTGACTTGGCACCCCATTTTTTCACAATACTTATAATACCCTTGTTCAAAAAACATTCCTGCAAGTGAGAGATAATATATTTTGCATTAATTTTTTCAAATCAATTTTTTCAAAAACCCTTTCTAATTTTTTTATTTTATATATTCAAATTCGTCGATTTTCTCAAAAATGGACACAATATATATTTTAAATGTATTCTCAGAATATGGCACTGTGGTGACTTTCTATATTTTTTTATTTTTTTATTAATACGTACACGTCGATTTTTATGGAAAATCGACGTGATTCCTCTTTTACATGAAATACTTCAGATAACTAGACTCTAACTTTTCATTTACCTATCAACGCTCTAACTTCATATCGCCATTCACTTTGCAGAAATCCTAGACGATTTTCATCGCCACTCTCATCAAAACTCTTCTAACAGTAGGCAATATTCATCAACACTCGAACATCAAAAGTCATCACGTTTGATGTACGTTTGTTCTTCTTTTTCACGTTTAAGGTTTATATCACTGAAATGACTTTAGTAACACCGAAATGTACCATAGTTTCTCTTGATCATTTGTTTTTCCATTTTGATCATTTATTTCGTCACATATTGAACCAATGTCTTCTAAGAGTGAGACTTGAATTTGTTTTTCACTTAAATGTTGTTAGTTAGTATGTGTCTAGGTGTTGTTTATCACTGAAATGGTGTTAGTTAGTTTATTTCTATGTGTTGTTTGATTCATGTTGGTCTCTGCTATTTTCTTTATTTAGATAGTAATGGCCGATTCGACAAACACCTCCCATATAACATCAGTTGCAATCTTTGTTAATATAAAACGTAAAAGAAAACTAAAGGTGCCATGATGTATACCAAAGTAAATAAAGCTCATGAAAACGATATTCGCTACTCGGTTACAGTTGATGTTGCAACCAACAGAGCTTATGTGAATATGCTGAGGATTTTATGGGTTACATTGCGTTATAAGATAGAAGTAAAGTGAATATTTTGATTGATAGTTGGCACGAAGTTGACGAAGAATTGAAAAACATCATATGGACCGATATTACAGTATTTATTTTGAATTTTATGATTTTTTTTACACGTATATATGATCATTTATTTTTTTTGTTTAATACGCTAAAGCAAGGGCTTGGGGAAATTGTTCTAGGTTGACCATATTGATACCGGATAACAACTCTAAACGAGATGTAATCCTTCCAAAATCTTTTTAGCGTGCGAGAGCTATCCTAATGATGAATACAAAGGATATAAACTTTAGGTACATCTAACAATTCTCTACAAAACACGCCTAAACATATCAAGTTTATTATTTCCTATCTACTATATATAGAGTGCCAATTTAGGTACTAAAAGTTGTATATGCGACCATGATGTCTTCAGAATGCGTTGAAACTATAGGTAAATTATCTTGCAGAGGTGGTCAGTGTAGCTGGCACGGCGGCACAGACTGAGGCATGTGGTGGAGCTAGGGTAAAATGAGGTTATCGGTGGAGCCTCCGCATTAGGAGGATGAAGGTAGAGCCAATGGCCGCGATGTGACAGTGGGTCTGGGTCCAGCGGGGAGTTCGCTCCGTCGGGGATTGGGTCCAAATATTTTTGGTTCGCGTGTATTAGACTTTATTATTTTAGTCTGTGGATCTATTCGTTAATGTGTTGTTTTTTGGACTAGTTGTTGATTTGTTGGATTTTAGTAGTTATAACTATGTTTCTTTTGCATTCTTATCATCATAACCTTCAAAACTTTAGAGTTGAACTCATTGAGAAGGATTTGGGAATCCTAGTGATAATTTTAAAGATCCAATGGTAAAATTTTAAGAGTGTGTTCTTGGAATTTGGGAATCCCTTGGGAATATCTATGTGGGATTTGGAAATACTTCTGAACAATTTTAACTTGTGTGATTCATATATAGAGAGTTAGAGTGATTGGGAAATACTTGTGTAGAAAATTGGTTTTGTTATTGGGAACTAGGGTGGATATTTTCTTGTAAGTCATCTATAATATTTTATAACAACTCTTGGAAGTATAATGAAGCTAGGGGAAATATACCCGAACACATCGCACAGTCGAACATACAACAGAGTCACCGACCAACTTTATTTATTCTCGAAGGAAAGGGAAAACATCGGTAAAATCTGGGGGAAAGAGAAAACTGGGTAAGGAAGTCGGTTATGCAAGGGGAAGGTATTAACACCCCTAACATCTGTTGTACTCAACGGGAACCACTTTGACTGTTCTTGCTCGAATGGGTGTTATCTAAAGATTAATCACAAAAGAATAACGGGAAAAAAGAGAAATAGATAAAGTACTCAGAGAGGATTAGGGCCCTCATGCCTGCATATCCTTATAGTGCAATAAGGAATTCAGAGCTTTGTAGTTCATAAAACTAATGGTGGGAGGTGAAAAGAAGTTGTGATAAGAAATATGGTTTAAACCAAAGGATAATGTTGTTTGACTCCAAAAAGGGATGAAATCCGAACCTAAGAGTAAAACTGGCATTGACCAATATATGGGTAGCCTAAAGCATTCACCACTATATGGTACAACCGGAAACAAAGAGAATTAAGTGCTTGGTTCCATAGAAAACATCTCTTGGTTCACAAATAGACACAAAATGGAGCTTAAAGAAATAGTATATTTGGCTCAAAGATAACAGTATATCACATGAAGTGAATGAAGGTAAAAGATATGAAAGATTTAGATGATGCCCTAAGGCAGAAGAAGAAATAACAATAAAACATGGATAAATATTGCTCACTAAGGATTCAAACTCTCGTGCCTATGTATTCTCACCGTTCAATGAGAAAGTCAGAGCTTCGTAGTTTATGGAACTAATGCGGAGAAAAGAAAAGTATTGATAGGATTTCTCAGAGGCAAAGCAAATTGCTTGAAAATAAAGGATGTGGCATTAACCAATCATGGTAATCAACCACAAGGTATGAAGGAGAAGGGCGATCCAAAATGCAACGGAAATTAAAATTTTCTCCTTTAGTGATCCTTACGATTGAGCATGATCAGTGATAGAATATTTACCTCTTGTGACTATTGAAACCTTTGATGTAGATATACGGAGCGATCACGAACGTTGAACAACGACAATGCCTCTACTCAATCCACACGAACGGATTCCTTCAATCTCAGTGCTAGCTGTTATGAATGAAGGCTTTGAGTGAGAGAGAGAGAGAAAGAGAAAACGAAAATGCAACCGCAATGAATGCTTCTGCACAAGGGTTCTATTTATAGAACCACTTGTGTGGGCTTCAATCTAAAAAGCCCACTTAAGTGTATTTGGTCCATATCTTATAATATGCCAAATTCACTTAAGCGTGTGGTACCTTACCATATTTCGTATTCTACTTAAGTACACCGTACCTTACGATGTTCTACAATTCACTTAAGTGCACCGTACCTTATGGTGTACCTTAGTTACTCTATCTCTCATTAATCCGTCCTTTGTGTGTGACCCTGTAGGTTTTCGCGGCATTGGCAATTATATTAAATCACGTATTTAACATAATAAATAGTGAGCGGTATCTAGCAACACATCACTGCTACCCAAGACACGAAAATGTCATGTGATCTGACAATTCCTTTTGTGATAATACTTATTCGTATAATTACCCTTTTGCCCTTATGTCTATATTGAACACAAGGCATAGACCGTGTCATCCTTGTCCAGTTCAATATTGGGCCCATAGACATTTATCCTGTTATGCAGGATGGGCAAATTCCATCTAGGTCACTCATGTCCCTCAGCATGCTTCGTGGAGTACCCATCAACTGTCTTTATGGTTATCCAGTTACGGACAACGTTTGATCAGCAATAAAGCACTCGACTCTACATCTAGGGCCCATAGTGGTTTCAGGTCGAAGGATGGTATACATCATTATCACCATGAGAATAACTTATGACACTTTGCATAACTTTCTATATAGTATTCTCATAGCGGGTCAATCCAGTATAAATATTACTCTTAATATTCATACCTATGTTTAAGACTTGATAACTCCTTATCCATGATCCATGAGATGCGATCATCAGTCTATATACATAATAGTCTTTATGTTTTAATGTTATCCCACTTCACAATAAAGCTCGACTACGGATACTTTAAGAATAATGTCCTTATGTTTAATGTGATCTCATGATCAAGTCACACTTGATACATTAAACGGACTAGTTATTCTAGGGACTTTATTAAACAAACATAATAAAGAAAAAGCCTTTTTATTATTAATAAATAATTCGATACAAGTACCAAAAGTATTGGCCTCTAGGGCTTACACCAACAATCTCCCACTAACACTAGAGCCAATCAGGCATACCCCTAATGCCCATAGATCTAGTATGTCCATCATGCTTTTGCTGCGCAAGAGGCTTTGTCAGTGGGTCAACAATATTGTCAAGTGTAGGTACTCTGCATATTTTCACATCTCCTCTATCTATTATCTCTCGAATGAGGTGATAACACCTAAGTATGCGTTTGGATCGTTGGTGAGATCTAGGCTCTTTAGCTTGTGCGATAGCACCATTGTCATCACAATAGAGACCAATGGGATCCACAATGCTAGGAACTATGTCAAGTTCACTAATGAACTTTTGATCCAAACAGCTTCCTTCGCTGCACTTGAGGCAACAATATACTCGACCTCGGTTGTAGAATCAGCAACTGTATCTTGCTTTGAACTTTTCCAGCTCACAGCGCCACCGTTTAAGCAAAACACATAACCATTGGAATCATGCATATTAAAGTGTCTCAGCACTTTGTCTATGTATGTACTCTGACTTAGGCCAAGCAATTTTTGTGATCTACCTCTATAGATTCTGATTCCTAATATATAGGCTGCTTCACCTAGGTCCTTCATAGAAAAGCAGTTTTTGTGATCTATCTCTATAAATTCTGACAAGTTGTTGATAGGAGATCTTGATTGTTAATTCTGATGATGCAATGCTACTTGTTATAGAAGAAGACTTGACAATCATTTGATTTGAATTGTGCTAAAGGCTATGAATATGGGTGAATATGATGAGCAATTGGGTCATTCATCCCATACCCAAAGACATTCAAAATGAGTTAACAGAATTCCGCACTCTCATTCATTCTTTATTTCTTAAGGCTCATGCCAGGAAATCTGAATTATGATTGACAAGTGTTGACACCTTCGCTGTGCTTGATAAGTAGTCCACTTTATCAACTATGCTTGATTGGTATTGACTTTGAAGTCTTGATCTTGCATTTGAACCTTGAGGTCTTGAGCTCCTGAGATTCGGCATATCCAATATAGCTTGAGCACAATGGACTTGCCCTATCAAGTGAACAAGGGTCTTTTGATCACTTGAATAGGCTTGTGGATCACAACACAATACAAAGGACTTAGTTGACCAAAGTGATATTTGGTCAACACTAATAAGTGGGATTCAAGGAAGTTAACTGGATTATGTACAACAACCTAAGGATTAATAAATTAATGAAAACAGATATTTCCAAGTAAAACCCTAAACTAAGGGATCATGCAGAAATTAGAATTTCTACCTAGGGGCAAAATGGTCAATACGTGCAACCTGATTAAATGGAAACAAAAATCAAGATCATTTGGAATTAACTAATTAATTAAAAACCATACATGAATATGATGCAAAGAAATTAGGCTAAGTTTAATTAACTAAACCTAAAAATTCTAAAGACAACAATTAATCGATTAATTATAATTAGGATTTATTTTATTAACCAAAATTGATGAATTAGCCTATAATTAACTAATTAACATAATTGCCATAAATTATAATTAAGCAAAATAAAAAATTATTAACAATAATTAATTATGATTTACTTAATTAAAGGATTATAGGCCCTAAAATGGTGGTGTGCAAAAAAGAAATGGTTGGGCCTAGAAGCCTTGGCCCATGCAGATCTGGGGGTGCAGATCTCAAAGGACGTGTTCAAGAAGCTGAACCGTTTGGACCTTAGGCCTACATCGGGTTCACAACTCCTCAACCCAAGGCCCACACGTTAACCAGTTCAAATCTAGAATGGAAGGAACGAATGCTTGCCAGAAAAGTTGGAACACGACATGAGCATTCACCGAAACGAGAGAAAGCTTATCAAAAAACTCAGAGCGGTAACGAGTACAGCCTCACGTCCATGGATTATTGCATTTCAACATCAATCATCAACGTGTTCTGGATTATGGCGCGGTGTTCCAAAGTGTTCATCATCGCATCTGATTCACATTCCTCGTATCACAGATTCGTGTTTGGTTAATTTGAAAATCTTGCTAATTATTATGCAAATATGACTGAACTGTTGTGGAATTATGGTTATAGAATGTTAATGCATTGGCTTCCATCTTGCAGATAATTGGAATATGCTCATCTGAACCGAGCCAATTTATTGGAAAGAAGAATTTGGATGGTTGCAAGTGCTTTGAACACGTGGCTTGTAATTGAAATTGAATTGTAACTTGGAAATTTTTATAATCTTGGATTGGAATTTTGAATGGAAATGTGAATATGGATTGGTTTATAATGGTTGAGTATTGTAATAAAAATGAATTGAAAGTTTGTCATAAAAATTGGATTTGAATGTTTGATGAAATTTTGAGATGGAAAGGTTTTAATGAAAAGATATGGTCTTTGAATGGCATTGAATTAACATTATTGAATGTATTTGAATGATTTATGAGAACTTAATGAATGGTTGAAAGATTATGAATGGTGATTTGAAAATGTTATGGCACATAATTTGAAATGGAAATAAATTGAAAATTGATTAAATTTGGATGCATTAATCAATGGTTAAGAAAGTATAAGGTATAATTTGAATCCAATGTAAATGATCAATATCATACGGGCCTACGAAATGGATGGTTGACTTTGGTCAGCTAGTTGACCAAAAAGTCAATAGTTGATCAAAGTCAACTGTGAGGCCTAAATTAGGGTGTTCACATGCAATCGGGGCATGATTCACATGAAACAAAGACTACTGTTTAAGCCAAAATGAATCAGGACATATGGACCAGTGCTTCTGCCAATACCAAAAAACTTAAGTCAAAGGCCTAGGAAATGTTTGAATCAAATGAAATATCAACCATGTAGACATGTAGAAGATGGATGATGCGTGATATGGTAGTCAAACATCCTTCCCTAATGAATTGGGGTTTCAACTAAGCACAAAGTGACAAGTCAAATCACAAGGCCTATTAGGACCACAACTTCCCTAATTAGGGTTTCATGAGACATGTCTTTCAATCAAGGTCCCAAGCATGATGCTCCACAAGGAAGTCTCAATGTATAATCCCCCAACTAGGGTTTATATATCCAAGACAAAGCCCAAAGAGTGCCTACAAGGTCTCATAACCATATAAATAAGAATTAGGGTTTTGATGTTCTGATATGCCAAGAAGTCTCCAAAGACCAATGATCAAGGACTTAGGGTTTTGTCCCAAGTGTCACAAACCTCATGCAAAACCGAGTTTTTGTTATTCACAAGCTTTGAATCCATGATATTCCTGAGATGATGTTAATATGAATGTATGGTGCATATGAATAAATGCAGATAAATCTCAAGTCAATGCTTCAGTGAAAAGATGAAAAGGGGAGGGAAAATTTTGGGGTACGACATATAGTGAATCTGATATTTATTATATCCCTCAGAGTAGATCGTTTGATAGAACAAGGTAAACAAATTGTTATGTTAACTGTCTTTCTTTTATCTTCTTCTGCCATGTTAAATTGTCATTTTATTGCATAAAGAGTTATTTTTCCTTAAGGTAGTTTATTTTGGTTGTCGTTATTCTTTGTCCCCACACATAATATTTCTTGGTGTAATTTAACCTTTCAATTTCGCAATAAGTGATGCCCACCATTAGACAAAGGGGTTTTAGTTATAAGTGAGCATCATGGGTTCTAAATGGAAGATCATGAGGTTTTCTGAAGATAGTGATTTTGGGTCATAGAAAGTGAAGATGCAAGATATATTAACTCATGGGAAGTGTTTTGAAGTATTGAAGGGAGAAACATCGATATCTACACACCTAACAGAAGCAGAGAAGACTGAGATGGTGTATAAGGCCAAAAGTGTCATTATCTTGTGCCTCAGGGATAATATTCTAAAGGGAAGTTTCCAGGGAGAAGATTGCGGCTTCAATGTGGGAAAATCTTGAATCAATGTATATGACTAAGTCTTTGACTCATAGGTTGTGTCTGAAATAACAACTCTATTCATTCTAAATGGTATAGAACAAATCTATAGTGGAGCATTTGACATAATTTCTAAATATGATTGATGATATTTAGAATAGTAAGGTGACTGTTGAAGATAAGGATAAGTCTTAACTCATGTTGAGCTCGTTATCCAGATTCTTCAAGAACTTTAAGGATGCCATTTTTTATGTTAAGGAATGTACTATTACTTTTGATGAAGTCTAGATAACCGTTAGATCTAGAATTTTCATAGGTGAAAGATTTTAAGATTTACGACAATGGTGAAAGCTTGAGTGTATAAAGAGGAGGAAGTTAATGTAGAGGTATGTCAAAATCGAAGAGGTTTAACAAGTCAAGGGTAAAATGCTTCACTTGCCAGAAAATCGACCACTTCATAAAGGATTGTCTTGGGAAAAGGGACAATGATGATTTTGTTCAAATTATAGTTGTCTCAGATGAGGATAGTTATGAGAGAGATGATAAATTAGTGGTGTCGAGTTTGGAGACTGAAGATGGTTGGTTCATGGATTCAGATTTCTCTTATCACATGTGTCCAAGAAAAAAAACACTTTAAGACTTTGAAGCTAGAGAAAAGCGAGGTAGTTCTCCTTGGTGACAATAAGGCTTGCATGGTTCATGATTGGGATGATATAAATGCTCTCCTTGGTACAAATACCATGAATTACAGAGTTGTCATTTAGTTTTTGCGATAAGGCAGGTTTCAAATCAACTTACTTGGTTGACAAGTGTTTATTAACAAGAATAGACTTCCAAACACTTATAGAGGTATCGAGTAGGATGACCATAACCTACTTTGTTTTGAAGGTCATCAAAACTTTGCCTATTGCATAAATTAAGCTAAGCTAACTTTGTGGTAAAGTTATGTATTGTGTCTTTAATGACTATCCAAGAAGTAGGAAGGGTTTTGAGTTGTTATGAGTGGAACCTGGAGGATCGAAGTTGATTAATTACAAAGATATTACTTTCAGTGAGTCACATCGTGAGAAGAAGAGTAAAGACCTGGAGATAAAGCTTTTGGAAGTCATGGCGGAGAAGACTCAGTATGATGTAGAGGTTCCTACCATGTATACAAGTAGTAGTGAGAGAACGATTACAGCGACCTTTAACTATCATTTGACTCCTGATAAGGTAAGGAGGGATATTGTACATTCTGAAAAGCACATCTATGAAGAGCTTGGATGTTATGCTTTGAACGTGGATGAAGGGTTGCAAAACTCAGAAATAGAGACTTCTAAGGAGGCATTCGAAAGAAAGTGGAGTCCAAGATGGTTGAAAAAAATATTTGTGGCCTTATTAGACTACTGAAGCAAAAACAACGTGATTGAAAGCAAGGGGGTGAAAGTTGCAAAATCAAGGTTCAAGTGTGGCTTGAACTGGATCAATGTTGTTGAATAGTGATTAAACATGGTAGAGAGCAGCAGGGTGATTGGTGGTAAAATTAACATCAACATGGTTTCAAGTCAATGTGGAGATTGTGGAAGTATGCCTCAAAACCTTAAGTGATGAAGATATAGGAAAAATATTTCAAAATTTGCATAAACAAAAAAGTCAAAGAAACAGTCAGGATGTCGTCAAATATCAGAACGACATGTAGGTGGTTAGGAGGAGGTGGTCGGCGGAGTTGGCGCAAAATGGTGCTCGTTGTGAGGTTGGTGACAAAGTTGGCATTACGTAAGACTGATGCAACGTCGCATATTAAGACTATGGTGGTATCGGGCAGAGTGAGGTTGGCGATAGAGTCGGTAAGGTGGGAGGCTGGATGAAGACCCTGTGGCTGAGGCGCGACAATGGATCTATGCCTCTGCACATCAAATTTATTGGTGTGATTAATTTCAATTTCACAACACTTATAATTTACAAAGACACTACAATGCAAAATATTATGCCCATATCATGTGATGCCACCCACAATTTAAAACGATGTGGATTATCTAACATTTGAGTAACTACCTCTAATTTTCAGTTATCTAATACCTAACCTGCTAATCAATCAAAGATTAATGGTGGCATTTGGTATAACCATTTTCATTCTTCAAATGCCTATATTTGTTAGCTAGGATTTATGGAATTCGACACAGACACCACATGGGATGCCAACATGCATCCTTAGACATTGCTAAATGTGTCTGAGATGTGATTTGGCATGCCAAGTTAGAGAACAAAACACTTATTAAGTTGTCCCACACCGTGTCATATAAGTCATATATGAATTAATAGACACTAACATGTTGTGTATACCGAAATATGCTTATGAAGAATTCTTGATCCCTTGTCAGCACATTCCATAAGCTCTTCATCATAGCTTATAAAAACGCATAATCTATATGAGAACAGTTTGAATTTATTTTATCCATAGTGTTTAATTAAGTTATATATTCAAACATGGCCAAACTCAACTAACAGCTACGTTGTACAGAAAACAAAATGTCCTTTGATTTTCACCCTGCCAACATCTTCAACAAAACAATGATTGATGTAACATCATCATGTATTCTGCATACATTTCAACCACACAATTTTACTTGTTCTGTTTCACTCAAGACCAAAAGTCCCACCATTGATAATCACAACTTGATTGGCCTAACAGATCATTTGATTCAAAACCACTCCAATTTTCTGGTGAAGTTAATGATCCATCACCATGTTCAGCAAAACTCATAAGTCCATGTTCATCTTCAAGCCCAAAATATTCAACTTTTATGCTTGTGTCATCATCTGATACAACATCAAGAACATGTTCTGATCTTTCCATCGAAGTACTTGGTTTCACCTCAGCCTCACATTTGATTGTTCCTCCATTTTCTGATTCACTTTCCATGCTGTTCGCTTCTTTAACTTGTGATGAACTCTGACTTTGCTCTATTGGCTTCTGTATCAGATCATTCAGCTTCTGCAACTGTTCAACATAGAAATTAGCCATATAGCTAAACGATAAAAATTGTAATAAAAATGTATTAACTAAAGACTATTCTATATCGTCCTGAAATAAAACTCTTACCACTGATCTGATACGTATCAGATTAGTGGTAAGAGTGTTATTAATAGTTTTTTTCGTTTACGAAATCAAACTCTTATCATTGAACTGAGAAAATTCGGATTAAGCAACAAATTTGTATGAAAATTAGTACCTGTATGAGTAATGTTTGTTTTTCCTTCTTCATTGATTCAAATCTTGAAGCCAAACTATTATAACTATTTTGAAGTTTATTATACTCTCTTTCAAGTTGCTTTGATTTCCATCTAGCTCTCTTATTTTGAAACCATATAGCAACTTGTCTTGGCTGCAACCCAAGCTCTCTTGCCAACTGCAGCTTCTTTCTTGGTTCAAGTCTTGTCTCAGTCTCAAACATGGTTTCCAATGATTTGATTTGTTCATCACTAAACCTTTTTGTATTCTTGTTTTTCTTCTTTCTCATCATGGAAGATGTGCTGCTAGTTGCATAAGCTTCTTCCTCTGCTGCTGCTTCTGCTGAATAGCTACTGTATTGACCATACTCCATAGTTTCTAATTCAAACATGTTGCTTAATCACTTTGAAGATATAGATGAATTTTGTGATGATATAGGAGGATATTTAGTTCTTTGCTTTGTGATGATATGCATGTATGTATTGGTTTTTAACTTATGTGAAGTTCTTATCATGAGGGGCAGATTAAACTCATCAATTGTTGCCTTTATATCCAAAACTTATTGGTCCTGTTATTCAATTCTCTTCCACCTATGCATTGTGAATATTATCTATTTTTTTTTTTTCATATATATTTTTATTTTAAATATAATTTTCATGTACTATAAGTATAAAAGTTTTTTATTGTTAATTTATAGATTTTTTTTTAAAAATTATTAATCTATAAATATCAATAATTCATTTAAATAAATATAAATATAACTAATAATTTATTTAAAAATAAATATAAATATAAATATAAATAATTTATTTAAATCAATATATAAATATAAATAGTATGAATTCAATATTTTATTTATTGATTTTATTAACAATATTTATTAGCTTTTGAGATAAACTCTGAGTATGGACTGTTTTGGGATCTGAGCCATGTTTGGCAGCTTGGCTTGTGTATGGCTAGCTTGATGCTACAATAATGAATTTTAAAGTAGTGTGTACTATTTTATATACTACCCTTTATTATTTTTCTGTTTAATCACAATTTTAGTGATTTATGTGAGTGAGAATGCTACATTTGTTATTCATTTGGTCATTATCAGTGTCAACATCTGTTTAACCTCGAGGTTTTGTCATAATGATAGTTATGTCGGTTACATGATTCACGTTCTTTATTAATTATTTTTAATTAGTGTAAGAATTTTTGTTGATAATAATAGTGTAAGAATTGGTAGAGCTTATGTAAAATATAATATAATCTGTAGAGCTAATTATTTATTAATTTATATGTTTAGTGATGCCATTGATGATGCACTCTTTCACTATTTATTGGACTATTGGTAGTTTGTATATTTAAGTATGTGAAATGATCATGCAAAAATAAAAAAGTGTTACTTCAAAGATTCTTATGGGTTTGTTCAAGTTTATGTTTTTACTTTTTTATTTAAATTGAAGCCATATTAGTTAGGTGTTATCTCAAATTTTTGATACAATCATTAATTATAAAAAAGTGATGAGTTTCATATGATAATGAATTTGTTGCCAAAAATCAAAGTAGTCGGTTACGATCATGGAGATCTCAACGAATTTGATTTGTTGGAAAGTAGTATCAACTTTGGTCGAATTACAATCCGTCAGAAACTAGGGAGTTTATTGGTTTTAGGACTTCGTGAAATTCAAAGTACCCAAATTGTTTATTTTTTAAACAGTCGAATGGGGTGTAAGTGGATAAGATCAGACAGTTATTTGAGGACACATGGGAGTCTGTCGAAGACGAAGGTTGCATGGAGACGAAGATGTGACATGTTTTGTTTAGTCAACCGTTGCAGACGACTAACTTCAGACTAGTATATAAGTAAGCATTCACTTATATTTTAAAGGTCCGCAATTGTACACAAATTCTGTAAGACTCAAAGTTTCTGTATGTTTGTGAGAAAAGTCAAGAATGTATGTATTTGTGTACCATTTTTTACAAATCAAAGTCTTTATTTTTAGTTATTTACTGCATTCAATTTTATTTTAATTATCTTTTGTTTTATTTATATTTCGACTTCAGTGTCAAAATATGTTTCAAACCTTTGATTTTCACACAATATGTCCTGGGATCTTTTCGAGTTTAATCCCTTAAGTGAAATCAAACTTGTTTTTGTTTACCAAATTTCACAGTAAACAAATTGACACGCTTAGTGGGACCCTTTTGGGTGAAAATTTACACTTTTTTCATTTTTAAGAAAAATTATTTGAAAAGTTATTCAGTTAAGAAACTTCTCAAATTTGTGGGTGTGCATGGTACTCTAATCCCTTTTTGTTGTAGGAAGCCCTTTGATTAGGTAGAATTAAGTCTAGGTTCTCTTTACCCCTAGTGAATTTTCCTAGGGTTTCATGCAAGTTATCTACTTTATTTTTCAAGAAACATGTGTTTCACATTTAACTGATTGTCTTATAATCTCAACTATTTCATTTCCAAGCACTTTATCACTATTTTCCTTAAAATCAATATAATATTTAAGCTCTAAGATGCTTCTTTCCAATTTTTCATTCTCTTTAATAAGCTTGACACTTAACTTAAACATTTGCTTATAAGTTAGAGATGATACCTTATCATAATCTTCTTTATTGGTGGCTTTTAAGAACACATGTTCGTCTTTGTTAAATTCATTTTTCATTCTTTAAGAGGTAACTTCATGAGAATATTCAGATGATTTGTCAAACATATATTTGAATACATATTTGCTTGAATTTCTACCTGAATCTTTTGAGGTCTCTCTCATTGTCTCTTCAAAGGTTATTTCTGATGATGATTCATAAAAAATTCTTCTGGATGTTGATTCTTCAAAAATTCTTCCAGATGTTGATTCTTTAAGGGATCACTCATTCACTGTGATAGTTCTTACAAATGAAAAATATAGTGTTGATCATTCAATCAAATTTTAAATAGTATTTTTGATGAAGATGACGACGATTCTTCGAACATTTTTGAATTCTTTTCTTCATCTTATAGAAGCTGGATTACCTTCGAGATTCAAGATAATTTCTTCCTTTATGGATTTTTTTTTTAAAATTCAACACAAACTTTTCTATCTTTCGAGTCAAGCATTAGATCATATTTCTGACACCAATTCTTAAGTCTAAGATATTTGTTAGATACACACTTTCTAAAATAACCTCCAAGGATTCCAGTGTTTGAAAACCATCTGTGAATATGATCTTCACTTTTACTTGGTGACTCATCTTATCGGATACATATATTCATTCTCTCTTGTTCGATTTCAAGAAAATCCCCATGCATCATTTCAAGATTTTCCCATACTTTCTTGCCCGAATAATAATATAAAAAATCATAAAGATAATCTTTAGTGCTTAGATAACTTATAATAAAGTACTTAGATTTAAAACCAAGTTTGACTTTTATATTATCTTCTTTGTTCCAAATATTATCTTGTTTATCCACTACTTTATTATCAATACAATAAGCACGAATAAACAAACAATAGATAACAAAATTCCACAAATCAAAATTATTAGCTTCAATAAAAAATATCATTCTAGTTTCCATAGGTCGAACATTTAACCATTAAACAATGGATGCATATTTATGAAAAGTCCTTTCTTAAAATAGAAGAATTATTTAATGTCGTCATTTTACCTCTTGAAACAATTAGTCTTATAACAAGAATTAGACTCTGATATCACTTGTTGAACAAGAGACTCTAAACAGAAGATGGGGTGAATTATGTAGGTTGTAAAACGATGTCCAATTATAAAAACTTTGATCTAAAAAAATGTTTAAGTTAATTGTATAAATGAAATAGAGATAAATCATCATAATAAGTCAAAGAAATAAAATCAGAGAGATGAAGAGGTGGAAATATAAAGGGAATAGAGAAATGCATCAGTGATTTATATAGGTTCCGGCTAACCACTTGGCCTAATCCAATCCTAAAGAACTTCTTCTCGAGAGTTTCCACTATATAAGATGTGAGTTTTTCACAGGTTATGCTGACGAACCTTCTTACAACCAAATAAGAGATTTTACACTAACTAATCTCCAAACCAAACAAGATATTTTACACCGGGATAATCTCAAAACCGAACAAAGGTTTTATACTAGGCTAAGCTCAGGAACCAAACAAAGATTTTAACTAGCTAATCTCAAGAACCAAACATAGATACTAACTACTTTACATCTTGATCTCACGTAAATAGCTTGATCATTTCTTCTTATTGATCAATGAAGAATTCACATCATGTCGTTTTACAAATATTATTGTCATCATCAAAACCATCGCAAACATTTGAAGGTTGTAGATAGTTGTACCTGCGAGCACATAGATCCACACACATAAACAAAATAAGGGGATAAATTATATAGTTCACTACTTTTCTCAATGAAACTAGTAATGTCCATAGACTATTTTTTCCTTACACACATCACCAAAATGGTGTAGTTAAACATAAATATATAAAGGATCTTGGTCTCCATTGTGTTAAAGGTATGTTTGATTTAGCTATGCCATTCAAATTTATGAAGATTTGGACTCTGGATGATAGTTGCAAACATATGATTACTGATAATTAGAATACTGATGTGGTTGGTTTCTATATGTTTGTTTTATCTGATAATTTGAGATCTCTTAAACATATTCTTAAGAAATGGAAAAAAGAGACATGTGGCAATATCCATATCAAAGTCACTTAAGTTACTGATGAAGTTAACATGATACAAGGTTTGATTAATGATGCAAGTTACAATGACGATCTTGAATTGGAGGAAAAAATGTTCAACTTCTGTTAGATAAGGCATTGTATATGCATGACAAATTTTGGGGAGAAAGTTAAGGAATATGTGGTATAAGGATGGAGATAGGAATACAATGTTTTTTACAACACAATCAAATTGAGATATGATAGTAACAAAATGACTAGATTGAGACATGACAATATTTTTTGGAGGAGGGTATTGAATTAATTAATCATGTTATTAACTTCTACAAAAATTAGTTCAATTGAAAAAAACAATTGTAGTTATAGTGATATAGGGGAGAGAACTATCCTACAACCTATATCTCATGCGGATAATGAATATCTCATTAGAAGGCCTTAGCCATATGAAATTAAGAATGTAGTGAACAATATGGATGATAGTTCTTCTCCAATTTTGATGGCTTTGAGGGATGTTTTTTCCAATTCTATTAGGATATAGAGGGAAATATGTGATCAATTCGGTAAATTAGTTCTTTGAAGAAGGTTAGATCCTTACTTATCGCAATCTAATCAATGTGAATTTAACACCTAAACTACGTGGAACATATTCTATTAAATAATACACATTTCTTACACTTGTAAATTTTCAATTCAAAATCATCATTGAGATCATTTCACACAGGTTGCCCATCTTACCTCCTAAAATTGTTTCAAAACACCAAAGAGGCTTCATTATGAATGAAAATATTTATGAGTGCATTGGGATTAATTTAGAATCCATTAATTTGTTGGATACGAAATCCTTTGGAGGTAGTATGAATTTTAAGATAGACATTAAAAAAACCTTTGATGCTTTAGATTGGCATTATATTATTAAAGTTCTAGCTAAATTTGGATTTGATCACAAGTTTTGTGATTGAATCTTACAATTCTCCATTCAGCCAAACTATCAATCATGAGGAGTGAGACAATGATATCCTTTATCTCTTTTGCTCTTCTCTGTTGCCGAAGAGACATTTAATAGGTAGTTATCTATGTTGGTGGGATCAGGGTAAGCTAACATGTGTATCGGTTGGTAAGACAACCATTTATAGCCATAATTTTTGCAGACGACCTTATGAAATTATGCAAATCTACCATGAAAAAGGCTTAAGTCATTAATCATATCCTTCATGAATATGGTCATAATTCTCGTCAATACATTTGTCCAACTAAGTGTAAGCTTTATGTTGGAGCTAGTTTTGGATCATGTTAAGGCACATTGAAAATATGCTTGGATTCACTATTGTACAAACACTATTTAACTATCTTGAATTTCTTATATTCAAAGGAAAACATAAAACTCATAGCTACTTTGAAGGGCCACCTTCTTTCTATGATGGGTATGGCTCAATTAGTCTAGCCAATTGTACAAGGTATTCTTTTGTATATTCTTAGGATTTATGAATGACCAATCAATATTCTTAATGAGTTGAACTCTTGCATTAGAAGTTGTGTGTGGTAGCATAGAAAGTAGAAAACCGATTACTATATCTTATAAGGTTTTTACCCGCCTTTGTTTGAAGGAGATCTTGATCTAAGAGATATTAATATAATAAACAAAGTTGGTTGTTTATCTTTGTTGGTAGATGTTGACTACCAATAATCAATTGTCTTTTATGATTATTAGTAGATACTTCATGCACAAAAAATTAATCATGCATCATATTACTTCTTCAATATGATCTAGCATTAAGCATTCCTTTTTTTTCCTGAGAGAAACATAATAGATGGTAGGTTGGTAATAGGAAGGACATTGATTTATGAACTAACAATTGGTTGGGATACAAAATTAAAGATTTGCACCTAGTATTGTCAATGGATATTCAATTTATGAAAACTACTAAGGTCAATTCAATTATCCAAAACATCAATTGGAGCATTCCTCATGTCTTATCCATTTTGACTCCTCAAATTATTGAAGACATTTTAAAGATCAAATTGTCATTTTGATAATACTACTGCTGATGAACTCATTTGGACCCGATATAAAAATGGTTCTATTTTTGTTATAGACGCATGCAATTGTATCAGGAGGAATCACATTGAGCTTTCTAGGACAAAATTCATTTGACATCCCTCCATACTTCCTACTAAGTTATTAGTGACTTGGATGTTAATGCATGATATTATTGCAACAAAAGACAACCTAATTCATAAGGGGAATGCATATGGTTTCGGGATGGTCTATCTACAACCATGATGTAGAAACTGCAGACCACTTATTTTTTGAATGTAGGTACACCTTACTGTTCTGGAAATGGATGGAGCAATTATTTAGCATGAACATTGATATAACTAGTTATGAAGCTTATTCAAACTTGTTGGTAGAAGTTGGAGCTCCTCAAATTCAAAATTTGATCATGACTCCCATCATAAAAATTCTTTGCAAAACATGACACATAAGAAATGATATCAGATTTCAAAATGGTAAAATTGACATTGATAAAGACACTCTTTATATTAATCAATTGTTTTATATAACATATGTTTTTTTAAGGGGCATGTGTATTCTTAAATTTACGAGTTTACAATTATTAAATGTTTTGACATCAAATGTCATCTTCCTGCACGTATAATCTTATAAGTTAATTGGTGTTTTTCTAGTCATGATTAGATTAAGTGCAACACATATGAAGTTTAAGGAGGAAATCCTAAAATATAAACTTGTGGTGATATATTTAGGAATAATTTAGGAACATTATTGTGAATTTTATCAACTAAGATTGTAGTTTGCATATTCTTTCAAGTTGAATTGAATGAAATCATGTTTGCTATCGAATATTTTTAAAAGAGGAATTGAGAAATCTTTGTCTTGAAACTGACTCAGATCATTTATTCATTTTGAAACGTGAATATTATCCTTGGACATCTTTTAATTAAATGGAAGAATACTTTACACACTATACCTTCTTTTATATTAAAAATATCTCATATTTTTAAGAAGAAAAATGTAAATGCAGATAGATTAGTCAATACAATTTTTTTTTCATTGTGACATTTGGTGAAGTTCACTTTCTATTTATGTTTATGAAATTTCTTTTACGATAATTTTTTTTATTATTTAATTTTCTCTATTAAAAAATAATTTAAATGTGTTCCAAGAAAAAAATAAAATACTTTCTATTTATGTTTATGAAATTTTTTTTATGATAATTTTTTTTATTATTTAATTTTCTCTATTAAAAAATAATTTAAATGTGTTCCAAGAAAAAAATAAAATACTTTAGCATAACAATTTCAAAATTTAATTAAACAAATTTTTGTCGGACTTAGTTACCTTCTATGATGAATTTTAGATCATCAAAATTTCTTTCCCTCAAATTCACATGGTCAAGCCAAAATAAATACTTATAAATTATACATAATCATAGGCATATTAGTATCAAATTTTATCTACTTTTTTTTAAGAAAAAAAATCATCTACTCACTCCCACGTGAATTTAGCCTTCATATACCATCGTCACTGTATACGCATGTACACACTTCTAAAATTGACCAAAGTGATAAACAAAATCAAGCCAAAGCTAAGCCAAGCCAAGCCAAATTAATTCAGCTACAACTCAACTTTTGAAAACGACACCGTTAGGTTAGGTCATTGTCACCTACAGTCTCAACACATCGTGCCCATCTTTCATTCTTCAATCAGAATATTTCCTTTTCACAAAAAAACTAAAACTAAAACTAAAAAAATAAAAAAAAATAATTCAAACTTCCTCTATATTTTTCCATTAAAAAAACCAAATATTAAAACAATAAACGTCCAATCAAATCAGTTCCCAAGCGACACGAATTTTAACTCTGTCAACTCTCAACCAATAACCTCACGCCACATGATACATTACAAAAACATAGAATCCCATTACGTTGTCCTTTTCCATTGAGTTCTGTGTTTCTTTCTTGCTACGTGGCACTGTCGTTTCGAACGTACGATTAAAGCAAATGTTAAATCCAATACGACACGTGGCACTATTGGTAATATCGTAGCTTGATGAGACACTGATTCTGGTGAACATTGTTTTCACCGTACACGTGTCTTGATTTCTTTTTTGCATGTGTTTATACACGACACGTAGTTTGTTTCCTTTTATATAATGGATGTTGGACGATGGTTAGTTGATTAGACTAAAGTTGTAGAAATTAAGTAAAATATGATTAGGATTCATTTAGATAAATAATTAATTCAGATTTTGTTGAAAAAGTAACTTTTTCACTCAGTTTTTTAATAGATAATCTTTTATAGTATGAGCTATGTATTTACTCCCTCGTCGTCGTTTAATGAATGATCTACTGATATAAAATAAATGATTTATTTTAGTTTTTAATGTTTTTTTTTTAAATTTTATTCTTTAATTATTATTTTTATCATTTCTAATATATATAAGAATACTTTAATAAAAATATAATTTTTTTTATTTATTCTCTTTTTTTAATCTATGTGTAATGGTCAATTGAGTCACTCATTATGGGACAAAGAAAATATTTTTTTTTATAGTCATTAAGATTCAATATCTAATAAAATTGAGAATATATATATAATATATATATATATATATATATATATATATATATATATAATATAATATATATATTATATATATATATATATATAATATTATATATTTAAAAAGTAACTATATTTGCGTATGTTTTGTAATTAATATTCATTGTCTTTGTAGCGCATACATACAACTTTTGTATATAGTAGTCACTATTTGTGGTGCATGCATACAACTTTTATATATAATAGCCATTGTTCATGATTATTGGATTGTCTTGTTATACCAATTACTTTTAGAGGATGCATGCATGCGTCATATGCAATGCAGTAACATAACTTATATGTATGTGTTATGCATGTTGGCGTCTGTATATAAAAGTTGTATATATGTGTCAATGAGTTTGACTACATCATTTATAAACGGAATTTTTTGTTTGAAACATGGTTAATTTTATATTTTTTTTAAAGTGTAATTATTTTTAAATTTAATTTAAAAAATATGGTTATGTTTAAAAAAAATTATATAATTTAGACAATACAATATAAAAGCAGTAAATTCTACAATACACGATTTCAAAAAATTTAGAAGATTACATTTTTTTTTATTAATATTATTAGACATAAAAATTTAATAAATTAAAAAATGTTATACAAAAGTTAAAATAACTATAATTAGATTTATTTTAATTAATATATAATTATAGTTTGGATGTTCGTTAATATATTTGTGTTTTTCTGAAATTTAGACTCACTTTTTAAATTATAATGGAGCTTCTGAATTAATTAGTCCGGCTTATTAATATACTATATCGAATTTGTGTTTTTTTAAGAGATCTAAATAATATAATAAAAAACAATTCAAATATAAGGGATGTCAAAACTTGAGCTAATAAAATGTTAAACAAAAAAGCAACACAAGCAATAAAATTAAGAAATATAGTAACCAAGACAAACCGCAGTGTTATGCCATTGGAAATTCGACTTAAAAACATACTCGAAATCTTAGCTTTTAACCACCACAAGATAAGTACTTTCCATGTGTCTAATAATTACATTATTGCAAATTGTTTGTGATAAAATGCAAAATTTTCTCTCCTTTCAGATGACCCATATATGTGAGATTGTGAACCAGCCAAAACAATTACAGTGTGAAACAATTTTTTATTTTTTATCTCAAAACAAATTTCTTTTGGGAACAAATAAGAACCACTAAATTGAAAACACGGTCAAAAAACGTTTTAAGAAGAACATAGAGATGTTCAACCGCCGAATAATATTAAGTTGATAGAATTACAATTTGAGTTCCATTGTACTATGCATTAATGAGTTAATCATTACACAAACAATGTCCTAGTATTTATAGAAACTCGTTCATACTTATGAGTTTATGTTTATTAGATTTAATTATTAGATTTAATTCATATTTAAGTTTGTTAGATATTAGATTTAAATATTAGATTTGATTCATATTTAAGTTTGTTAGATATTAGATTTAAATATTAGATTTGATTCATATTTAAGTTTGTTAGAGGCTTATAAATAGGGTGTCAATCATTGTAACTTTTAATCCTTTTTGTAGTCATCATTCTCTGAATAAGAATATTTCCATTCATCATATATTCTACCTTTGCACCAACAATTGGTATCTAGAGCTCCGGTTCAGATTCATTGGGAAACACGGGAAACACGAGTGAACGTGAGGTCTTGTGTGTTTGATTTTGATTCTTAGATTCGTGTTGAATCTTGAACAAAATCTGATCAGAATTTTAATTCTGTGGGTTGGGAAACACTGTGTGAGAAATCTGAGTGTACTGTGCAAGGTAGAAAGATGAACGGAAACGGCAACATGAACACCAAACTTCCAGTATTTGACGGTAAAAACTGGAATCGTTGGATGATCCAAATGCGTGTACTATTCGGTGCTCAAGATGTTCTAGATCTTGTCACTGATGGTTATGTTCCGGTAGCAGCAGATGCGACAGATGAACAGAAAAACACGCACAAGGAAGTAAGGAAGAAGGATCAGAAAGCATTGTTCTTCATTCATCAATGTGTTGATGTAAATGTGTTTGAGAAGATTGCAGATTCAACGACAGCAAAGGCTGCGTGGGACACACTGGTTAGATGTTATGGTGGTGACGCATCAGTGAAGAAGGTGAAGCTTCAGTCCTTGAGAAAGCAATATGAGAATCTCAACATGAAGAATAATGAGAAAGTTTCTGAATACATCTCCAGAGTGATTCTGATCACTAATGAGATGAAAGCGTGTGGAGAAACTCTTTCTGAAGAAACAATCATGGAGAAGGTATTGAGATCCCTTACCTCTCAATTTGATTACATTGTGGTAGCAATAGAACATTCCAAAGATCTGAGCACCATGAGAATTGAAGAGCTGCAGAGCAGTCTAGAAGCGCAAGAGTTGCGTTTGACTGAGAGAACTTCTGAAAGGGAAGTAGAGCAGCAGGCTCTGAAAGCAACTTCTGATAGGAGGTATCAGAAGCAGTCAGAAGCCAGGAGAAGATCTGATGGTGGTCAGAAGTCAGAAAGCTCAACCTCTGATAGACAAAAGAATGTTCAGAAGGGAAAAGAGAAGTATGACAAGAAGAAAATCCAATGTTACTGCTGTAAGAAGTTTGGTCACTTTGCTAGAGACTGTTGGTCAAACAAGGAGAGAAAATCAGAAGAAGCAAATATAGCCAGAAGTTCTGATGACGAATCTGTGCTATTGATGGCCTCTGAATCTGGTGATATGGATCTGATAGACTGGTGGTATATGGACACTGGCTGTTCAAATCATCTTACTGGAAACAAGAAATGGCTGGTTGACTTTGACTCTGAAAAGAGGACAAAGATCAGATGTGCTGATGACAAATATCTTAATGCAGAAGGTATGGGAAATGTCAGAGTGACTCTGAACAATGGGAAAACAGCATTGATTCAGAACGTGTGGTATGTACCTGGCATCAGAAGCAATCTGATGAGTGTGGGACAATTAATTGAGAAAGGTTTCTCAGTTACCATGAAGGACAATCTTCTGAAGCTGTACGACTGTAATCAGAAGTTGATTATGGAGTCAGAACAGGGAAGGAATAGAACATTCAAGGTGAATGTCAGAACTGCAGACTCAGAATGTCTTAGTGCAACAAGTGCTGAGAAGGAGAGTGAGCTGTGGCACAGAAGATTTGGTCATTTGAATTTCAGAAGCTTAAAACATCTGAATTCAAAGAAGTTGGTACATGGAATTCCTGCAATTAAGAAGCCTGAAAAGTCATGCAAAGTTTGTATGGAAGGAAAACAACCACGATTGCCATTTGCGTCAGAAACTGCTCCAAGAGCAAAACATGCCTTGGGAGTTGTACATTCTGATGTGTGTGGTCCATTTCCAGTAGCATCGATGGGAGGGAATAAATACTTTGTGTTATTTGTTGATGAATTCACAAGAATGACATGGGTATCCCTTATTAAGTTTAAACACGAGGTGTTTGATGAATTCAAGAAGTTCAGAATGAAGGCTGAGAATCAGAGTGGTCAAAAGCTGAAGATTCTTAGAACTGACGGTGGAGGTGAGTATAACTCCAAAGAGTTCCAGAAGTTCTGTGAGGAGAATGGAATTGAGCATGAGGTTACTGCTCCTTATACCCCTCAACACAATGGTCTTGCTGAAAGAAGAAACCGAACTTTGCTTGATATGGTGAGAAGCATGCTAAAGGAGAAGAAGCTTCCTCAGAAGCTCTGGGGAGAAGCTGTTGCCACCGCAACGTATGTACTCAACCGATGTCCTACGAAGAAGTTGAAGGAAATAGTTCCAATACAGAAGTGGACTGGAGATAAGCAAAGTGTTAGTCATCTGAAGGTGTTTGGTTCTGTTTGCTATAAACATGTTCCAGAAGCCAGAAGACAGAAGCTGGATGATAGAAGCAAAGTGATGATTCTGATAGGGTACCACAATACAGGTGCATACAAGCTCTATTGTCCAGAAACCAATAAAATTGAATTCAGCAGAGATGTGATTGTGAAGGAATCAGAAGTTTGGAATTGGGATAAGTCTCAATCTGACTCTGATGTTAGAACCTCTGAAGAAAGGTCAGAGTTCAGAATTTCTGAGGCTGGAGTAAACTCTGATATTGATTCTGATTCTGATAGTGATTCTGACTCTGGAGAAGACTCAGAAGATGAAGGTGACTCTGATGATCCAGACTCTGATGACCCAGACTCTGATGGTAATCCAGATTCTGGTGGCAATTCAGACTCTGGAAATATGCCAGACCCTGAAGATGGTCAAAGCTCTGGAGGAAGTCAACCATCTGAAGCTAGAAACTCTGAAGCTCAAGACTCTGAACAAGTTCAGAGACCACAAAGAATCATAAACATCCCCAGAAGATATGCAGAATTTGACATGCTGAAAGACACTGAAGTAGACTCTGAAGGAGAAGTTATTCAGTGTGCCATGTTAGTAGACTCTGAACCCATAAGTACAGAAGAGGCTCTTAAGCAGAAGCTCTGGCTGAAGGCCATGAAAGAAGAACTTGATGCTATAGAGAGAAACAAGACTGGAAGTTCTGAACAAGAGATAGCCAAGTTCAAGAAAGTTCTGATGAATGAATTCGAAATGACTGATCTAGGCAAAATGACATACTTTCTAGGGATGGAGTTCAGATACTCTGAGAAAGGTATTATTTTGCATCAGCTCAAGTATGAATTAGAACTTCTGAAGAGATTTGATCTGAAGAATTGTAAGATTGCTGTTACTGCATGCCAAGCTGTGTGGATTCTGAATCTATTGCAGGATCTGAAGATTAAAGTAAACAAACCTCTGAAGCTGATGATTGACAACAAGTCTGCAAACAATCTTGCCAGAAACCCAGTGTTGCATGGGAGAAGCAAGCACATTGAGACCAAGTATCATTTTCTGAGACATCAAGTTCAGAGGGGAGTGTTAGAAGTTGTACACTGCAACACTCAGAAGCAGTTGGCAGATGTTCTGACGAAAGCTATCAAGACTGATCAATTTCTCAGATTAAGGGATGGAATTGGTGTTACAAGTTTTGATGGAATATGAATTAAGGGATGGTATTAGATTTAATTATTAGATTTAATTCATATTTAAGTTTGTTAGATATTAGATTTAAATATTAGATTTGATTCATATTTAAGTTTGTTAGAGGCTTATAAATAGGGTGTCAATCATTGTAACTTTTAATCCTTTTTGTAGCCATCATTCTCTGAATAAGAATATTTCCATTCATCATATATTCTACCTTTGCACCAACAATGTTATCATGCATGCTATCATGTACATTGAAATTATCATGCATGCTATCATGCACATTGAAATTATATTTTTAGGAGAACATATGTTGAATCAGATTCAAATGTATGAGATATTATGAATAACTGATTTATGACAAATAATATATTCCGAGGATCTATATTAGCCACGATGTCTAGAACATTATATATCAGAATAAAAACTATATTAAAATTACCAAGTTATTACGGTTTACTTTATACAAGATGATGTAGTAGAAAAACAATAAAGAATACAATCGATTGATAATCTAATTCGATGAAATCACACCTATTGGGGGGCACTCTATCTAAGAAAAGAAAACCACTACTTCGAATTAGTACACTTAATCTTCTATGAACATCAACCTCATGATGTTCAACGGCTCTTCCTAATCTCAATGATATTATATTTAGGACCCCCTAAATATGAGAATCCCTCTCACTTTCTTGAATCACTAACCCCTAGTGATCAACCTTAATAACAACTCTATTGATTGTTGATTTACAACTCAACTAAGACAACCAACAACTATGTCAAAATACTGAAACTTAGAGTGGTGTACAACAAAGATTCATACACTAATACAACATTAGCATAAAATACAAAAAACATAAACAATTTGTTCTCAAACTTATAGATCTAGTATCTTGGAACATAGTTTTACAATTCAACAATGAAACAAACATATATGCCTTAAAAGGGGACGCTATAGTGGTGCACAATAATATCTCAAAAATAAAAATCTTAACTGAAATTCTGGCGTAGTCAAAATTCAGATGTTCTACTCCAAGTCATGACATCTGATCCAACATTGTAACTAATACAGCAAGCCAGTTATACAAATTAAAACCCTATACTTAAGCACGTTTTCACAGTTGTCACGGCTTCTGCTACTGTATTACCTTAGAATGGAAGAACACCTAGTTCTGTCCTTCTTGTACAAAGACACAGCAGAGATCGAACACTACACTTACCTCTATTGTGTTTTCACAGTTATCAGCATGATATATCAATATTGATTTGAACATCACCTGTTACTTTTTAACCTAATTTCCACACATTAGGGAGCTGACAAGTAGGCTACTTGTTAGGTTCATTAATTGTAGGTTAGTTGTCAGCAAGCCAGTTATACAAATTAAAACCATGTACTTAAGTACGTTTTCACAGTTGTCACGGCTTCTGCTACTGTATTACCTTAGAATGGAAGAACACCTAGTTCTGTCCTTCTTGTACAAAGACACAGCAGAGATCGAACACTACACATACCTCTGTTGTGTTTTCACAGTTATCAGCATGATATATCAATATTGATTTGAACATCACCTGTTACTTTTTAACCTAATTTCCACACATTAGGGAGCTGACAAGTAGGCTACTTGTTAGGTTCATTAATTGTAGGTTAGTTGTTATTTTCCTGGATTTTCTCTTAGTTGTTGACTCCCTGAAGAATAGCCTGAGAAAAATGTTGAAACAGAAAAACTAAACAACCTACAATTTAGCACACACTGTCAGGTGTGAATGTCACAACATTCAGTTGGACATCCAGACCTTATACCCCATGCTGATTCTGTTATGTTCCTGAAAACAGACTGTGCTAACTTTACTATACTGTGAAAGACTAGCCAGTCTCTACTTCAGTATCAGCCTACACGAACAACTGTCAAGACATCCAGTTTGACAGTTTCACTATGATCCTTTGGCCAGGTCTGTTATTCTCTAGAAGACCAGACTTAACTAAATACTGAACTGAGATCAACATGCCTATTATTCAGTATGTGTTGTTAATGATGAATGTCAAAACATTCTGATTGACATTCAAACTGAAGGCTATGTATCAGGTCTATTATTAACTTGATAAGCAGACTGGATTACAATCTGAGTTATGGCAGACAGGATTATAACATGCAGAAGGTAAACAAACACAGTAAGTTGTTAACCCAGTTCGGTGCAACATCACCTACTCTGGGGGCATACCAAGCCAGGAAGAAGATCCACTATCAGCAGTATTAATTCAGAGCTAAACTCCCCCGTTTACAACTCTTCACTTAATCCCTACCCAATGCAATCTATACCTAGGAACTCCTAGATAGAAACCTCCAGTTTCCATTCCTATCACTACAAATACAATGTAATGTTAACCAACTTGAACTTGCTTCACAACTTCATTCAAGAACAATACAACTCTTGCCTACAGGCTTTGAGTTACAAATACTCTCAGCTTTGAACACTGAGAAACACATGGTAACCTTCCCACAGGTTGGGAGGTTTACCTCACACACACCCCTAATTTTTCATTCTAAGAGGCTTACAAAAACTAGGTTACAATATGCTATTTATAACCTAATCACCCAACTGGATTTGGGCCTTCAGAAATCGCAGCAAACTTCTTCTTTGCTGTTACAAATACAGCAGAAAATTTCTGCTACAAATAAGGTCTTCAATCCTAAAAACTCTCCATATATATCTCCATATTTGGGGCCTATATATATTCTGATTGAGTCTTTAAGACCTCCACATGGGAGTTAGGATATTCACCAAATATCCTCACTAATCCCAGAATATATATTGAATTAATTAATTCAGTTTTCTACACAGGTACGATGTCACAGACATGATATCGTGACATCGTACATGACATGTTGGTCCAGATGTTGAACTTCTTCAACCCAACATATTAAAACAACAGAGATGATTACATTATTTGTTTTACAAAATTAATGCCAATCCTAAGGTATTAACAATCTCCCCCTTTGGCAAATTTTAGCTAAAACAAATAAGCCTCTGTCATTATCTCCACCACCACAAACACCAAAGTTGGTGTACATGAGGAAGTAGAGGTACAAGAATCAGTTGCATCAGAACCCTTCCCCTCAACGGTAGAGCTTCCAGAAGAATATGTAATGCTGAGTACATAGATAATGTAACTCAGATCACAAGACACAACTGTCCTCTTAACTCAGATCACAAGACACAAGTGATATGCCCAGTTAGTGACTTCTGTGCCTGAAGCCAACTTCTGCTTACTACCACATTTTACTTGCTTCTGGTACATTCTCAGGACTATATTTCTCTCCCCCTTTTTAGCTGAACATCTGTAAATGAACCCCTCACAAAACCAGATCCAGGCGCAGCTTGCCCAAACCTTAACATACCCCATGGTTTAGAGGGAATGGAGTGTTTCTCTTGTTAGAAGAAGAGGGCTATTACATCCTTTAAATAGTCCAGCCCGTGCTTAGGAATTAACGGTAGGAATAAATGCTTGGTCAAGATTTATTAATATTTGCTGAGAAACAGTCAGAGAATCACCAATAAAATCTCAGACTATCTTTGAATACCTTTTATAGCTCTTGACTGTTTCTTTTCCAAAACAGCAGTTCCAGAGCATGGAGACTATTCCCTATATGCAGTCAGACACGTTGCACGCGATGTCTTAACATTCAACGTGGCTTTTGCCTGCATTCTTCAAGTATTTTTCCTATCAACATTTCCTAAGACCACTTTCGTACCTCCAGTAGAAACTTGACATCTGGCACCACTAAGGCCAAAATCACAAACACCAGTAGATGGTTACTCCCCCTGTACCACACCACTGTAACAATCAGGCTTATTCTAATTTACCATAATTAGACACACCACATCCATATTTCCTCATGACTTTAAGGTTCAGAAGGAAATAACAATATTATCCAAGGCAATGTCATGACATCCGGTCAGACATTCTTCTGCTCCCTCAGCCTTGACACCCAACACATCAACCCAATAACTAACAAGGTGCCATACCTTATCAATCTTGACGATTACTTGCAGCACAAAGACAGAACTCCCCCTGTCATTAACAACCAACTCTCCTCTTGAAACTTGGAGATCACACATGAACATATCCAACACCCCAAAGTTGGACCTTCACATACTTCCTGATTCAAAGAGAACCCAGACCACTTGATGAATGGAAAACATAAGACGCATCTTCATGTATTCAAGAGCACACCCTCTGTTCAACCCTCTTGGATGAACACATCCACACTCTGTGTCAATCTCTCTTCTAACCAGAACAGAAAACCACTTCACAAAATGTTCTAACATTAGTTAGGACATCCTCACAACATACCAAAGAACACCCTTTGATAATCTTCAGATATCACTGAGTCACCAGCTTGATCCCAAAGAAACCAGACACAATTTGGGACATATACATTCTCATCCCATTATAAGAGATAATCTTCCATAGATAGCTTAGAACTCCTACCACAAGCTCCAAGAGATGAATAGAAAACACCTCCTTTTGTCTTCAACTTACTACTTTTCTGCTCAAAAGTAATTTGTCTCAGACTTTCCTCAAGAATAATCAGCTGCCATATGTTGATTATCTTGATCCTTCGAACTCACTTCTGAGATAGACCAAATGCCACTGGTTGATTACCTCCTTCATGAATCCTCATATGAAAAAGTCAAACGCCACTTTTTGACCTCTCCAAGTTTATCAGACTTCTCCCAAATATATTCTGACCTTCCAAGTGAGACTTGAACTTCAAGCTATATGTTAAGCAGAGCTTAGATTATCTAAGACATGAACATGTAACATCTTCTCCATCCAGCAACTCCAAAGAACTGCACTGAGAACGATCTTTTTGAAGTACCCAATCTACGACTCTGTAGACCCTTCTATCTTAAGTTGGTGTGCCACTTCACCAACTAAGATTCTGATGTTAAACCAAATGTCACAACATTGTGTTTCATCATTTAGTTGTTGAATTCAACTCCTTCTTCTGCCACTTGAAAGAACTTCCTCCCTACACAAAACACGAGTTCAATGTTCTCATAGACGTGATTGTGGTACCAAGTTTGAGTAAACAACCTCCATCCTGCAGGTTTGCAGTTAAGTCATCCAAGCTCACACCTTGATGAATTCCTGCTTCTTCTCCAAAGACATCAGACACTCTGATGCATGAGTCTTCAGAAGGACCAGTTAGAGACTAACCCTTCAGCTATACCAAGGATTCTACTTCCTAAAGTTGTTTCCATGATGTTAAGAATGTTGCCACTTGTTCTTAACTCCACAGTGTGCATTAGCCAATGCACTTCCTTACCTAGATCAGAAATAAGCTGATCCCAGTAACCACCATCAAGACTATGATGTCTTCTTCTTCTTGTACACCACAAGGCTGAACATGTTTCTTGCCAGGAAACCTTTTCAGAGATCATATGCTCTTGCTGCCATCAAGGAGATAGATCATAAACCAATGTACTATCCTTCCTGTGATTCTGCACAGGGTCTTGAAGGAGAGATGTTCCAATAACTTTAAGAACATCAGTTATCTGGAGCTTCAAGGATAATCACTTAAATACTTGTACTTGGCACAAGTAGACATTGATCTTAAATCCTTTCCCAATTATCCTTTCAGATACTTTCACCATAAGGATACTTTGAAAAAACTCTTCTTGTGACAAGATCTTCTGCTTGCAAGCACCTCAATGGTTTTGAGAATCTTTCCAGATTAGATTCACCCTTAGGAATGGGAGAGATGAATCCTTCCTTGCAAATGTGTCACACAACAACCAGAACCCATGTGACACATGTCAACAGCCAACCAGACCCCGGGCTGACCAAACGTGAGAAGGTTAATCAAAGCTCCCCCTCAAATTAACAATCATGGGAAACTCCACAGCAATATCCATGCATTGTACACAACTGTCTCAACATGACATACACCATCCCTACCAGTGGCAACTAACTCTATGATTTATGCCTACACATACCTCAATCACACCAATCAGACTCCAGCTGACCATAAGTACTAGTGACAACAAACCAACACCAGTTAATAGTAGATGTGCATTGCCAGAGCATACTACCTCAACCAACTCCACTTCTAGAGATCAAACGTCTAGAAGTGACCTTCTTGAGCACACACACAGTTGACCCTACCCTTGTCAACTTAGCACACACAGATGTCTCCTCTTCCAGGTCAGGAGTAGGTTCCAAACCAAGGTATCCCTTTGTTTGACACCTAAAAACATCTGCTCTTCAACCAATAGCTGCATACTTGTTGAACAACATGTTCTAACATCACATAGAACATTAGTTTAACCTCCTTGAGACAGACCCTCCTTGAAAGTCTTCAAGGTCTTCATATACACTGCCCAGGAGAGTACAAGAATCAGTGATCAGGTGATTCTTCCCATGAAGAGTGGACTTGATGAGACTCAAGTATCTTTGACATCTTTAGTAGATTATGATGAAATCTTGAACACAACAGCCTTTCATCCACATGAGGGGAAACTACATCAGAGTTTGAGTTTTGCCAGGTATTATGCAGCGGAAATCATAATACAACTCAACCAATGAACACACACTTCACCAGGTCAGCCTCCAAGAACATACCAAGTTTGAATATGATTCAATACTAGCTCAGCTGTCCCACACAAAGGCCAATTGCCAATCTCCAAAGGCAGGTGCTCACAGTTCCTGTCATGAATAGTCCATCCACCTACTTCAAGGGACCATTTAGGGAAACTACAGAACCTTCTACAGGTTCCAACATCAGTACTAACATAACTCCTTGCAAGATACCAGAAAGTATCACCCATGGATCTCATCCAGAAACAGAACAGGATGCCTGCTCTGATACCATTTGAAATTCTGGCGTAGTCAGAATTCAAATGTTCTACTCCAAGTCATGACATCTGATCCAACATTGTAACTAATACAACAAGCCAGTTATACAAATTAAAACCCTATACTTAAGCACGTTTTCACAGTTATCACGGCTTCTGCTACTGTATTACCTTAGAATGGAAGAACACCTAGTTCTGTCCTTCTTGTACAAAGACACAGCAGAGATCGAACACTACACTTACCTCTGTTGTGTTTTCACAGTTATCAGCATGATATATCAATATTGATTTGAACATCACCTATTACTTTTTAAGCTAATTTCCACACATTAGGGAGCTGACAAGTAGGCTACTTGTTAGGTTCATTAATTGTAGGTTAGTTGTTATTTTCCTGGATTTTCTCTTAGCTGTTGACTCCCTGAAGAATAGCCTGAGAAAAATGTTGAAACAGAAAAACTAAACAACCTACAATTTAGCACACACTGTCAGGTGTGAATGTTACAACATTCAGTTCGACATCCAGACCTTATACCCCATGCTGATTCTGTTATGTTCCTGAAAACAGACTGTGCTAACTTTACTATACTATGAAAGACTAGCCAGTCTCTACTTCAGTATCAGCCTACACGAACAACTGTCAAGACATCCAGTATAACAGTTTCACTATGATCCTTTGGCCAGGTCTGTTATTCTCTAGAAGACCAGACTTAACTAAATACTGAACTGAGATCAACATGCCTATTATTCAGTATGTGTTGTTAATGATGAATGTCAAAACATTCTGATTGACATTCAAACTGAAGGCTATGTATCAGGTCTGTTATTAACTTGATAAGCAGACTAGATTACAACCTGAGTTATGGCAGACAGGATTATAACATGCAGAAGGTAAACAAACACAGTAAGTTGTTAACCCAGTTCGATGCAACATCACCTACTCTGGGGGCATACCAAGCCAGGAAGAAGATCCACTATTAGCAGTATTAATTCAGAGCTAAACTCCCCCGTTTACAACTCTTCACTTAATCCCTACCCAATGCAATCTATACCTAGGAACTCCTAGATAGAAACCTCCAGTTTCCATTCCTATCACTACAAATACAATGTAATGTTAACCAACTTGAACTTGCTTCACAACTTCATTCAAGAACAATACAACTCTTGCCTACAGGCTTTGAGTTACAAATACTCTCAGCTTTGAACACTGAGAAACACATGGTAACCTTCCCACAGGTTGGGAGGTTTACCTCACACACCCCCCTAATTTTTCATTCTAAGAGGCTTACAAAAAATAGGTTACAATATGATATTTATAACCTAATCACTCAACTGGATTTGGGCCTTCAGAAATCGCAGCAAACTTCTTCTTTGCTGTTACAAATACAGCAGAAAATTTCTGCTACAAATAAGGTCTTCAACCCTAAAAACTCTTCATATATATCTCCATATTTGGGGCCTATATATATTCTGATTGAGTCTTTAAGACTTCCACATGGGAGTTAGGATATTCACCAAATATCCTCACTAATCCCAGAATATATACTGAATTAATTAATTCAGTTTTCTACACAGGTACGATGTCACAGGCATGATGTCGTGACATCGTACATGATATGTTGGTCCAGATGTTGAACTTCTTCAACCCAACATATTAAAACAACAGAGATGATTACATTATTTGTTTTACAAAATTAATGCCAATCCTAAGGTATTAACACTAACACTAAGAGTCTTCAAAAAGTGCACACCTCAAACTCTAGGTTTGAGTTTCCTTAAATAACAATATTTTTTCTGGGCTTTTGTAACACCTCAAAATTTGCCCTCCTCTCTTGGGACTAGTTTAGCATATTGCATTTCATGCTTTAGGACATTAGGCATTTGCGTATTGCATATCATGTGGAAATAATGAAGTCATCCTCCAAAGTCTTTTTCAGAAGATGAGAGGCTACATGATTCAAGCGTGAGGGTTTCTATGGACTGATTGTCAACCACCTGAGGGTGTGCACTTCAATTAGGGTTTTCTTGGTCCTTCAAAACACTACGCCAAATACTGGAATAGACAGCGCACCTTAGAGGGCGCTTTATTACAAAAGCGCTCTCTAAAGTGAAGAGAAAAAATAAGGAGCAATAGACAGCGCACTTTAGAGGGCGCTTTTGTAATAAAGCGCCCTCTAAGGTGAAGCGAAAAAATAAGGACGAGATAGAAGGACAACAATACATGACGCTTTTTAGAAAGCGCCCTCTAAGGTTACCCTTAGAGGGCGCTTTTAATAAAGCGCTGTTATAAGTCCATGTGCATTTCCAGCTTATAAAGCGCTTCTGGAAAGCATTAGAGAGCGCTTCCATAAGCGCCCTCTTAGGCCCCCTTTAGAGGGCGCTTTTTTTCCACAAGCGCCCTTTAAGGTCCCCTTTTGTAAACATTAAAATTATAACATACTGCGCGTTTTGTTATTTCACTCTCTGTTATTTTCGTTCTTTTTCACGTTAGGGTTCTAAGGCGTTCTCCTTCCACCTCTGTTAGATCTACGACGTTTCCTCCTTCTACCAATCAAAGGTACGTTTGTTTCGTTTTAGCTTTGCCCTATTTCTTGCACTATTGCTTTGTTTTAGCTTTGCCCCATTTCAGTTTTATGTTATTGTTGTCTATGCTACGTTTGTTTCGACCTGTAAAGTTTCAATATTCATAGTCATTTAAATAGTTTGGGTTTATTAGGCAATTGACGGTTGGTTTTTAGTGACCATGATAGCGCATGCAATGGGACTACATTACCCAGTAGTTAGGGTTATACGACCTATGAACATCTGATTTTGTGTCAACACCAGTATCATTAGAAACCTAGGTCCGAATGTGTTTGAATTCTTCATTAACAGCCAACCAGCACATAGCGTAGCTAGTAACTTAAGAAGTTTAGGTATGGATGTTATTTGATAGAGTAAATGGAGACATGAATGCCCTGCACAGAGTATCTTCTGAAATTGGTTTCTCTTCTGAAATTGTTTTTTGTTTATTCTAATTAGTAATGGATAATACATGGATGTCTTCCAATCGATTGTCGAGAGAGTACGAGAATGGGGTATCAGAATTCGTTAAGTTTGCCGTTGCGCACGCCGAAGACCCTAGTAGAATGATATGTCCTTGCTTGGGTTGTTGTTATGGGAAACGGGTTGACGCAGTTCAGTTGACATCACATCTAATGAGGCATGGAATTGATCGAAGTTATACATGTTGGAATTTGCATGGTGAGAAAAGTAACGAGAATGTTGAACCGGGGGATAGTACGACCTATGCCTCAAACTATAGTGGCGCAGATACATACGATTGTGATCGAGTTGAAGAGATTGCAGAAGCACTTGAAGGAGATCTTAAGGATTGTCCCGAAATGTTTGAGAGGTTGGTAAGTGATGCAGAGAAACCTTTGTATGATGGTTGCACTAAATTCACAAGATTGTCTGTGGTATTAAAGTTGTACAACTTAAAGGCGGGCAATGGATGGTCGGATAAAAGTTTCACAGAGTTATTAGCCCTTTTGAAAGATATGCTTCCTGAGGATAATGTTCTTCCCAATTGAACATATGAGACCAAAAAGATGTTGTGCTCTATTGGCATGAGCTATGATAAGATACATGCATGTCCAAACGATTGCGTTTTGTTTCGAAATGAGTATGCATCGTTAAATGAGTGTCCTAAATGCGGTGTCTCGCGATATAAGAACAAGTTGTCTCCAGCAAAAGTCTTGTGGTATTTTCCTGTTATTCCGAGATTTAGACGCATGTTTCGTAGTGAAACCGATTCAAGACACTTGACCTGGCATGCAGATGAAAGAATTATAGATGGAAAGTATCGACATCCGGCAGATTCACCACAGTGGTTGAAAATTGATAATGATTATCCTGAATTTGGAGAAGAATCAAGAAACCTTCGCTTGGCATTATCTACTGATGGAATGAACCCACATGGTATCCAGAGTATCTCACACAGTACATGGCCTATGATTATTATGATTTATAACCTACCTCCATGGCTATGTATGAAGCATAAATACATGATGTTGTCTATGTTGATTTCTGGACCTAAACAACCAGGGAATGACATAGACGTGTACTTGAAGCCCTTAATCGAAGATTTAAAGATTTTGTGGGAGACCGGTGTGGAGGTTTATGATGGATATAGGAAAGAAAGTTTCAACTTGAGGGCGATGTTGTTTGGCACAATTAATGATTTTCCAGCATACGGAAATCTATCAGGGTATAGCATAAAAGGTCAATGTGCGTGTCCTATTTGTGAAGATAAAACAGATTGGAAGCGCTTGGAGTTTGGTCAGAAGAATGTCTTTCTCGGTCATCGGAGATTCTTAAATTCAAATCATCACTACCGTGGATGGAGAAAGGCGTTCAATGGAGAGACAGAACAAGGCAGAGCTCCACCTATATTGACGGGTGATCAAATTTTTGAAAAGGTGAAAGATTTGGATACTCAGTTTGGCAAGCCTTTTGCCCACAAACTTGTCAAAAGTGGGTGGAAGAAGAGGTCAGTTTTTTTTGAATTGCCGTATTGGAAGTCCTTGTATGTGAGACATTTTCTTGATGTTATGCATATTGAAAAAAATGTATTTGAAAGTGTTATTGGCACGTTACTCAATATACAAGGAAAGTCTAAGGATGGCCTTAAGGCAAGAAAGGACTTGATAGCGATGGGAATAAGAACTGAATTAGGACCCTTGAAGAAAGGAAAACGAACATATCTACCACCTGCTGCTTATACTCTATCTAGAAAGGAGAAAAAAACATTGTGTAAGTTCCTAAGTGAAGTTAAAGTTCCAGAAGGGTACTCTTCAGATATTAGAAGACTTGTGTCTATGAAAGACCTCAAGTTAAAGAGTTTAAAGACCCATGATTGCCATGTTATAATGGAACATTTTCTCCCAATAGGTATACGTTCTATTCTTCCAGAAAAAGTAAGAAGCTCTATAACTAAGTTGTGTTCTTTCTTCAAGTCAATTTGCAGTAAGGTGATCAATCCTGCGATCTTACCAATGTTGCAAAAAGAAATCGTTATTACTTTGTGTGAGCTTGAAATGTTTTTTCCTCCATCATTTTTTGACATAATGGTACATCTAGTTGTTCATCTTGTGAAAGAGACACAATTGTGTGGACCAGCTTATATGAGATGGATGTACCCTGTTGAACGTTATATGAAAATATTAAAACGGTACGTGAAGAACCAAAGTCGACCAGAAGGTTGTATGGTTGAAAGATACATTGTTGAAGAAGCGATTGAGTTTTGTACTGAATATTTGTCTAATGTTCAGTCAATCGGACTCCCCAAGTCTCAGCTTGTCGAAAAAAAAGAAGGAAAAAATCTAATTGGAAATAAAATCGTGGCAGTATCAAGGGTCGAACGGGATCAAGTGCATTTGTATGTTCTGCACAATGAGAATGAGGTTGAGCCGTATGTTGAAATTCACAAGGATGTTCTCCGAGGTTTAAATCCCAATAGAAATGAAAATTGGATAGTACGAGAGCACAATCGATGTTTTATACCTTGGTTTAAGGATCATATTTATTCAAAGTATTATTCAGATCCCGCTTCAATAACAGAAAGGTTGAGATGCTTAGCATATGGTCCAAGTTTCCATGTTTTTTCTTATAGCGCATACGCGATTAATGGATACACATTTTATACCAAAGAACAAGATGATAAAAGTACTATGCAGAATAGTGGTGTCACCGTGGTAGCTGAAGCAATGCACATATCAAGTGTGAAGGACTTAAACCCCAAATTTGCAAATCTGTCGTATTTTGGTGTTATCGAGCGCATTTGGGTGTTTGATTATGAGAAGTTTCAGATTCCTATATTTGGTTGCAAGTGGGTTGAAAATAATAACGGCATTCGAATGGATAAGTCAGGATTTTTGCAAGTGGATCTTAATAGGGTGGGATACAAAGATGAGTCTTTTATTCTAGCCTCTCAAGCTAGACAAGTGTTCTATGTCAATGATCCGAAAAGTACGAAATGGTCTATAGTTCTTTTTTCCAACAAAGTAATTGATGAAAACACTGGAGATCAAGGTGATATTGATGTTGAGATTGAATCGTTTACCAGAAATGATCAAGATGAGAATATTATATCAAATGATTCATATATTAGAAATGATCATAATGAGGGTATTTAGATCAATCCAATCGTCCGTGTTGTTAAGAGACATGTAGAACATATTCCAACCAAGAAAAGAAAGAGAACTTAGTGAAAAAGGTACAGGTCAAATGATTTTAATTGTTTTCTTTATTACAGGTAAAATGACTTTTATGATTTTAATTGTTTTTACATTTGTCATCTGATTTTAATTGTTTTCTTTATTACAGGTAAAATGGCTATTATGAAGTCAATCATTCGTGCAAGGGGCAAGGGATACTTGAAAGTATCAATTGATATTTGTTTAGATGGAGATGTTCCATTGTCGTCAAGCCTCATTCGCGTAGATGATGATGCTGGATATTTGAAAGTATCCCTCTACGACAATGGAACATGTCCATCTAAACAAATATCAATTCTATCTTCAAAAGATAAGGGACCAAAAATATAAGGGGATTACGCAGCAAATCGAGTCATTTGCATAAAAAAAAAAGAAGGTATAAACACAATTATATGATATTTATGCATAGAAAATGTTAATTCTTGATCTTATACATCACCTAACTAATTTTATGATATTTTAGGTTCATGCTATTGATATTGAACAAAAAGAGGTTGTTGCTAAGAAGACTGCTGCTAGCAAAAAAAACATACATCTCAGAGATGCTTTTGCTACTTAGTTTTATTTCTTTTTAAGTTATGAATTGGTTGTATATTTAGAATCTTTAGAAGTTAAACGATTATATATCAGTGGATTATTGTATATGTATGGATTGTTGTATATAAGGCTTGTTGAATGCAATGTGTGAAAAAGGGCTTCAAATTATACAGTTTTAGGTGTACTGCTTCAATATACAGGTTGTCTAAAATAAATAAAAAAATATAGCGCTTTTTAAAAAAAAAAAATTAAATAACCACCCACTTTAGAGGGCGCTTTCCAAAATAAGCGCCCTCTAAACCCTTTAAATTTTCACTTTAGAGGGCGCTTTCCAGTAAAAGCGCCCTCTAAACCCTTAAAAGTTTCCACTTTAGAGGGCGCTTTCCAGTAAAAGCGCCCTCTAAACCCTTAAATGTTTCCACTTTAGAGGGCGCTTTCTGTAAAAAGCGCCCTCTAAAGTGACCCTTAAAGGGCTTAAAGAGCCACTTTAGACAGCGCTTTTACCAGGAAAAAAAGCGCTGTCTTTACCTATGCCAGCGCCAGATTAGAGGGCGCTTTAAAGCGCTGTTATAGGCCAAAAAAAGCACCCTCTTTTCCCTTATTTGGCGTAGTGAAAGGTTGAGTATTATCTTGCTTGCAGGGATATGTTACCATCATCATGGTTCTATCATCACCAAGGGCTTCATGATTCATGACCAGTTTCCTTTGGAGTAGGGTTTTGACCTTTGGTCAACCCTAATCAATACATTCTTCCAGTCAGGGTTTACCAAGGAGATGAAGTATTCTATTGAGATGGGGGTCACATGATCATTCTATTGGGCTTGTATAAGATAGGGTTTCATTTCTGAGCCAATTCCTCAAGGGTTTCATTTCTGAGCCAATTCCTCAAGTGGTTGAGGCTCAAGCTGATCAGAGCATGTCAAGGTCATCTGAGGACCTATACAGTCAACTGTGCCAGAGCTGAGGGCTTTGAGGTGGGGAAATGAGTTTCAACACTTAATTCATGTCCCAAAGAGGGTTATTCATCATGTCAAACACATACCTTGAAGAATTTGGAGCCAAATCAAAAGTTTCCCAAAATGGAAAGTGACATGTAATTGAAAGTTTCCAAAAATGGCAAGTTTTTAGGCCATCTTCAACTTGACTTTCCAACATCAAAGAAGCTTCAAATGAAATTTTGTCCAACATGAAAGTTGAATATCTTTCTCTCCCATTTCCAAAAAGTCCAAGATCATGAGCATCTGATGAATGGTTGAGGAGTTATGAGCAAATGATCATCAAGTGTGCATGAAACTTCAAAATGCCATAACTTTTGATCCAAAACTCCAAATTAAGTCCCTCTTTTTGCAAAATGCATGTCATGACCAATATTTTCCAAATCCATCATTGCATTGCATGAAATAATATCACATGATCATTTGGCCATGCATGAACATTTTGGAGGGAAAATGCCTAATTCAAATTTGGTGCAAGCTACAAGCCTAATTCCAATTCCATTGTGTTCATTAGGTGATTTTGAGTGAATGTGAAGCATTGCATGCTACTGCTCACGTGTGAACTAAGCCATGCACTTTCATTTTTCATTTTTTGCAAAACACTCCAAATGTCCTTAATTGTAATTAGCCAAGCTTAATGTGGATTAGCAAAGTCATTAGCACATGATATAAAACCTAAATCATAACAGAATTTGGCATAATCACATTTCTAGATCTAGAATTTGCTTTTCCCTCCAAATTTTTCTCTCATTGGAATTCAAATTTTCTCCACACAAACACACATTTTCTTCATAGATCCTTCATCATGGAGTTTTGAGCAAGATCCATACATTTTTCGTGGCAATTGAGCAAGGTTTGGAGCTGCACAAGTGCATGAACACTTCAATGGAAAGTTGAAATTAAGCAAGATCCAAGTGCTTTCATCCATCAATTTTCGCACAAAGCTTGTTTAGAAGGATATTGGAGCAGATCTGGAGGCTTAGGAAGCTTGAATACACTGTTTTTCATCACTGCCATTCCAGGTTGGTGAAATTTCGATCTCCATTATTTTCCAATCCATGTACATAAACTTGTAGAGCTTTTAATGCTGAGAATCCTGATATAAGTAGAATTGAATTTGGATGAAAATTGAGAGAGATACGTTGAGTTGAAGTTTTGGTGTGAGAAATGTTTTGCTTCGATTTGCATTATACATGGAGTTATAGGCTTAGCAAATGATAGATCCGTATTCCTCGTGTTGCAAGCTTTCGATTGATGTATGCCATGCATGTTTCTGGAATTTTATGATTGTTCATCGCTGTTGCCGGCGAGTTTGGTCGGAGAAGACGACCGGAATCACTATTCCGGCCGTCTGATATGAATGCTAGGGTTTGCCTTGTCATTTGCCACGTTTGTATCCTGTTGTCCAAATGAATGGCTGTTGTTTCTTTGACTGTTTCCACGTGCGCTTGGACTGCTGATGTAGGCGCCACCTCAATTATTTAAGCGCAGCATTTTGTACAAAACGCTACACCATTCGATTCCCAGCTCCCTACATTTTGTTTATTTCTTTTTCCAGCGCCTTCTATTTTCATGCTACATGGTTCGATTCCCATTGATTCCATATTTTCAAATTAAATCAAACAATTCCCTTTACCTCCATTTTCTCATGCATTATTCGTGTTATTTCAATTTTATTTCATCCAATTCCAAAAATCACAAAAAATAGAATATGCATCCAATTTAATCCAAATTTTTTGCCAAATGTTCATCTTGGTGTCTACTATTTTGTGGTATTCATTTCCTGATTTTATCATGTCTGGATTTTTAATTGTGGACTGTTATTTGAACATGTATGCAAATGTGGCATGTTGTACCAATTCTCTTGTGAAATGCTCATACATTGTCCAATTGCTTTGAAATTTGGTATGCTGATTCCTAACATGTTGCTTGATTTTTGAGGCTTGGTTGTGTATTTTTAGCATTTTCCATCTCTGTTTGGGACACATGAATGTATGGTGTGACAATGTGTGTCACACAATTTGATGTTGCTCTTGTTCATTTTCATATACATGTCAATTGAGCTTTTCTGATTCCAATTTTTTGCATGATGCTTGTGTTTAACATGTTGTGTGCACGTAAAAATTTCCATGGTTGTTTGATTCATTTCTGTTTTAATATGGAATTTTCATTCTTGATGACCAATTGTGTGCTTTGTAATTGCCTTTGCCATATCTTGCTCATGTGATGACTTTGCTTGATGCTTTAAACTTGGTCCTTTTTAGGACATGTTCTTACTTGTTTAAATATGCTACATGTTAAATATTGGTTGCTGTTTTAACTTTTTGCTTTGCCTTTGACCCTAGTCTTGGACTAGTGGTTTGTACTCATCTTTTGAGCTTTGTATTTCAGGTTCAAGCTTCTAGCCCTAATGATTGATGTTGATCTCATGACTTGAGATGCAATTTATTTTGTCCACTAACCTTTGTTGTATTGTAGGATCATTGGTGATGAACTCATTTGAGTTGCATTTGACTTGCCTTGTGTACATATTGGTTGACTGTTTGTTGGATTTGTCTGAATGTGAATATTGACTTGTTTGACTTTCTTACAGGTACTTTAGTAGCTTTAGCTCATTTCTTGAGCTTTGCTTTGCTTGTGGTTGGCATACCACCTAGGTAATCAATCTCTAACTCCATGTAGTCTGGAAGTCCTGCTATCTTTGGCAGGCACCTGTCTGAAGCCCTCCTTAAGAGGTCATGTTCTTGATTGTTTATTTTTGTGCTAAAGACCTCAATGAGGCATGGTTACATGTTAAGACCTCCTAAGTGAAGAGGCAATTGGCAGATAGAAGGGATTTGCAATCAATCCCCTGCTATTCAGTTGAGTCTTTCATTACGCTCGCACTACGTGCTGATGCTTTTGAATAAACACCCAGAATCTTGTATAGAGTCCGCCAGGTGGAATAGGGTCCCTCATTCTGGACCCCCACACATTCTTTGTCTTAAGCTCACCTAGGCCAGAGTTAAGAGCTATGAGGTCTAACCCTCATTACCTTTCATCTGCTCACCCTGACGGTCAATGTCAGTGATTAAGAGCCCCAGACACCCCTTCCAGTGTTGGCTTGTTTGTCGAGGTTGATATGACCCCTTGACTAAAGCCTAGCCTTGTATGAGCCGCTTGTTTGCATATAGGGTGTGATGATTGCTTGTGTGATTGTTTTTGATATGTTTACCTGCTTTCCACTTCTCACCTCCTTTTCTGTAGGATTCGTACGTTTAACTTTCGAGGAAGTTGAACGTATGTAGAGTTAGGACTTGAGTTGACTCGCTTCCTGTGCGAGTCAAACTCTTGATTAGATACCTCAACCTAGGGCTATTGTGGATTGTATGACAACTATTAGGCTCGAGTCAGTCTCCCTTTTAGTTTGTTATTCCCCAGGTCTTTGGTTAGGAGAAAGTTTCTCCCCTGTTAAGGGGAACTACGTCGCCCTGATCCTCATACCAGATGAGGTACGTAGGCAGGAGATCCTGCGAGATCTCTCCGGGCGCCCTTTTTCTTTTTTGTGTGTGTTCTGCTTGACAGCTATTAGGTCCGAGTTCCCGACTCCCTTTTAGTCTGTGTGTTCAACTTCTTTGTTTCTTCTGACGTCTCAACGTCTTCTTGGTGTTTGCTTGACAGCTATTAGGCTCGAGTGCCAGACTCCCTATTAGCCTGTTTGTTCAACCTTTTGGTGTGTGTTTGGAGTCGGATGTAAGACCAGCTATTGGCATTCAGTTTCCTGTTTGTGTTTGTTGTTCGGAGTCGGACGTAAGACCAACCATTGGCAGTCTGTTTCCATTTGTGTGTTTCTTTTGGCGTCTCAGCGTCTCTGTGTTGTGTTTTGTTTCGGCGTGCGTTAGCCGAACTATGACAGCTCTGATTCTCATTCCAGATGAGATACGTAGGCATAGGATGCGATATCCTAGCGAGCCCGCTTCCCATTTCCCCGAACTACGTCGACTCTGATGTTTGTGTCTGACAAACTACGTAGGCCCAGGATGCGACATCTTGCCGAGTCCGCTTTCTCCGTTTTCTTCCACCTGTGTTTTATTCTAGTGTGTGCAGTTTTTGAGCAGTTATTCAGCAACCTTATTCTATTCTTTCTGAGCGTGGATCCCGTCGAGTATGACGGACGTGAGGGGTGCTAATACCTTCCCCTTGCGTAACCGACTCTCGTACCTTGTAATCTCCGGTCGTAAGACCATTCCTTTCCAGGTTTACTTCGAGCGTTTCCTTCTCCTCCTTTGGGATAAATAACGCACGGTGGCGGCTCTGTGTTTTTTTCCCGCCGGTTGTTTTTCGCGTTGCGACAGCTTTTTCCAATATTCACTTGATTTGATTTCGTCCATAATAAATGCAAATATTGTTGGATATTAATTGTTCCATAAAAATCCCCAACAAAAGATATAATTTCTTTTTAATTTAAATTTAAATCTCCATTTAAATTCATTTGATCTTCAACAGCTGTCAAACAAATCACACAAACGCATTGCTAAAATATAGAAACAAATCTGATTGACTCTCAGCCAGAATTTCACTCCAAAAACAACAATGTTGGTCTGTTGAGTCAGGGCCAAATGTTGAACACATATTGGAACATCGTGTTCCACATGTGTCTCTTCTTCACTAGAACTGCAATAATATATGTTTGTTGACAGAGACTAAATGTTGTAGCACGCATGTTGGAACATCGTGTTTCACATGTTGTGGAACCTTGTTTTGCAGGTGATAATCTTTTAACAAGGACATCAATTTTTGATGATGACAACTATGTCGATAACTATTATAACTTATATGCTGACAACTAATATATTATGATAAGTCAAGATGAACGGTTAAGCGAATAAAGATGCAACCCTTTTCTTTAGGATTTGATAAACTTAACTATTCAATGATGGTAAACAAAGAATGCAACTAAAGTCTCATCTCAAGCTACTCAAGCACGTGTCAACACAAAGAATATTATCCAAAAAAGTATTAAAGCAATATGGTGATCACCTAATTTAGTAATGAGTTAACGATTGTAAAGCAAAAGGATTTCATCGTAAAAGTATATGGCTAAATCCCACATACACACTAAACTATTTTCGAATTTTTGTACCAAAATAAAATATTTTGAAAAACATCTGAAAGTTGTGACAGATGAATTGGGAGCAGTCAAAATAGATAGAGGCAAATTTTGACTTTTCTAATCGATTAGAAAATTTGTCCAATCGAATAGAAATGTGAAAACTTAAGGCCTAAGCTATCTTGAAGGCGCGTTGATTTTGTGCAACATCTAGATATCTTAAACTTCCTTTTGAGAACTTACAAATGATTATTTCTATCTTCTAATTGGTTAGGAATAAGTGCTAATCGACTAGATTGTTACAAAATTCTTTTATTGAAATTTGTTTTTTGAGTCAACCTCAGACCTATAAATAGAGGTTCCATTTCTCATTCCAAACCACCCATAATCGTGTTTTAACATTTTCATCTCTCTCTCTCTCTCTCTCTCTCTCTCTCTCTCTCCTCTCTCTCTCTCTCTAAACACTTCTTTAACTTTTTGGCACTGTGTTTTTAGCCTAAGTGCTTTTGTGATAAAATTCCTTTTGTGAGTGGGATTATTTTTGTAATTCTTGAAATGGTTGAATTGTAAAATTTACGAAGGGAATATTTTGTATACACTATCCTCATCTTACTCATATCATACAACTCCTATACAATCCTTCGAAAGAACACACTTAGTAGTTGGACGATCTTCGGAAAATTCAACATCTAATGAAGGATCCAAACTGAAGAATCACTATCCAGATGTTTTGTCATTTTGTTCAGAAACTATTCGTAATTATTTTTTTCTCTCTACCTCTGATTTATGTAATTTATGCTTAACACTAACAAGTTTGATTCTAATACTCAAGAATGTATCATGTTAAGATACTCTTATTCGCTCAAAAGGCTACAATGTATATAACATTGAATCTAACATTATTGAGGAATCAATTCATATTAAGTTTGATGATAAGCTTGACTCTGAAAAGTTAAAGCTAGTTCTAAAAATATGCAGGTCTGATGATTAGTTATTCAAACTCTAAGGACATAACTTCTAATGTACTCAACGATAAAGTAAAACGTCAGAACTAGAAAGTACTGACACATCAGAACCTCTGAGGAAGTTCAAGCAAAGACTATTTCATTATGAATATCTGATTCTAGGTGAATAGATAAAACTAACCTTCCTTTAATAAAGCTCTTTAAATCTCAATAGCACCAAACATGTTTTCTAGAGAAGAATAAGGTAAGCATAGGTAAGTCAGACTGTCTATCTCAGAACCCCTATAGAAATTTCAATCTTCTGACTAAAAGTTTTGAAATTAATGGTGGAAATCAAGCATTGTATGCGTGGCTCTAATGTAGGACAATTGTCATACATTTAACCATCTAAACATTTGAAGTGACCCATTGGGATGATAGATTTCTTGGGTAAAGAGAAAATAATTTCATTTGCCTCCCTTGTCAGATTGCGTTCTTTCAATTTTTTAAAAATTAATTTCCCTATTTAAACTCATGATGCACCCACATCTCACACACAAACACAACTATTCCTCACTACCCATACTTGAAATCTTTCATCTCTCAAAAACTCTCTCTCCAAACCTAAAACAATAATCGTGGCTGATTAATAACAACATCAAGAGAAACTACAACAACAACAAGATCAACAACAATAGCAAGAGAAACCTCAACATTAGTCTCAACAGAAAGTTGTTATGATGGAAGGCTTCCCTGAGATTTCATTATCTACTTCAGTGAATGAGTTAGAAGTTCTCTGTGAGTCTATTGTAGATTTCGAAAACTTAAAGCTCAATGGTTTTGACCTCACCAGTGATGTCGCAACCCATGGATGGGAAGTTTATTTCAATAGGTTGAAAGGCTTAGTGTGTCCTAAAATGATACAAGATTTTTGGATTCATGCAGAATATACAGATGTTCAGGTTTTCTCTAGTGTTCAAGGTCAGAAGTTTTAAATCTCTAAGAAATCCATAGCCAAGTTACTGAACCATAACGGTTATGGGAATAGATGTTATCAAATGTTCAAAAAAGGAGAAAATGAGTGAAGTTGTCACCATCATCTTCCAAAAAGGATCGAGTTCAGGCGTCAAGAATCTCCGATCTAGGATGAGGATTTGGGCCAAGATTTTTTTGGGATGTATTCATCATTGTCCTACTAGGAGCTTTGCTGATTACATAAACACTAACCAGAAATACATGTTGAACTTTCTGGCCAAGGGTGTTAAGATGAATCTTCCTTCTATATTGTTTAAATATTTGACGGAGATGGTCAAGGAAACAAGAAACTCAAGTCGTAAACATAGGAAGTGGATTCCTTTAGACATACTGATTTTTGATATTTTGGTTGAAAGAAAGTTGGTAGAAAAACTGGAAGAGATGAACCTTCATGAAGATCTCTACACGAAAGTGGGAAAACTTTCAACGAAAGGAATCTAAAGAACATGCTAATGATTTCAGATGTTATGGACATTGTAGTGATGGATAGGGAATCTGTGTAAACTAGAAGGATAAAGATTGATGATTTCCCCACCTTATCTAAGCTTGGTCCCCTAGAAATTCTGTAGGAATACATGAAAAGCTACTTGGAAGAAAGTATTGATCCAATGGTGGACACCCGTATTTGGCCAAAGGGTACTCCTGATGATTCTCTTAAGAGGAAAACAAGGACAAAGAAGTATGGTGAAGTAACTTCTAATTCTCATCCTCCATCGCTGGCCAAACAACCAAAGAAGTACGGGACCCATAGATGGATTATGAGGTTTGCAACTACTGAAGCTTATGAAGAAAAAATAAGGGAAGTTTCCGAAGCTGCTAATGCTGCTGAAGCTTCTAAAGCTAGTAAAGCCACTAAGACTGTTGAAGTTGTTGAGTATGTTGCAGAATTAGGACAACTGAATAAGAAAGTTGAGAGAGAATCTGCTAAAGTTTCTACCCACCATAATCCTTGTAAGTCTTCTAATGCTGAGATTTCTACTAATTATGATTCTATAAATGTTAATTCTTCATCTATCCTTTTCCCAAACACAACCATTCCCAAACCAACCTTTTGTATGATTATCAAATCAACAAATGAACCCACAACAACAAATGAACTAGAAACCAAAAATGCACCTGAAACAACAAAAGAACCTGAAATCACAACCACAAATGAAATAATCGAACAAATCACAAATGACTCAATCCCACAACAACATACATCTCCATCTCAACCCCAACCTCCACCTTCACATGAACACAGAGTATCTGATCATCCAACCAATCCTGAAGCCACACCCATGAACATCTCACCTCCTCCCTCCAATCAAATTGATACACCTATTTTTGACCCAATCCTTGATGACTTATCCTTCTGAGAAGATTCCTCTATTGATAGATAATTTTTCTCTAATAAGGATCCATCAGTAGTTGAACTTTCCTCTTCCTCCTCTGACTCAAAGATGACTTTAATGATTAGAACCCCCAACACCAATTCTGATCATACCCTTCCTATACCCTCTTTTGGTGAAGTATGAATAAATATATAATTAAAAATAGTTGAAAGTCTAAGCTTTATGAGGCAGGTTATCACAAACTGTGTTAATCCTGCTGAAAGTTATGCATTATGGGATCGATACATGAACTGGTCAAACTACTGCTTCAAATTCCTCAAGAATCTTTCTTATGAGGTTGTTTTGGAAAATTCCATTCCCAGATTCACTGAAGTAATGACTATGATTCTAGAGATAAAGAATTATGCTCATGAGTCCTTAGTCAGGTCTAAGATTTTGGAACTCCCAACACCTAAACAAGTTCTATCTCAGATTAAAGATGGAATTTCCTCTACTTAGATCTTTGTAATTAAATAAGATGTTGAAGAAACTTATAGGATTACTCTTTCTGAACATAACTTAGTCGTTCCAATTGAATTTGGAGCAACTTCTAGAAATTAACATCTCTTAGATCCTCAACATGAAGTTGGAACAACTTCTGAGACTACAACTTCTGAACCTCTTGCTTTTGATTAAGTTACTTCAGTGATTCTGAAGACTCTGGATGAAGAAGGATAATAAAGAAGTAAGGATCAAGTTGGATCTCCAGGATGAGACCAACAATCAGATTCAGAACATGTTGTCAACAATCCTTTCTAGACTTCCATCCTAACCATAAATCTTTTTTTTTACTCTATCTTTCATGTTACCTTTTTTTCTTCAATTTATAAAAACGTTTTATTTTCATCTTATTATTTTTGATTGATGACAATGGGAGAGAAAATAAAAATGATTTTGATATAACTTTTTGAATCCCAAACATGCTATATTTTGTTACCTTATATTGTTGAGTTTTATTAATCATGAAATCAAATTTGTAAAATATTCAAATTCTTCTAGTCTCAATCTCAGGGGGAGCTAACAAAACTCACTCTGAAAAATCTGAGAAAACTTTTGATATGTATAAAACTCAGGGGGAGATTACAAACCTAACTCTGATGTTTTATAAATTTGATTATCCAAGTCAAAATTATTCATCTAAATACATGAATTTGTCATCATAAAAAAGGGGGGAGATTGTTGGAACAAGTTTGGTTCTACAACTATCCTTGAGTTTTTATGACAACAAAGTGTAAAAGAATAATTTTAATCTCTAATAGTTTGTTGAGTATCCAGTCTTTGAATAAGCTAGAAGCTAAGTAAATCTAAGTCTGATCAAATCAGAAGCTGAACAAAGATGACTCCGAACAAGCCAAGATGCTAAACTAAGATGATCAAATCAGACTCCGAACTCTGGTCTTAGAGAGACTATGGATATATAGACTTTGGACTCTGATAAAAGAGATTCTGACGTCATCTGCATTAGAACAAATGTGTTCACTTGAAGTAGTTCTAAAGTTAAAGTCAACTCTGGTTTTCACCAGTCAACACTTCTGAAGAATCAACTCAGATGTAATCTGATTCATTCAAAGTCTATTTTTCATTAGACTCTGATGTCTATTCTCAAGACTCTAATCTCTGAACATGCTTTAAATTTCTCATATGAAAAGCCAATATTCTAGAGTGAAATAATGGTTGAATAGTCTAAGTGAACAATTCAAGTTAAGCTACAAAATCAAAAGAATTGTACTTCAAACGTCTATAAAAGAGTTTCTACCAACTACCCAAGATTTTTGCTGAACCAACCTACTCTACAATTATGGTGTGCTATTGAAGATATGTCCAATCCTATCCTTAAAGGGTCTTATTTGTTTATCTATAAAGAGGAAAATGGAATTGTGAATGCATAACAATGATGTCTGATTAAAAATAAGTATAAAAAGAGATAAAAAGCTTTCACACAAAACTTGAAGAAACTCCATGATGAAGAAAATCCAATAAAGCGAATCATCTTCAAGAAAGATAAATTAGAAGAAACGCTTTAAGATTCATTTCAAATATTCTTAAGTGTATTATTTGCTTTAAAGTTGTGTATCTGCTTATTTAGAAGCATCTTATAAACACAACCTTGTTTATCTTAACCTTTGGTTAATTTCCTTGAGATACTAAGTTTAGTCATAATTCTCAACAAGTCATTGACAGTTAGTCTTTGAGTTGTATTTCCTCGAGAGACTAAGTTAAAGTAAGAATTCTCAAGAAGTCTTAGATAGATTGTCTTTGAATTTTGTAATCAGTTTAATTATTGGATTAAGTCATTGTTGAGAAGGAGAAATCACTCAGGCGGGTGGTTTAGATGTAGCTTTATTAACAATGAACCAAGATAAAAATACTTGTTTTATTTATCTTTGTCTTATCTTTGCTGTTGGTGTTCTTGGGTTGTAAAAAGATTTAAATCTAGAAACCCAATTCAAACTCCCATTTTTGTGTTTCTCGAACCTTTAAGGAGAAACATCAACCTCGGGGAGAAAACTAAAAGAATCCTCTTCCAACAAAGAGGATACAATCTACTTAAAGGCATCTTTCGAGGGAGATACTGTCCCAGGTATCAAATCACGTTGTCATACCTCGAAAAAAGAATACAACCTCGCAAAATGCAACCGTACGCTAATGGATGGACTAATAGAGTCGCCACCAAACTTTATTTATTCCCAAAGAGGGAAAGAGAAAATATCGATAAAACCCCTAAAAGAACGACTAAGATTATGGTCATCGTAACCAAATCAGGGCTCAGGAGTCGATTATGCAAGAGAAAGGTATTAGAACCCCTCACGTCTGTTGTACTCAACGGGAACCATTTATTTAGTTGTGTGAGATAGTGTTTACTTTTTAAATGTTAGATTTTGTGAGTTATTAAGTGGGAAAATAATAAGACAAAAAGATTTATTTTTTATTAGGGTGCTTGACGAGACTTTGAATCTCGCTCCTACGTATCTCTGGGTGAGATGGAGAGCTCAAGGCTATGCAATTCTGGGTAAAAAATGTTTCTTTATTGGTCGATTTTAGCGAAAGCTATTTTATCTCAATCGCCGGGAAAATATTGCTTGCTACCCAAAATAGGTGAGAAGCGGGCGTTTGCATCAAATTGAATGGATTTCTACACATCGACATTCACAGGAAAATGTCACTTATATCAACTCACACATTTGTGGACGAAGCATTGTTTTGCATAATCTCGAGACAAAATATCTTTCATTGGAAAAAGTGTTTTAGGATCGCGCAGCGGCGAGAAAAGAGTTTGATGTGTTTGAAATATTTTTGGGTGATGACGAGAGTTTGGACGGGCGAGAACTACATCTCGTTTCCCAACTCTCGGGAGCTCGTGGAATACACCATGTTCCTTTTTCATCTTATTTTGTGAAAAATGTCTAATGGTTTTAGGTCTTTTTGAGTTTATTTGAGAAAATGCACTCGACGTTGATCGAGGTGCATTACGCGTTGTGGAATTGGTTGAAGGATGATGAGTGTTTGGATTGGAGAGAACTACATCTCGTATCCCAACTCTCAAGAGCTTGTGGAATACACCCCGTTCATTTTCATTCGATTTATTGAAAGTGTTGAATAATGATTAAGTGTTTTTGTATTTTTATTGGGAAAAAGGCTTGACGTTGGATCAAACATTTGATTATTGTTGCGAGAGGTTGGTTTGAGGGTTTGAAAATGATTTGAATGTGGAAAGTTAATGAAGATGATTAGTGGAAAATATTTGAAAAGATTGAGGGTGAAATAGATTTAGAATTGAATGGTGGAAGCTTGGTGTTGACAAGTGCTTTTGAAAATGAAACTTGGTGTTGACCAAATTTTTTTATTGTTTGAAAATGTTGATTTTATTTTTGTCTATTATTTATTTAGTTCATCTTAAATAACTAAGAAGAATGGAAATAAAAGCGAGAAAATAAATACAAATTACAAACAAGAGATGGGGGTACATTTTGTCAATATGGAGTAAGAAAATGAGTAAAATGCAAGTCCATCAAACAAGTAAGTAAACCAACAAGGATCTCATTGTAAGAAGATCCAAGAGTAAGCCGTGAGACTGGAAATACCGGAATCAAAAGTGCCGAATTTAGCGCTATGTTAAGCTAACTTAAAGTGAATTCATGTAGAAATCACTCTATAAGAAGTCGAGTAACAAAATCTATGCGTTTGAACGATTTTCAAAAATTAAATTGAATTTTAACTCTGAAATCGCAACGCAATAACATGCAACACCAACCAAAGTACTTTACATTGACATATGAACATGAATTAATATAACTACAATCGATTAATCAATTAATTTAAAATAGTAATAATAATTAATTACTAACTAAATAATTGAACTAATCAAAAAATAAAAGAATAAATAAAAAACAAAAAACAAAATAGAAAACATGTAAATGTTGACATGGGGTTGTCCTAGCAAATAGAGCCCAAAGCCCACTACAATCCTTAATCCATACAAAACCAAGATAGAGAAAATAGAAACAAAAATAAAATGAAAGTAAAAATAAATAAACAAAAACATAGTAAAAAAAAAACAAGTGGAGGCAGCGCCTGCACTGCTGCTCCTTACTACACAATTTTTTTAATAAAAAACTTAACACCTAACTATCCAAATAATACACATGGCATCATTCTTTTTTTTTTTTCCAAATGATACACTTAAATGAAACAAAATAAGTGAAATAGCTACCAAATATATACATATTAAATGAATGAAAAACAAATAAAACTCACACAAATTTCTCTCTCTCTCTCTCTTCTCTCTTCTCTCTCTCTCCTTTTTTTAACAACAATAAAACAAACACCAAAGCAAATGAACTCACTGAATCAATATGAACAAAAGAGATATTAAAGAAAGAGTTAACGTACAACGTCGAAGCTGACTCGGAAAAATGATGTGTAGTGGTGGTGAGATTTTGTAGTGTAATGATGTTTATGGAGATGGATCCATGAGAGAATCAAAAGGAAAAGTGAGGTTTTGTGTTTATGAGTGAAAGAGTGAATGTTTTATGTGAGTTCAAGATTTATGAAGGATGAATAAAAGAGATGAGGAGTTATGGTTGGTTGTGGTTTCATGAAGTCTGAGATGGAAAATGGTAGAATATAGGAATGAGCTTATGGTGGTATGAAAATGGCTTATGGTTGTTGAAAATAGAGTGACAAGGTGGTAGTTTTATGAAGGAAAAAGTTTGTTTGGTTATGTTTTCATGGTGTGTGAAGTATGAGCTAGTGAAAATATGGAGGATGTATATGGTTGGAATAAATGAAATAGCATGAGAGGTTTTATGAAGATGATAAAGAGTTTTGAAATAAAGTGTAGTTGATGGAGTAAAGTGAAGGCTTTTATGGTTTTGTGGAAGTTGTGTTGTGAATGGCTAATAATAGCATGAAGATAAGAGATGATGTAAGGTATGTGTAGATGAAGAAGGAATAGTGTGCATGGATTGAGGTTGTCTACATGAGAGAAAAAAACAAGGTTATGGTTTTATGATGTGAATGAAGAAGTGAGTTTTGGTGTAATGAAGAATGGAGGTTTTGTTGATGTGTGTGGTTTGTGTTGTTATGTTGAGGAAAGGGATGGTATGTGAAGAAAATGGAGGTGAAGTTGTGACATAGTAAGAAGGTGAATATGAGTTACTGCAACTTTGAAAGAAAAAATTAAAAAATTACATGAGTTGGACATGAATAGTAATGGTATCCACAAGGAAACTCAACCCTTTTGCTCTTTCAAAATTTTCAACCCCTACTAAGTGAGAGGATAACAAATGGGGGTGAGGTGGAATCCATGAAATTGAGTGAGACAGTAACTGATATTTAGTGCCGCTTGTTGAGGTTTGGTTGGTCCGTCCCCTTTTCAATTTCACAACGCTGAGTATATATATGGATGAATACTAGGGTTTCTTTATTCTTTACAATTAAATAAAATAAAATAAAATAGTGTTCTTTTGGAGTGATTTTAGAGACAAAAACAATAAAATAAAATAAAATTAGACACTAAAAACAATCACACAAAAATCGAAACAAAACTACATTTAATTCTATTTAATTATTTCAAGCATTTTGACAAAAAAATAAAAATAAAAAGATTTAAAATAAAAAATAATTGGACGAAAAAATGATCAAAAAATTAAAATGAATGCACCAAAATGATCAGCGCGAAATAAAATTCTCGAAAATATATTGATTTTGATCAAACTTTGAAATGAAAATGACCGGCTAAATTGCTCAGGCTGATCAAAATACGAGCGAAAAAGGAGTCGAAAAATAAAACGAGCATTCCAGATTGATTTACGCTGACCGTAGATTAATAAAATTGATGTCTGCAGGGTCGATTTTGAAATTTTTTACCCGCTAATTTCACGTACATTTGAAAGTTAATTAAATCGATCTGTCTGTAAATCCGAAAAATCATATCGGTCGATATTTTGGGCATTATGCAAAATAAAATGTATGATATGATATGCAAATGATATAGATGTCACGATGTGTGCATCGATTTATTGAATGAGGGGCAAAATTAGGGTATGAGAGTTTGCCTCTATTTAAGTATCTTTAAACCAGAGAATATAAAGAAGGTTAATCTTCGTATGATCGCAATGGGAGATATTTAAATACTAAAAGATCCTAATTTTGTCCCTGAATGCAAATGATATGGTATGAATGCACAAAGGACTTTTTTTTTCATTTTGGTTTGCTAGGGATATGTGTAACACCTCAAAATTTGCCCTCATTTCTTGGGACTAGCTTAGCATATTGCATTTCATTTTTTTAGGACATTAGGCATTTGCATATTGCATAGCATATGAGAACAAGCAAGTCATCCTCTAAGGTCTTGTCAGAGATAGAGGGGTTAAGAGGTTCAAGCCTGAGGGTCTTATTGAATTGATCACCAACCATCTAAAGGTATGTGCTTCAATTAGGGTTTTCTTGATCTCTCAAGGAGGTTGAACATTATCTTATTGGCAAGGGTACATCATCATCATCATGGTTATGTCATTCTCAAGGGGCTCATTGTTCATGCTCAGATTCCTCTGGATTAGGGTTTTGACCTCTGGTCAACCCTAATCAGTGCCATTCTTTCAACCAGGGATTTTCAAGAAGATGAGGTTATTTGCTTGGATGAGGATCATATGATTATTATGTGAAGATTACAAGAGCTAGGGTTTAATTTTGGAGCCAATTCCTCAAGTGGTTGAGGCTCAAGCTGATCAGAGCACTTCTAAGTCATCTGTCATCCAGAAAGTCAACAGAAAGTCAACTGAGGGCTAGGAGGGGGAGAAATGATTTTTAACACTTCATTCATGTCTCAAAGAGGCTTATTTATCATGTCAAATGCCTATCTTGAATAATTTGAGGCCAGATCAAAAGTTTCCAAAAATGGAAAGTGACCTGTAATTGAAAGTTTCCAAAAATGGAAAGTTTTTGGTCCAAATTCAACTTGATCTTACATCATCAAATAAGCTTCAAAATGAAATTTTGTCCAACATGAGAGTTGAAGATCTTTCTCTCCCATTTCCAAAAAGTCCAAGATCATGAGCATCTGATGAATGGTTGAGGAGATATGATCCAATCATTGTCAAGTGTGCATGAGACTTCAAAAGGCCATAACTTTTGGCTCATAACTCCAAATTGAGTGCTCCTTTTTGCCAAATTCTTCTCATGACATGAACTTTCCAAATCATTCATCACATTACATGAAAATTCATCATATGATCATATGCATATTCATGCCCATTTTGGAGGGAAAATGCTAAATTTAAAATTGGTGCATTTCATGAACTAATTTCCATTGCCATTGTGTGCATGAGGTGTTTTAAGTGAATTTGAGCTCTCATTGGTTATTGTTCACGTATGCATGCTCCATACACCTCCATTTTCCAAATTTTGGTCACACACTCTATTTCACTTAATCACAATTAAGCAAGCTTAATTAAGTTTCTCAGCATGATTAGGACATCATATAAATACTAAATCCTAACAGAATTGTTCATTATTCACCATTTCTAGATCTAAAATCTTCTTCCCTCCAAATTCTTCTCTCAATCCAAATTCAAATTTCTTCCACATAACCTTGCTATTTTCTTGCATATTCTTGTTCTGTGACATTGATTTGGTGTAGATCAAGCTCTTAATTGCAGCATTTGGCCAAGATTCGTGTGGTGCAAGCTCAAGAACACAAGTATGGAAGTTCAGATTTGAGCAAGATCTAAGCCACTACAAGCTCCAATTTCTTCATAAAGCTTCATAACAGTGATAGAGGAGTGGATTTGAAGCTTGCCAGGCCTTGAAATTGCTGAATCCAGAAGTTGATCTTCAAGAGGTACTTTAGTAGCTTTAACTCATTGCTTGAGTTGCTTTGCTTTGCTCGTGGTTGGCATACCACTTAGGTAACTTCCTATTCTCCATGTAGTCTGGAAGACCTGTCATGTTATTTTGGCAGACACCAGTCTGAAGCCCTCCTTAAGAGGCAATGTTTGTGCTTGTTTATCTTTGTGCCTTGTACATGTAAAGACCTCCTAAGTGAAGAGGCATTGGCAGATAGAAGGGATGTGCAATCCATCCCCTGCTATTCAGTTGAGTCTTTCATCTTGCTCGCACTACGTGCTGATGCATTTGAATAAACACCCAAAATCTTGTATATAGAGTCAGTCATTGTGGAGTAGAGTCCCACATTCTGGACTCCCACACATTCTTTGATTCAAGCTCACCCAGGCCTGGGTTAAGAGCTATGAGGCGTAACCCTCATCTCCATTTCATCTGCTCACCTTAACTCTCAATGTTAGAGGTTAAGAGCCTGACCACCCCTTTCAGTATCTAGCTTGTTTGTCAAGGTCGATATGACCCCTTGACTAAAGCCCAACCTTGCTTGAGCCCCTTGGTTGTGTATAGTGTGTGCCGATTGCTTTTGATGTTTATCTGTTTTGCTTCTCATCTCCTTTCTGTAGGAGTCGTATGATCAACTTTCAAGGAAGTTGAATGTACGTAGAGATAGACTTGAGTTGACTCACTGCCTGTGTGAGTCAAACTCTTGTTAGAAACCTCAACCTAGGACTATTGTGGATTGCATGGAAACTTTTAGGCTCGAGTCAGTCTCCTTTTTAGTTGTTATTTCCCGGTCTCTGGTTTAGGAGAAAGTTTCTCCCCTGTTAAGGGGAACTACGTCGCCCTGATCCTCATACCAGATGAGGTACATAGGCAGGAGATCGTGCGAGATCTCTCCGGGCACCCTTTTTCTTTTTGTGTTTGTTTGTGTGGAGTCTGATGTAAGTCCAGCGATTGGCATTCGGTTTCCTTGTTTGTGTTTGTTTGTGTGGAGTCTGATGTAAGTCCAGCGATTGGCATTCGGTTTCCTTGTTTGTGTTTGTTTGTGTGCTTGGAGTCTGATGTAAGTCCAGCGATTGGCATTCGGTTTCCTTGTTTGGGTTTGTTGTTTGGAGTCGGACGTAAGACCAGCCATTGGCAGTCTGTTTCCATTTGCGTGTTTGCTTTGACGTCTCAACGTCTGTGCGTGTGTTTTATTTCGGCGTGCGTTAGCCGAACTACGGCTGCTCTGATTCTCATTCCAGATGAGATACGTAGGCATAGGATGCGATGTCCTAGCGAGCCCGTTCCCATTTCCCCGAACTACGTCGACTCTGATGTTTGTTTCTGACAAACTACGTAGGCCTATGATGCGACATCCTGCCGAGTCCGCATCCGTCTTCTTCCATCTGTTTATTCCAGTGTGTGTGCTTTCTTTGAGCAGTTATTCAGCAACCTTATTCTATTCCTTTCTGAGCGTGGATCCCGTCGAGTACGACGGACGTGAGGGGTGCTAATACCTTCCCCTTGCGTAACCGACTCCCGATCCTATCAATCTCCGGTCGTAAGACCATTTCCTTTCCAGGTTTACTTCGAGCGTTTCCTTTCCCTCTTTTGGGATAAATAACGCACGGTGGCGGCTCTGTTTGTTTGTTTTTCTCGCCGGTTGTTTTTCGCGGATGCGACAATATGCTGGGATATGAGATGAACCCTAGAATGATGTTATGATGAATGAAGAATGAAAGGTGAACTCGTGGGGAATGAATGAGATATACGGTAATGATGATCCACGGGAAACGAAAAGGATAACAAGGGTGAAGACTCATTGGGGATGATAATTTGCTGGAGAAAAGACATTAGGGAAAATGCCAACGGTGTTGGACTTTTAAAGACAGAGTTCCAGACGACGACGGACTTTAAAAATTACAGAATGCCAGACGACGTTGGACTTTTAAAATGATAGAATGCCAGACGATGTTGGACTTTAAAAAGGACAGAATGCCAGACGACGATGAAGTTTAAAAGATAGAATGTCAGGCAGTGTTGGACTTTAAAAGATAAAAAACTAGATGAGACTGGACTTTAAAAGATGAAAAGCCAAATGGGACTGGACTTTTACTCGTAGGCATCAGTAACATATATACCGACTTCAAACGGAGTTTTCAGGACGAAACTGGATTTTAACTGAAGGTGTCAGTAAAATTGATCGCGACTTTGGTAAGTCTATGTGAATCGTGACTGCAGGTGCACAGTCCTATCGTGTAGTTTTAAAGATTATCGAACCCAGAAGGACTAATAATCGAACATATCATGGTCTGAGGTTACTATGTAAATCTAAGGCGAATGATTGTTCTAAGATTGGAGGGATGAAGAGAAATAACTATAAAATAGAATAAAGATAAAGATATAAGATATAGGGGATATCGGTATGTAATACATCAAACCTCGGGGATTCGATAGATAGTTGGTGTAATCTTATGGGTTAAAATATTCTTCAGTAGAAATTGTTTATAGAAAGGACTTAGCCTCACACTCTCGTTTTATTGACTTCGACCATACACCTAAACCAGAATGCTCGCTCTCGTGGTCTCATTCTGAATTTAAAAGTACTTTTTGAATATAGATAAAGTCTAATTAATCCTAAAGCGCTCTCGCTGTATTTAGGATCAATGCCTAGTTTCAGCTATCTGGTTAAAATCTCAAACTCTCGTTTTTATTGACCGTAGCCTTAGTTTGTTTTGTACTCTCGTACGAAAAATAATTTGATTAAAATAAGAAACTAAAATCGGAAAAATAAGTTTTATAAAAACTAACACCAATTATTTATTGAATCCCGTTGTTTTGACGGTCTTTACATACCGATCTCTAAGGGTTTAGCCGGACATAGATCTGGTGACAGACATGGAAATTGGGGAGTTAAACATATAGTAAGGCATAAATAAATAAAACAGTAAACAATAATAAACCTGGATTGCAATTTAAGAACTGGAATTGAATCTTGAATCTTCGATTAAATAATTTCGGCAGGCTTTGGCAATGAATACCTCTTACAATTAAATCCCAAATGCGTGAAAAATAATAAATTGTAATAGTCCCCGATGTGGAGAAACTATCACTTTTATAGTGGTAAGAAACTGCCTAGAAAACTAAAAGAAAAATAAAGCAAAACAAAAATTAAGCGTAAACTAAAAACTGGAAGAAGCGAGAGAGAGTTGTGCGAGTCTGAATGGTCTCCTTTTTATATCCTTTTCATGTTCCTCAAATGTAGCAAGAGTGGTGGAAACCGTGGCTAAAAAGGGGGCGAAAAAGTAGGAATAGTTGGGAGACTTGGTTGTGGCGGTTGCCACAACCCTAAATCCATGATGAGTGGCGAGCGCCACTCTTGTAACAATTTCCACCCCACTTTTCAAGGGCTGATGGCATGCGCCACCTCCCTTGTGGCCCAATGTGGCAGGCGCCACTTCCTTTGGGTAATGGGCGCCACAAGCCCATGTGCTTTGGTGGCCCATTATCCCATTGGATGGTTCATTTTTTTTTCTCTTTTCTTGCCTTTTTCTTTCCTTTTTGCTATTTCCCATTTTTCTTACTGTAAACCTTTTAATTGATGAATACCTGCAAATAAACATAAAATACTGTGTAATAAATAGTGTTAATAGAGTAAAAAGCGGTGCATATAAGGCCAAAAATACGATACATTTTCGTGTTATCAAACTCCCCCATACTTAAACCTTTGCTTGTCCTCAAGCAAATGCCATGTACATGAATAAAAAGTTTTATAAAATATTTTCAGCGTACATTATCAAGACTTGTAGAAAACACAGTTGCATGTGGATACTCACTCTAGTCCATAAATTTACTTTGGTTCAAATTTGTATTAACAGGTACTAACTTCCACACTAAGGGTATCGTTAGAACACAAAGTCGCAATGTTGCAACCATAAGTCTCCCTCCTATACAAACCAATCCGAATCATGTTGCCATGCCTAAGCCTACCTTACTAAACCTTCTTTTCATTCTTTTTCATTCTGACACAATCACATTAAGCCCGCTATCCTTTCACATTCATAGCAAGATAGTCTGTTAGTGACTATGATCTCATCATTATTTGTTTCTTTATTTTTTTTCGCACTTTGGCTCAAATAACATTTGAAGCTGGTTATACCGTTGGGCTAAATGACCGGGTGAGGGTCACCTAACTTAGAGGGAACAACGTTTTTCATACATTTTGTAATCTTTTCTTCTTTTAAGCCTGAAAATCATACACTTATTTGCATCGACTTCTTGCGTAGTGTGTGCTTAGGATGATGCTGACTGCTAGATGAACTACTTAAGGAAATATTAAAGGGTAGAATTTAAGGCTATGGCATGACAAGTACTCAAATCGATCTAATATTTGGGAGATTTAAGGTGTTAAAGCAATACCGATGTTATAAAGCTTTTCCAAATCTCTACAATTCAACCTCGGTTTTATTTATAGTTCAGAGTTTTCAAAAGATGCACTATATTTCTAAGTCTAGATTTTTGCAAATATTTTTGTATGACTTAAGTAAATAGGAGAATTAGTAAACGACGGAAACCACACATAAAGACTCGACAACACATTGATATTTAACTCGACTGACACCTTAACAAAAATTAAAATAACCATAAAAATTATAAAATAACAAAAAGTAATAGCAATAATATAAATCTAACTAGAAAGCGGTAAATAAAAGGCGGTAAAGCTTCCTCCCCCATACTTAAATCTTGCATTGTCCCCAATGCAATGACGTAAGATAGGAAAGAAAGGTAGAACCTGGTTTATTCTGCTACTGACGCCTTCTGCCACATGTACGTGGATGTCCACCGTTCCCTGGCTGATGAGGTGGAGTATCTTTCAGGAGATCTTCCATACGCATTGTCAGTGTTGCCATTTCATCGATCAAGCCAGACATGTTTTGTTCGGTCATGAAGGCATAGTCGTGTTGATCATGCTGCATGTGGCGTAGGAGTTGCATCATTTCAGTTTGCTAAGCTCCCACGGTTTGGAGTTGTAGGTCTCGCTGGGCGTCTAATTCTCTACACCGCAGCAGTTCAGCATAGATCTCTTCAAGAGTGGTTGGTGCCACATTTCTTCTTGGTCTATGACTGGAAGATCTACCTGCAACATTTTCAAATGAAGTGTGTGTGGTGTACGGGTCAGTAGCGGGAGCCGTTTGCTCTGGAATGTGATCCTCATCGGTGTCCCCGCCAGCAGCTACATTCTCAGGAATGTGTGCGGGGACTTGGTTATCCACTAGATCCTCAAGATAAAGATAATTGTTTGCGTTGCGCACATCTGTGCGATTTGGATTTGGGAGGATAATATTTTGTAAAACATTATTATAAATTATTAAATTATATCTATCTTCACTTCTCGTTTTACTAGTTTCGTGTTCCTTGCCATGTTAATGTCAATGGCATGACGCGGGAGCGGGGTTAGCCTGGAGAATTTTTCTTCGAGTCCGAGGACTCTGGCTATGGAGGTTATAAAACCTCCAAAAATAATCGGGGCTCGCCTTGCATGGACAATGGTCTGCATGTGAGCTAGCATAAAAGGTACGATGTTCAACTTTTGTGGCAAAAATGTGGCGAACAAATAGAAGAGTTCTCTTTCGTTCACCTTGTTAGTATTCGCTCGGCCGAAAATGGTGCATGCCAATCTTTGGCGAAAATATCTAATAGCCGGGATTTGAATTAAGGTGACTCTGTTTCCCTCAAAACTATGAGCGACTGTACCGATTATTGCCCTCCAAAATGGTTGGGAGGCGCGTTGACATCCCTCAGTATCTGGGACCTCACTCACTACACCATCCCCATGGGGAAAATGCAGCAGGTCCGCTAATTGGGAAAATGTAAGGGCATATTCGACGTTAAATAAGCGAAACTGGACAGTCCCACTGGAGCAGTTTGTGTTGGATGTGGGACTAAAGATTAATGAGCTTAGGAATTCTAATTTTAGTTGAGCATAGACAGGGTCCTTGAGAGATAGAAAATAATTCATGTTTAAAATATATAGCATATAGTTAACACTATTTTGAATTCCTAAGGCATATAAATAATGTCATCGGCATACCTTGTCGATTCGATCTTTCTGGCGCTTAGAGACGTGTACATCTCCTCTTGTAATTCGCCCGACTCGCCGTTTCTGAACACTATTTCCTATTCCCTCATCTGTGACATAATGGATTTTACATTCCTTGTGTAATATAGTGAGAATAGAGCAAGAGAGGAGAGAAATATGTGAATGAGAGTTGTGAATTATTGAGGTAATATGGGTGGTTTATATATAGGTGAAGGTGGTTGGAAAATTAATTGGTACATAAATAGCATTAATCATATTCAATGCCTTGGTCCACAAGATTTGAAAATTGGTTGAATGACTTTAAGCATTGTCTGCATGCAAGGAACATTTCATTAAAGGTGAGTTGAATGGACCAAAGCACACAGCCTGCGCGTGCAGGCTTGTGTAGTGGCCTGCGCCACTTTTGGTGTGTGTGGCGGACGCCACTAGGGCCCTGTGGCGGGCGCCACAACCCTCACATGGGTGCCACAACTGTGTGTGGCAGGCGCCACATGCAATATGGTTTCCCATGCGTGTGCTTTTATTTTTTTCTTTGACCATGCAATTTTTAATTTACCAATAAATATAGTGTATGGGAATAAAAAAACATGACACATTGGAATGGAATTTAATCGCAACATTGACGAGTAAAAGAATCGGGTAGGCGGGAAAAGATGAAATAATCTGTCTATTGAAATAAAAGGAAATGAAGTAATTAAATAAATTCCAATGTATAAAAGTAAACAACAATAAAATTTCAACATGAAAATAAAATAAAATGAAAATCAGTAAATCGGTAACTCTATAGTAAATCAACCATTACAGCGACTACTGGTAGGAGGAGCGAACGAGTAGAAGTGCTGGTAAATGTGATCCAGGTTCTCTGTCACTACATCCAAAAAGCCGTGGAATTCCACGCGTAGGGTGCTCAGCTCGCCTCTTAGATTGGCGACATTTGTCTGAACAACTTCGATGGCAACAACATGATCAGTGAGAGGTGCAGCAGGTATAACTGGGGCATGTGATTCAACATCAGAGAGATAATTGTCAAAGTGGTCGTAGATTTGGGGTGTCTCTGGTGGAGAGGGTGGTGCATCTAGTGGTCCATCCAAATCATAGAGCCAATTATTCCTATCATGTACACTTGTCCTAGGATCTGGCAGGGTAAACAAGTGCACTACTTCGTGATTGATTAGAAACTCAAACACGTCTGGACCTAGGTTCCTAATGATATCGGTGTTGAAGTAAAAGTCAATATTCATTGGTCGTATTCCACCTAAAGGGGTAAGCCTAATAAGTGGTTGTCTCAGTCCGATGGCATTTGCTATCATGGTTACTAAACCTCCCACTAAGATTGGTCCATAGTCCTCTTGTGCCATACGATACATATTAGCTATCATAAATGTAACAACGTTAACAGGTCGGGCCTGTGATGTGCAGTACATTATGAAAAGTTCGTCTTTGGACATAAAGGTTCTGTTCTATTCCTTTCCAAACAAGGTGTGAGCTAGGATCTTATGGAAGTAACGAATCACAGTGTTATGGATATTCTCTGAATGCATAAGGTTTGGCTCAGGGTGGTCGTTACCTGTGATGCTACCCCAGAAGAGATCTAATTGATGGTCTACTAGCATGTCTTCCTGGGTGATGGTAAAGGTATCAAGTCCATGAGGGCAATCTAGGAGTTCAACCATTTCTCTGTGGGTGTAGCGGTAATCCATATTAAACAACCTAAAGGTGATTAGGCCTTTGTTAAGTCCAATACCATGGTTTGGCAGGTGCACTAGGGAGCTTAGGAATTCTAAGGTCAACCTACTGTAGGAACTAAATTTTCTCTTCATAGCAAAGGTGTCCCAACCTAGTTAGTTAGTTAGGAACATAACACTGTCTCTTATACCTAACTTGCTCATAGAGCGTCCATCTAGGTACAAGGTTAGTGTCATTTCTCTCTGAGCTAGAGCCTCAAAACATCTCCTTTGAGCTCTGCCTCTGAAGACTATATCTATGTAATCTACTTGTTGCATTGCGATAGTCAGTAGCTAGATAAAATCAAGTAGATAGTAGCATTAATTAGTAATGGTCAATAATATAGAAATGTACCGATTAACTTTATGAAAAATAAATAAAGAAGAAAACAAATAAATGAAAATTAAGCAATAGTAATAATTATAAATTTATGATGAAATTAAATAGTTAAAAATAGAGTGTGGGTTGTCTCCCACCAAGCGCTTTGTTTATTGTCGTAAGCTCGACAAAAATAGGATAGGTGTTATTCTTTCGAATGAGCGTGAGGCTCTACAAACTTAAGATTCGCAATGAAATCGTTTTTATCACCGTTATGGTAATGTTTCAAACATTGGTCATTTACTATGAATGGTTTGCTCGTTTTTCCTTTTATCTCTATTGCTCAATTCGGAAAGATATTGGTAATTTTAAAGGGACCGAACCATCTAGAACGAAGTTTTCCGGGAAAGAGTCTGAGGCGGGAGTTAAATAGGAGTACTTTGTCACCTTCCTTAAACTCTTTCCTTAATATGCGACTGCCATGCCATTTTTTTTGTTCTTTCTTTATAGATTCGGGCATTCTCATACGCATCTAACCTAAGTTCTTCTAGTTCGTGGATATCTAATATTCTTTTCTCAACTGCGACAGTGTAATTGAGATCAAGGGTATTAATGGCCCAATAAGCTTTATGTTCTAGTTCTACCGGCAGATGACATGATATTAAATAAACTAGCTTGAAAGGTGTGGTTCCTATTGGGGTCTTATAAGCTGTCCTATATGTCCACATGGCTTATGGTAATTTTTAGGACCAATCTTTCCTAGAGGTGGCAACTGTCTTTTCTAAGATTTATTTAATTTCTCGGTTCGATACTTCTACTTGCCCACTCGTCTGTGGGTGGTAGGGTGTTGCTACGCGGTGCCGGACTCCATATTTCACGAATAGCTTTTCAAAGATTTTTAAAATAAAATGGGAGTCACCATCACTGATGACAAGTCTCGATACTCCGAATCTAGGGAAGATTATTCGCTTAAAGTGTCTAATTACCACTCGTGTGTCGTTTGTTGGAGAGGCAATGGCCTCAATCCATTTTGATACATAATCGACAGTAACAAGGATGTATTTGTTACCAAAAGAAGATGGGAAAGGTCCCATAAAATCGATTCCCCAAACATCGAAGACTTCTACTTCCAAAATGCCTTTAAGAGGCATCTCGTCGCGTCTAGATATGTTGCCAGCGCATTGACACCGGTCGCAATTTATGATCGTGATGTGGACATCTTTCCACAGAATGGGCCAAAAGAGGCCGGCTTGCAAGATCTTAGCACAAGTCTTCGAGGTGCTTGCATGTCCTCCAAAAGGAGTAGAATGACAGTGGGAAATTACGTTTTCTACCTCATCTTCTAGGACACATCTGTAGAAAATGCCATCGGCGCCTCTTTTGAAAAGTAGAGGCTCATCCCAATAATAGTGTTTAAGATCGTGGAAGAATTTTTTCTTTTGTTGGTAGGTCAAGTCTGGCGGAAGCACCCTGGCTGCTAAGTAGTTGACGAAATCAGCGTACCATGGTAGTGTGGTTTGGGTGTAAATTGCTTCCACTACTTCGTTTGTTTTAATATCCTTATGGGTTAACACATCTTTAGCTGTATTTCTTTCCAATTGGGCTATGAGTCTTTCGTATGGAAAGTCATCGTTTATAGGCACTCATTCAGGTTCAATACCTTCCATTCTTGACAAGTGATCGGCCACGATGTTTTTCGTGCCTCTTTTATCCTTGATTTCTAGGTAAAACTCTTGTAATAGTAAGATCTACCTTAGGAGTCTTGGTTTGGCGTCTTTTTTGTTTAACAGGTATCTAATTGAAACATGATCGGGATAGATAATTATCTTTGCTCCTACTAGGTAGGAGCGGAATTTATCCAGAGCGAACACTACGGCTAAAAGTTCCTTTTCTGTGGTGGCATAGTTCATCTGTGCGGGGTCTAGGGTTCTACTTGCATAGTATATTGCATGAAGTTTCTTGTCCATTATTTGTCCTAAGACTGCGCCTACAGCATAGTCACTAGCGTCACACATGATTTCAAACGGTAATATCCAATCAGGTGGTTGCATGATAGGTGCGGTAATAAGAGCTATTTTCAGTTGTTCAAACGCCGCTAGGCATTTGTCGTCAAAGATGAATTCAGCGTCTTTCATCAATAGACCAGTCTGTGGTTTTATGATTTTTGAGAAATCTTTAATGAATCACCGGTAGAAACCGGCGTGTCCTAAGAAGCTTCGGATTTCTCTTACGGTTTTCGGAGGCTAGAGGTTTTCTATAACTTCTATTTTGGCCTTGTCGACTTCAATACCCTTCTTAGATACTATGTGTCCGAGCACGATTCCTTGTCGGGCCATGAAATGGCATTTTTCCCAGTTTAGCACTAGGTTCACTTTTACGCATCTCTTTAGTACCATTTCAAGATTCGATAAGCAACCTTCAAAGCTCTGTCCGCATACAGAGAAATCGTCCATGAAGAATTTCATGATGTCATCTATGAAATATGCGAAAATTTCCATCATGCATCTTTGGAATGTTGCAGGAGCGTTACACAGTCCGAATGGCATTCGTCGGTAGACGAATGTACCATATGGGCATGTGAAGGTCATTTTCTCTTGGTCGTCGGGATGAATAGGAATTTGGAAAAATCCCGAATAACCGTCTAGGTAGCAGAAGTGAGAATGCTTAGTCAATCTTTCAAGCATTTGATCGATAAAAGGTAAAGGAAAATGATCCTTCAAAGTGGCTTTGTTTAATTTTCTATAATCAATACACATTCTACTTCCAGTAACCACTCTTTGTGCTATAGATTCTCCTTTTTCATTGTTAACAACTGTGACGCCTCCCTTCTTTGGTACGACATGTACTGGGCTGACCCATGGATTGTCGGATATTGGGTAGATAATGCCCGTTTCTAACAGCTTTTGCACTTCTTTCTTTACTACATCACTCATAATGGGTTTTATCCTTCTTTGATGTTCTCTAGAGTTCTTACTATCTTCCTCTAGCATTATGCGATGCATGTATATGGAAGAGATTATTCCTTTTAGATCTGAGATATTATAGCCTAAAGCAGTTGGGTATTTTCTCAAAACATGTAGAAGCTTTTCGGTCTCTATCTGCCCTAAGTTTGCATTTACGATTACAAGTCGCTCAAGTTCAGTGTCTAGGAATTCATACCTTAGATTTTTGGGTAACGTCTTAAGTTCTAGGGCTGGTTTCCTTAGGCAAGACATATGATCGGGCGTTAGTGCTAGGCATTCGCTTAGGCTCTCATCTTGGTATTCCTTACTTAAATTTTCATCTTCAAAAGTAGGAGGCCTTGGAATTTTCAGTATTTCGGAGTATGATGCTTGCTCATTCTCCATTTCTCTTATGCATTCGTCGATGACATCTAGTAGACAACAAGAGTCGTCTATGGCTGGTGCCTTTAGGAATTATGTCAAAATGAATTCAACTTTTTCCTCACCAACTTCGAATGTTAGCTTGCCTTTCTTAACGTCTATGATAGCTCTGAATGTGGCTAGGAATGGTCTTCCTAATATGATAGGTGTCGCATCTCAAAAAATACGATTCCTCGCGATGGTCGCGGAAAAAATTATGTTCGAACAGAGTCGCCACCGAACTTTATTTATCTCAATGAAGGGGTAGGAAAATATTGATAAAACCTTTAGGAAATGGAATAATGGTCATCGCAACCATATTCGGGTTAAGGAGTGGATTATATAAGGGGAAGGTATTAGCACCCCTTACGTTCGTTATACCCAACGGGAACCTTTTAGTTCTAATTTGTGTTTCGAGTGTTAATTTATGTTTGTTTGTTATCTTTGGGTTATAAAATATTGAAAATAGAAATGGATGGGAACCTCAAAAAGGGAAAGGGAAGGTTTTTTATTAGTGTGCTCGCGAAGATACAACAATCTCCTGCCTACGTATCCTTATGGTATAATAAGGAAATCAGAGCATTCGTAGTTCGGGGAATTACGATTGGTTGGTGTTTTTTATGAACAACTGCTTAGATCGCATCCTAAAGGCTAAACATTGGCTTGTCTACTCTCGGCGGAGGCTTAAGCATTGGTTTGTTATGCGCATTAGAAAGGATTAAATGGTGTTCTTTCTGAAAATAGTTTTGGTCACACGGGGGTGACAAGTTGGATTAATATGTTGGATGTTTTGATTGGTTGAGATGTTTTTGGTTGGATGACGATTACTCGGATAGTTGAGTAAGACAACTCGTATCCTAACAGTCGGGAAAGGGAGTAGAAGACTCTAGACCGCTTTCTGTTTCATCTGAGTAATTATGAAAAGGATTGGATAATAATTAAGGTGTTTTGAATGGATGACGAATACTCGAATGGTTGAGTAAGACAACTCATATCCAAGCATTTGAGGAGAGGAAACGAAGACTCAAGACCATATCCCTTTTCGTAAAATTTATTATGAAATGATTTGACTTACGATATAAGTTGGTGGAAAAATGACAATTGTTTGACTGACCGAGTAAGAGAACTCGTATTCAAACAATTGAGGAGAGAAGTTGAAAACTCGAAGTCATCTCCTTTTTTCATTTCATTATTACGCAATAGTTTGATTTAATCGGGGTTTGGAAGTTTGTAAAGAAATGACAAGTGTTTAACTGACCGAGTAAGAAAACTCGTATTCAAACAATCGAGGGGAGGAGTTAAAGGCTTGAAACCATCCCCCATTTCATTTTATTCATTGTAAGAACGTTTGATTTAATTTATGCTTAAGTGGATTAGAAATGACGATTATTCGACTAACCGAGTAAGAGAACTTGTATTCAAATAATCAAGGAGAGAAATTGAAGACTCAAAATCATCTCCCTTTTAACAACAATGTTTAAACACAAGACACTTTTAACAACAAAGAAATTATAAATGCAAAAATAGAAACAAATCAGTCCAACGATTGCCAGTGTTGAGGATGTCTTCCTGTCTGAATTAATGGAATTATGAGATACTCTATGAAATCTTTGAACTCATTATGACGAGAGCTTAACGTGCACCAACAGGATTTCTTCTGAAAAGGATATGTATCTTTTGTCGATCAATTGTTGCACTTTAGCCTTGAAAGCATTGCAGTCTTCAGTTGAATGCCCTATTGTTCCGGCATGATATCCACATTGCACCTCAGGATCATATCTAGGTGGGTTTGGTTCTGACAATGGCCTGAGAGACTTGGGCTCCATCAGCGAGCTTTGAATCATATATGGCAGAAGTTGACTGTATGACATAGGAATTGGATCGAGAGGAGCATTCCTTCTTTCCGGATTGTTTCGAGGCTTATGCTGGTTCAGATGTTGATTCTGATATCCTTGACCACGAGATCTTTGATTTGTATGAGGAACAGTCCATGGTTGCTTGAATGGTGCTCTAGGCCTTGCCGGTTGCCTATAAGGATAACGTGGTGTTGGAATTGGTGATTGCTGAGAAGGTGAAGAACCATAAGGTCTGGCTGGTGCATCGTGAGAATACCCAACATCTGCCATGACTGCATTTATTTCATCATCTTCTTCCTTTTGGGAATCGCTGAGGGATTCTGTCTCGCTAGCTTGGATGCTCGAGGCGCCTTGGATTCTTCCACTTTTTAGGGCACTCTCGATGCCTTCTCCAATTGTCACTAAGTTAGCGAAGTATGATGCTGCATTGCTAATCATCCTTTCGAAGTATGGACTTTGCAGGGTGTCTCTGAATAATTCCATCAATTCTTTGTCTAAGAGAGGTGGCTCAACGCAAGCTGCTAACTCTCTCCATCTTTGGGCATACCCTCTAAAGGATTCATTGCTCTCTTTAGATAAGGCTCTCAGCTGCATGCGATCAAGAGCTATGTCCAAATTATATTTGTAGTGCTTCAACAAGTCGTTAGCTAGGTCCAACCATGATTGAATGTGACTTCTTTCTAACTTCATATACCAACTCAATGATGCCCCGGTCAAACTGTCCTGGAAACAGTGAATCATTAGCTTATCATCATGGGCATGAGAGGTCATTTTCCAGCAAAACATCACCAAATGGTGCTTTGGACAGCCATCCCCTTTGTACTTCTCAAATTCTGGTACTTTGAATTTTGGGGGTATAACTAAGCCAGGTACCAAACACATGTCTAAAGCATTCAGTTTAGGAGTATCTTTTCCTTCTATGGCCTTGAGTCTTTTCTCTAGCACGCGACATCTTTTAGCAATCTCCTCATCTTATGGTTGTTCAGCATTAACCACTAGGCTTGTTCCATGGGAATCTGGCACGGAGAATGCAAAGTTGTGATACTCAACAGTATCCTGGTAAGAGGAATCTCGAACAATATGAAGTTCCTGTACAACAGAGTTATCAATCGGGGTTCATACAAGTTGAGGTTGGGTAGGATCATTTACTGGAGCCAGCGTAACATTCTCAACCACTGCAGTCTGCTGAATGTTGTCTTCCTTTTTTGATGAAACTATCATAGCTTCTACAAGTTGGTCTAACTAATTTTTCATCGAGTCCACATCTCCCCTCAATGCAATATGACTTTGCTCCAACGGATCCATGGTCTCCCAATAGCTATTTCAAGTCCGATACGAGTGTTGGGAAATCAACTGCAGGTTATGGACGAAGGATGGATGAGTTTTTTTATGTATATTTTTTTGTGAAAAATGATATGCAATGCGTGATGAATGCAGATGCCATGATATGTGTATGAGTGTAGTGACATGTTCAGGATCACAGGTTCAAAGTGTTTTCATATAGATCAAAATAACGGGTAAATGACAGGTATCTCTGATTAATGGAACCCCATGGGTAGGCTCTACAGTTGGTAGGTTCCTAGAGTCATGGATATTTCTTGAGGACGTCACTGCCATGACGAAGACTCGTCGGACAATAGTATCCTTAAGAAGATCTCGTCTAGGTGAGGTCTTTGTATTATCCCAACAAGGAAAACTCCATGGGGACTCTACTACACAACTCTCGAGTCCAAGGTTTTAACAAGGTTCTCAGAGTCATAGATCGAGGTTGGAAATATTACTGTAAGATAGTAATACACCCAAGGGATCTCATCTGATTGGGGCTTTCACATTAACCCAACAAGTATGAAACTTCGTAGGTTAATACTACATAATTGCCGGGTAGGGTGGGTTAACAGGTCCCTAGAGTCATTGATCCAACTGGAAAATACTATCGTCGTGACGAAGACTCGTCAGACAAAAATATCTCAAGAGAATCTCCTTTAGGAGGGGTCTTTGTATCGTCCCAATAAGGAAGACTCCTTGTAGGCATCCACTATGCTGGATAAATAAATCCAGCGTCACCCTTAGGGATTCAAATGGGCTTAACATCCCAACCGATGGCGCTTAGAGGGAGCTTACAAACCTCGCTTTAGGTGCAGCCCCTAAGGGCTCATACTATAAGGAAATAAAGTTGCACCCTCACTAACAGCAATTGCTTTTAGCGCAGTGGTAAGCGCTTGATCCTACACACTATGCAACCACTATCTTAAACTTATGGTTTTTCTCAGACTCGGGTAGAGAGCCTATCTCACAAAGTACCACCAATCAGAGAACCCCAATAATACATAATCAATAAATTACAAAACAATAATTATGACAAAATAATAATAACAAAATAAATAACAAACAAACAAACAAGGTTAACACACAATACAGAAACTGAACTAAATTAGGCTTCACTTTCTTTTGCTTGGAGCCTGTCCCCAGCAGAGTCGCCATCTGTCGCATCTCGAAAAATACGATTCCTCGCGATGGTCGCGGAAAAAATTATGTTCGAAAAGAGTCGCCACCGAACTTTATTTATCCTAATGAAGGGGTAGGAAAATATCGATAAAACCTTTAGGAAATGGAATAATGGTCGTCGCAACCATATTCGGGTTCGGGAGTGGATTACGTAAGGGGAAGGTATTAGCACCCCTTACGTCTGTTGTACCCAACGGGAACCTTTTAGTTCTAATTTGTGTTTCGAGTGTTAATTTATGTTTGTTTGTTATCTTTGGGTTATAAAATATTGAAAATAGAAATGGATGGCAAACTCAAAGAGGGAAAGGGGAGGTTTTTTATTAGTGTGCTCGTGAAGATACAACAATCTCCTGCCTACGTATCCTTATGGTATAATAAGGAAATCAGAGCATTCGTAGTTCGGGGAACTACGACTGGTTGGTGTTTTTTTATGAACAACTATTTAGATCGCATCCTAAAGGCTAAACATTTGCTTGTCTACTCTCGGCGGAGGCTTAAGCATTGGTTTGTTATGCGCATTAGAAAGGATTAAATGGCGTTCTTTCTGAAAATAGTTTTGGTCACACGGGGGTGACAAGTTGGATTAATATGTTGGATGTTTTGATTGGTTGAGATGTTTTTGGTTGGATGACGATTACTCGGATAGTTGAGTAAGACAACTCGTATCCTAAAAGTCGGGAAAGGGAATAGAAGACTCTAGACCGCTTTCTGTTTCATCTGAGTAATTATGAAAAGGATTGGATAATAATTAAGGTGTTTTGAATGGATGACGAATACTCGAATGGTTGAGTAAGACAACTCATATCCAAGCATTTGAGGAGAGGAAACGAAGACTCAGGACCATCTCCCTTTTCGTAAAATTTATTATGAAATGATTTGACTTACGGTATAAGTTGGTGGGAAAATGACAATTGTTTGACTGACCGAGTAAGAGAACTCGTATTCAAACAATTGAGGAGAGAAGTTGAAAACTCGAAGTCATCTCCTTTTTTCATTTCATTATTACGCAATAGTTTGATTTAATCGGGGTTTGGAAGTTTGTAAAGAAATGACAAGTGTTTAACTGACCGAGTAAGAAAACTCGTATTCAAACAATCGAGGGGAGGAGTTAAAGGCTTGAAACCATCCCCCATTTCATTTTATTCATTGTAAGAACGTTTGATTTAATTTATGCTTAAGTGGATTAGAAATGACGATTATTCGACTAACCGAGTAAGAGAACTTGTATTCAAATAATCGAGGAGAGAAATTGAAGACTCAAAATCATCTCCCTTTTTGTTTCTTATTATAAAATGATTCGATTTGTTTGTGCTTAGGTGGATGGAAGTGACGACTATTTGACTAACCAAGTAAGAGAACTTGTATTCAAATAATCAAGGAGAGGAATTGAAAACTCAAAGTCATCCCCCTTTTCACTTCCAAATGAAATGGTGCTTGATTGTGATTGGGTATTTCAATTTGATTTGGATAGAAAAAATACTCGACATTGGATCGAGGTTTTAAATTTGTGTTTTGTAATGAAATGAATTTTATTTTAGTGTATTATTCATCTACTCGATTAATTAATAACCGAATAGGTCTCATTGTAAGAAAGTCCAAGAGTAAGCTATGCGAGGTGGATGGCGATGCTTTTAAATGCGACCGACTTACAAGGGTGTTTGAAAACGAGCTTGACATTTGAATCGAGAATTGTGGTTTGAAGTTGTTTTGAAATGATGATGAGTTGGTTTGGAATATACTTGAGAGTGATTATGAATTGATTATGACATGAAATAGTTTTTTTGTTTGAAATAATGTGAAGTTGTGATAATGGGAGAAATCAATCGATTTCTTTTTAACAAAATTAATTTATTAAAACTTGGTTAAATCGGTTAATTGAATTAATTAAAATTAATTATCAAAATTATTTAATTAAATCAAATAATTAAGTTAGTTAAAATTGATTAATCAAAATTAAACTAATCACAAATTTTAATCAATTAATTAAATTAAAAGAGGAAAAAATGGATAATAAAGTTGCTTTACTTGATTGAATTGAATCGGTGTGCTCAAACCGGTTTGTGCGAGATAACAATGATTTATTGTGGTTTTGACGGCATACCGACATGAGATTGTCAAATCCGTGGATAAACATCCGATTAAAAATGAAAAAATTTGACAACAACAACATAAATATTATGACAATATTTACAAATTTATTTACTGCATATTCTAATCAAAATTAGAATAGGCTAAAAGGATTGGTCATGAGGTGTATTTATAAGATAAAATAGGCTAAACGGAGTACCAATATTCTAATCAAAATTAGAATAGAATAAAAAAGAATTTATTTAATTAAACCAATGATAAAGAGAATGAGAAAAATATATGCGTGGGGGAACCATTCTTTAGGAAACATACAATAACTATTTTTGGACATTTTTTCTAAAATTCAAAGCAAGCCAGACAATGAAGGACATGGCACTATTATTACTTATAATAACAATGAAAGGAGACCAAATTCTCTTCTTCCTCTAATTTACGTGAGAATATGATGCATAAAAGAAATTCTCCTTAACTTCATGCTTTTACTGAACAACTCAATCAATTATTTCAAAGTCTGATACATCACCAATGGCCAGACTTTAAATAATAATATAAAGAAAACCAACATTTGACTCTTTTATTTAAACACATTACATCAGCCTATTATGCCGACATTAGTAACGAAACACAATCGTTACTAAAATTGTCTAAGGATGATTTGCTATATTTACATTACAGTAAACGATACTATATCAGCCTGAATATTTAAAATGCATGGACTAAGAATGATTACCTAAAACTGAGGTTTGTATAGGCATGAGTTTGCATAGCAACCGGAAACGTGAGATCAAATTGAATGGAAAATACCAATTCTGAAAACTTATGTGCATCAATAACCACATCAACAGAACAAAATAAGTGAGTAAAGTAAATCCATTGGCAAGAGTTATTAGTGAGCAATAGTTTGGTATTTCATTCACAAAATATGCGTCTTTGTTTTTCAAAGTGAACCAAATCTACAACTAAAATCTGAGTTAGAAATGTATATATGCATGTATGTTGCTCTAAGTATTCCTATCACATGAAGTAAGTAATGAACACAATCTTAGTCACGAAACAAACTAATGCCAGGGCTCTATTATGTTTACCCAATCGTATCATTCACCAACAGCCACACCAAAACAACCATCAATTTGTGCAACAAATTCATCATGATACCACAACACCAAATCAATAAAAAGTATCAAAATGTCTAAGGCATGACATAGTGCGAAACCGAGTTTTGATATGGATTTGTTACCGGAAATATGTGGTTGATGTGAATAGTCGTATCAGCGGCGTGGCTTCCACTTCAATTTTATTGTCCGAGCTGGAGCTAAATATGCTTGCATCTGAATCGCCGCAACAACCAAAAGAAGTAACTGCGAGATATTGTTGTACTGTTGTTGCTTGAAGAAATGTCGGCGGACAGTTGGATTCGTCGCTGTTGCAGGGAGATGAGAGGCGTGTTGCACGGACTATGGCGAGGTTAATGGTGGTTCGACGACGACAAATATTGTAGAAGTAGTTGTGTGGGTATGGTCGGCTGGAGTAAACAGCGGCGATGAAGGGTCATTGTCTCACGTCTATAAAGTGATGCAGTTGTTTCAAAGCTTGCTGGAGAGTTTTTTTTACGGTTTGTATTGTTTGATGATGTTTAAGAGGGTTGTTTGATTTGGATTTATGCGAAGGCGGTTGGGAGTTTGTGTTGTGAGGAAGACGAAGGTATGGGGTCTTTGGTAGTTCGCGGTGGTTTTCGCGGTGGATTGGAGAAAATTTAAATTGGAGATATGTGAGTGGGTTTGGATGATTGCGTAGAGATTATGAAGAGAGGTTGTGTGAAAACATTTGCGTCTCTTGATGTTCTTGCTCCTCACCTCTCTGACCTTATCAGGACCGGTACCTGAAAAACAGAAAAAGTACACAACAACCCCAAAACTTTCGTGGTGATGATTTTGCGAGATCTAAACATAGAGACGGTGAAGACCGTTGTTGGTAAAGGTGAAACGGAGAAGGTTGTCACGACGTGGTGGTTGGCGACGGAAACCGCGCGGTGGAACAAGGTTGAGGGCGGACGGTGGATCCGTGTGGAGGAAGGTGGAAGAGTCTTCTTCAATTTCTTTTTTTATTATTTTTTTTAGCAGAGAGATGGTGGAGAGAGGAAGGAGAGACGTGTGTGGTGACGCCTGTCCTCTCTTGTGTGTAATGAGTGTCTCCATTTATTTCTTTTTCTTTCCCTGCTTACTCTTGTTACCGTTGGTGAAGATAGAGGAGAGAGGAAAGGTGAGAGCACGTGAGTGGGTGAGGAGACGGATGCGTGTGAGGTGTTGTCAACTATCCAAAAAAGATCTTTCCAAATCTTGAATGCTAGCTGGCCCATGGCAAAAAGGATCCAATGCTAATATATTTTTATTCGACAATAATTATTACTGTCTATTGTTAAAGAAAACTTTTATTAAAAAAATTCCTAATTGATATTTCAATTTGAATAATAATAATAATAATAAAACAATCTCTAATTTGGGTACTTGAACAAAGAAGTAAAAGGACTGATTATAAATAGAAGTCAGATGAAAATTTGCTCGAAAAATTAAATTAGACACACTAAAATGATTAGCACAAAAGATACTTATCGAAAAAATTCAACATTTTTTCAAATTCTGAAATAAATTTGCACCGGTTAAAAGGCTCTAGCGATTCAAAACGCAACCGAAACAGTCACTGAAAAATATGACGAGCACACCAGGTTAAACTACGTGAACCGTAGATTAATAATACTGGCGTCTGCAATTTTAATTTTGAATTTTTTTACCTGCTGATTTTGCATGTTCTTAAGAAATGATTCAATCGATTTGTCTGTATTTTCAATAAATTTATTCTGACTGATATTTTAGTTATTATTTATGATGGATTGCATGTCATGCTGTGCATATGATGCAAATTAAAATTGAAATCGATTTTACAAAAAATTAAATATGCCCGGACAAAATTGGGGTATGATAATAGGGATGTTGGAATCCTCTTTTATACCCATGATTATAAAATCTATAGGAATATAGAATTGTCCTATGCGCACCAGAATGTTTTCTAGCATACCTAAGGGAAATTTAACGGAACGATCTGCAAGTTGTACAGACATCCTCGTAGGTCTTAGTTCTCCCATTTTAGCCTTTCGCATATGGATAAGGGCATTAAACTAATACTAGCTCCTAAGTCGCATAGTGCTTTGTCGATGACAAACTTTCCGATTACGCAGGGTATGGAGAAACTACCTGGGTCTTTCAGCTTAGGAGGCATATTATTTTGTATTATGGCGCTACACTCAACAGTAAGTGTAACGGTTTCGTTATCCTCTATTTCTTCTTGTTATATAATATTTCTTTGAGAAACTTAGCATATGAGGGCATCTGAGTTATGGCTTCTGTAAAGGGTATTGTGATATTCAACTGTTTTAGAAGCTCTACGAATTTTTTAAATTGCTCTACACTTTTAGATTTAACAAGTCTTTGAGGATAAGGGATATGGGGTTTATATGGTGGTGGAGGCACATAAGGCTCTTCTTTCTCTACGGCCTCTTCGTTTTTATCTTCCTCTTGTTCGTTTTCCTTCTCAGTTACCTTACCTGGGTCTTGATGCATGGATGGGTTTTGAGTTCTAGGGTTGGTCGGTCCGTCTAGTTCTGTCCCACTTTGTAATATAATAGTAATTGCATGACCTTTCGGGTTTGGTTGCGGCTGTCCAGGAAATGTGCCTGCAGGAGCAGCAGTAGGTGCTTGTTATTGAGCCACTTGTGAGATTTAAGTTTCCAACATTTTGTTGTGGGTGGCTAATGTGTCTACCTTGTTTTCTAACTGCTTGATTTGCTCACTAGTGTGTATGTTTTGATTTAATAAATCCTTATTTATTTGAGCTTGGGTAGCTATAAAGTTTTCCATCATTATTTCTAAGTTTGATTTCCTAGGAGCATTTTGAGTATTTGTGGTAGCTTTTTGATATCTTGGTGGTACAGCAGGTGCTTGATTAGGTGCATACAATGCATTATTATTTTTGTATGAGAAGTTAGGATGGTTCTTCCAACCTGGGTTATAGGTATTTGAGTAGTGGTTTCCTCGACCATAGTTCACCTGGTCCGCGGAAGTTCCTGTCAAGAGTTGACAGTCTGGGGTAGTATGCCCTTGAACTCTGCATATCTCGCAGTTTGGTGCTATGGCAACCACGGTGGTTGTTGGTGTTATGGTCAAACTGTCTATCTTCTGAGTCAGGGCATCTACCTTGGCGTTGACATGGTCAAGATTGCTCAATTCGTACATGCCGCCCTTCGGTTGAGGTTTCTCTACAGAGGTTCTTTCGCTTCCCCATTGGTAATGATTTTGGGTCATACTTTCAATGAGTTGATAGGCCTCGTTGTATGGTTTATCCATCAATGGGCCACATACGGCGGCGTCTATTATCAATCTTGTATTGTACAAGAGACCATTATAAAAGGTGTGGATTATCAACCATTCTTCTAGACTGTGATGTGGGCATAGCCTCATCATGTCTTTGTATCTCTCCTAAGCTTCGAAAAGTGATTCATTATCCTTTTGTTTAAACCCGTTTATTTGGGCTCTTAGCATAGCCGTCTTGCTAGGTGGGAAATATCGGGCTAAGAAGACTTTCTTCAACTCGTTCCACGTAGTGGCAGAGTTGGATGGTAGAGACTGGAGCCAAGCTCTAGCTCTATCTCTTAATGAAAATGGGAAAAGACAGAGTCTTATAGCTTCTGAGCTGACACCATTCTCTTTAACCGTGTATGCGTATTGTAAAAATACTGACAAGTGTAGGTTTGGGTCCTCCGTGGGACTACCTAAAAACTAGTTTTGCTGTACGGCTGACAATAGTGAGGGTTTTAGTTCGAAATTGTTAGCTTCGATCGTAGGGGCAGCGATGCTGTTATGAGGTTCGTCCTGTGAAGGGATTGCATAATACTTAAGAGGAAGGTTTTGCACTTGTTCGACCATCTTTGGTTGAACAAATGATTCAGAAGTAGGAATGTTAAGGCCAGGAAGATTTAGCTTGATACGATGTTCCCGTATCAAGTCTCGTATCCGGCGTTCTAACCTAAGATAACGCTCGGGTTCGTCGAGTTGTAGCTTTAATTTATTACCTTAGTCTATACTGGATAACGCTAGAGTTACGATATCGACTAAATTAGTCCCCGACAACGGCACCAAAAACTTGATCGCGACTTTGGTACGTCTATGTGAATCGAGATTGCAAGTGCACAGTCCTATCGCGTAGTTTTAAAGATTATCGAACCCACAAGGACTTATAATCGAATGTATCATGGTCTGAGGTTACTATGTAAATCTAAGGCAAATGATTATTCTAAGATTGGAGGGATGAAGAGAAATAACTATAGAATATAATAAAGATAAAGATATAAGATATAAGGGATATCGGTATGTAATACATCAAACCTTGGGGATTCGATAGATAGTTGGTATAATCTTATGGGTTAAAATATTCTTCAGTAGAAATTATTTATAGAAAGGACTTAGCCTCACACTCTCGTTTTATTGACTTCGACCATACTCCTAAACAAGAATGCTTGGCTCTCGCGGTCTCATTTTGAATTTAAAAGTACTTTTTGAATATAGATAAAGTCTAATTAATCCTAAAGCGCTCTCGCTGTATTTAGGATCAATGCCTAGTTTCAGCTATCTGGTTAAAATCTCAAACTCTCGTTTTTATTGACCGTAACCTTAATTTGTTTTGTACTCTCGTACGAAAAACAGTTTGATTAAAATAAGAAACTAAAACCGGAAAAATAAGTTTTATAAAAACAATCACCAATTATTTATTGAATCCCGTCGTTTCGACGGTCTTTACATATCGATCCCTAAGGGTTTAGCCGGACATAGATCCGGTGACAGACATGGCAATTGGGGAATTAAACATACAGTAAGGCATAAATAAATAAAACAGTAAACAATAATAAACCTGGATTGCAATTTAAGAACTGGAATTGAATCTTGAATATTCGATTAAATAATTCCGACAGGCTTTGGCAATGAATACCTCTTACAATTGAATCCCAAATGCATGAAAAATAATAAACTGTAATAGTCCCTGATGTGGAGAAACTATCACTTTTACAGTGGTAAGAAACTGTCTAGAAAACTAAAAGAAAAATAAAGCAGAACAAAAATTAAGCGTAAACTAAAAATTGGAAGAAGCGAGAGAGAGCTGTGCGAGTCTGAATGGTCTCCTTTTTATATCATTTTCATGTTCCTCAAATGTAGCAAGAGTGGTGGAAACCGTGGCTAAAAAGGGGGCGAAAAAGTAGGAATAGTTGAGAGACTTGGTTGTGGCGGTTGCCACAACGCTAAATCCATGATGAGTGGCAAGCCCCACTCTTGTAGCAATTGCCACCCCACTTTTCAAGGGCTGGTGGCGGGCGCCACCTCCCTTGTGGCCCAATGTGGTGGGCGCCACATCCTTTGGGTGATGGGCGCCACAAGCCCATATGCTTTGGTGGCCCATTATCCCATTGGATGGTTCATTTTCTTCTCTTTTCTTGCCTTTTTCTTTCCTTTTTGCTATTTCCCATTTTTCTTGCTATAAACCTTTTAATCGATGAATACCTGCATATAAACATAAAATACTGTGTAATAAATAGTGTTAATCGAGTAAAAAGCGGTGCATATAGGACCAAAAATACGATACATTTTTGCGTTACCAAAAATATATACTGACTTCAAACGGAGTTTTCCAAGCAAGGTTGGACTTTATTTGCAGGCATCAGTAAAATATATATCGACTTCAAACAGAGCTTTCCAGACAAAACTAGAATTTTATGTGTGCGAAAACAAAAATGGTTTAAGGGTTCCATATGAAAATTAGGCTTTGAGGGAGTTGCTAGATGAGAACTGGACTTGAAGGGTAGACTACCGGACGGGAACTAGTGTTTTATTTTTTTTGTTTGTCAGACGAGAACTGACTTTCAGATGGTCTACCAAATGAGAACTGTTTTTTTTTCTAATTTATTGTCAGACGAGAAATGGTTTTGAAAAGAAAACTAACTACCATACGAGAACTGGTTTTAAAAATTGAATGTCAGGCGAGAAATGACTTTCAAATAGTCTACCAGACGAGAACTGGTTTTTAATGTTTGTTCTTTCATGTTATGGGAATATGCTCGATGAATGAGATGATAAGCATGACTTAACGTTAGAGCCAAGCGACATGATTAATGTATAAGAATGATTTCAGAGTGAAGCCCTAAGGCGCAAAATAAAAGGTTTGATGAGTTGATGTTATTTTTAGGTTTTGTTATGAAAAGGTGATTGATTTGAATTACACTACTACCCAGAGTGCGTAATCCTCGTCGTATTTTATTGTGTTTTGAATTTTGATTTAAAAAGGACCACTTGATGTTGGATCAAGGGTTTGTTTATTGTCATGAAATATGGTGACAATCCTAACTCCTAAGGTTGGCTAACAAGCAATAATAGACAAAGGAAAGCGAGAAAAAGTACATGAAAGCGGGGAGGAGGATACATGAAAAATATAAGGGAATAATGTGAGAAATAAATGGTCTCGTTGTAAGGTATCCCAAGATAAATTCTTGTGTGTGCATTGTGTCCTAAGCTAAGAAATGGATAATGGAATCAACATGTCTCCCTAAGGTAGTGCCATGACTGAAATCCATTCTTGCAATAAAAGATTACAAGCCCAAAGAAATCCCAAGTTGCATATGTCAACCCATTGGTCCAAGTCCAAGCAAGGATCCTAAAAGAGTCCTCTAAGTCCAAGATTAAGTCTCACAAATTACTATTTTTGGTCTTTTCATTTTATCATATATTTGTTCTTTTCTTACGTATTAGTTTACAATAATTAACCACAAAGCCAAAGCACTAAGAAGAAAGCATAAAGATGAGATAGAATGCGTAATGATAGTGTAGATGATAATGAATGATAGATGATACTTAGAAGTATAAAGGTAAATGGACAAAAGTGTAAATAACCAAAGGTAAAAGTTAGATGTTAGATGTTAGGATTTAAGTTGCAAAAGATGATCGCCTAGGAGTCCTCTATCCATAAGTCAAAGGACTCAAAATATGACGCATTAAGGGATAATTTATTATTGATCCAAAGTGTCAAAAATGATTCAATGATCATTTATCAACATGTTTGAATCAGAGAAGATTGAATCAACCGAAACGTCCATCTATCAATGATTTGAAGTGTGGAAGATCTTATCAACCAAGTAATCACAAAAGATGAACACAAGTTAAAATATAACAAAGAGATAGATGTTAGTAATTAGGTTAGATGGAGGTAGTAAAAAAGAACCAACAATCAAAGTACAAATTAATCAATTATTAAACTACTAAATAAATGAAGGAACAAAATCACAATCAATTGCAAAGTAATACAAGGATTAAATTGCAATATAGAAATAAAAATGGAATTGGATAAAACAAAGTGAAAAGAGAAATTAATTTGTAATATTAGTATTAATTATTAAATTGCAAATTAAATCAAAATCAAAGTGTAAAACAAAAATCACATTTAAATTGCGAAGTAATATAGAAATTAAATTGCAAAATTATGTGGAAAAATGCTTGAATTAAAATAGATATTTTAATCAAAATTAATTTGCAAGATTAATTATGGAAATGAAATTTCAAATTAAATCAATTAAAAGGTAAAAGAAAATGAATTAAAAATTGCAAAATATATTAGTTATTATTTTACAAAATTAAAATTGATGAAAAATTAAAATCAAGATTTAAAATTAAAAAGATGAAAAATATCAGAAATCAAAACAATTAAAAAAATAAAAGAAATTAAAAAAATAAAAGAAATTAAAAAACAAAATAAAAACAAAGGGGGTGTGAAAGTGAAACAAGGGTCTAAATGGAAAATCCCTTCTAGGCCCAACGCGTTGGGCCCTAGCTGAAAGGGAGGGTCTGGTCAAGGTCCATGGTGGACCATCAATGGATCAAATCCATTGGATCTAATCCAGAGGTCCAAACACGTTGATCAGAAGACTCATCAGGACCCTCATATCAACATACTAAAATAAGTAGCTGAATCAAATGGCTCAGATTTCTAGGATGCACGTGGTTCTGGTCAAAGCACACTGCATAAGGTGCTGTCAGCCAACTTACTCACGCAACCACTAAAATTAAAACAAATGGCACATAACCATTGGATGATTAAAAAACGGTTCAAACTAAACTAAAAAATGCGCGCAGTGTGGTCATCTTCAACCTCCATCCAAGCTGAAATGGAGGTCCTGCAATTCGTGACCTTAAGTAGAATCAAACATGGATTTCCATGGGTCTTGGTTCATCGTTGCAGACTCCACACTCAGGAGCCATTGATTGGCCCTGAGTGTGGAGAATTTGGCCAAATCTCAAACGGACAGTAAAACCTAAAACAAAAATTAAATTCCAGATATGCAGTAATTGAAGCTCAAATGTTAGGGGAAATAATCTAGCACATCATCACGAGTAATGTGGTAACTTGTTTCAATCAATTTGATCATTATTTCTACCTTGCCGGAAAGTTGCTAAAATACAGATTCCAATGGATGTGTAAAGCTCCAATATGGTGGTTTCAGCTACTTCTCTCTATCCAGTTAGCTTCAGTGAAGATTAGTGAAGGCGTTAGGATGATTGGAGTGAATTGAAAATGTTCTAATTGCTCTGAATGTATGCCCTAGTTAGGTGAAGATGCAACGCGATCTTGGGAGCATTTCGATGGCTCTGAAGGTTGGCATAATGGTGCAACACGGTCCTCTATTTATAGGGAAGGTGATGGGGAATGATTTGTGATTAATTGAGGTGGAAATCATGTGATTTGAATCTTGCCACATGATTGAAAAAGTTTGGATCGGTGAGTTGGAAAATGCAATCTAATCCACTCCAATTTGCATGCTAATCGTTGCAAAATGATGTGGCAATCATTTATATTAGATTTAATTATTAGATTTAATTCATATTTAAGTTTGTTAGATATTAGATTTAAATATTAGATTTGATTCATATTTAAGTTTGTTAGATATTAGATTTAAATATTAGATTTGATTCATATTTAAGTTTGTTAGAGGCTTATAAATAGGGTGTCAATCATTGTAACTTTTAATCCTTTTTGTAGCCATCATTCTCTGAATAAGAATATTTCCATTCATCATATATTCTACCTTTGCACCAACAATTGGTATCTAGAGCTCCGGTTCAGATTCATTGGGAAACACGGGAAACACGAGTGAACGTGAGGTCTTGTGTGTTTGATTTTGATTCTTAGATTCGTGTTGAATCTTGAACAAAATCTGATCAGAATTTTAATTCTGTGGGTTGGGAAACACTGTGTGAGAAATCTGAGTGTATTGTGCAAGGTAGAAAGATGAACGGAAACGGCAACATGAACACCAAACTTCCAGTATTTGACGGTAAAAACTGGAATCGTTGGATGATCCAAATGCGTGTACTGTTCGGTGCTCAAGATGTTCTAGATCTTGTCACTGATGGTTATGTTCCGGTAGCAGCAGATGCGACGGATGAACAGAAAAACGCGCAGAAGGAAGTAAGGAAGAAGGATCAGAAAGCATTGTTCTTCATTCATCAATGTGTTGATGTAAATGTGTTTGAGAAGATTGCAGATTCAACGACAGCAAAGGCTGCGTGGGACACACTGGTTAGATGTTATGGTGGTGACGCATCAGTAAAGAAGGTGAAGCTTCAGTCCTTGAGAAAGCAATATGAGAATCTCAACATGAAGAATAATGAGAAAGTTTCTGAATACATCTCCAGAGTGATTCTGATCACTAATGAGATGAAAGCGTGTGGAGAAACTCTTTCTGAAGAAACAATCATGGAGAAGGTATTGAGATCCCTTACCTCTCAATTTGATTACATTGTGGTAGCAATAGAACATTCCAAAGATCTGAGCACCATGAGAATTGAAGAGCTGCAGAGCAGTCTAGAAGCGCAAGAGTTGCGTTTAACTGAGAGAACTTCTGAAAGGGAAGTAGAGCAGCAGGCTCTGAAAGCAACTTCTGATAGGAGGTATCAGAAGCAGTCAGAAGCCAGGAGAAGATCTGATGGTGGTCAGAAGTCAGAAAGCTCAACCTCTGATAGACAAAAGAATGTTCAGAAGGGAAAAGAGAAGTATGACAAGAAGAAAATCCAATGTTACTGCTGTAAGAAGTTTGGTCACTTTGCTAGAGACTGTTGGTCAAACAAGGAGAGAAAATCAGAAGAAGCAAATATAGCCAGAAGTTCTGATGACGAATCTGTGCTATTGATGGCCTCTGAATCTGATAATATGGATCTGATAGACTGGTGGTATATGGACACTGGCTGCTCAAATCATCTTACTGGAAACAAGAAATGGCTGGTTGACTTTGACTCTGAAAAGAGGACAAAGATCAGATGTGCTGATGACAAATATCTTAATGCAGAAGGTATGGGAAATGTCAGAGTGACTCTGAACAATGGGAAAACAGCATTGATTCAGAACGTGTGGTATGTACCTGGCATCAGAAGCAATCTGATGAGTGTGGGACAATTAATTGAGAAAGGTTTTTCAGTTACCATGAAGGACAATCTTCTGAAGCTGTATGACTGCAATCAGAAGTTGATTATGGAGTCAGAACAGGGAAGGAATAGAACATTCAAGGTGAATGTCAGAACTGCAGACTCAGAATGTCTTAGTGCAACAAGTGCTGAGAAGGAGAGTGAGCTGTGGCACAGAAGATTTGGTCATTTGAATTTCAGAAGCTTAAAACATCTGAATTCAAAGAAGTTGGTACATGGAATTCCTGCAATTAAGAAGCCTGAAAAGTCATGCAAAGTTTGCATGGAAGGAAAACAACCACGATTGCCATTTGCGTCAGAAACTGCTCCAAGAGCAAAACATGCCTTGGGAGTTGTACATTCTGATGTGTGTGGTCCATTTCCAGTAGCATCGATTGGAGGGAATAAATACTTTGTGTTATTTGTTGATGAATTCACAAGAATGACATGGGTATCCCTTATTAAGTTTAAACACGAGGTGTTTGATGAATTCAAGAAGTTCAGAATGAAGGCTGAGAATCAGAGTGGTCAGAAGTTGAAGATTCTTAGAACTGACGGTGGAGGTGAGTATAACTCCAAAGAGTTCCAGAAGTTCTGTGAGGAGAATGGAATTGAGCATGAGGTTACTGCTCCTTATACCCCTCAACACAATGGTCTTGCTGAAAGAAGAAACCGCACTTTGCTTGATATGGTGAGAAGCATGCTAAAGGAGAAGAAGCTTCCTCAGAAGCTCTGGGGAGAAGCTGTTGCCACTGCAACGTATGTACTCAACCGTTGTCCTACGAAGAAGTTGAAGGAAATAGTTCCAATACAGAAGTGGACTGGAGATAAGCAAAGTGTTAGTCATTTGAAGGTGTTTGGTTCTGTTTGCTATAAACATGTTCCAGAAGCCAGAAGACAGAAGCTGGATGATAGAAGCAAAGTGATGATTCTGATAGGGTACCACAGTACAGGTGCATATAAGCTCTATTGTCCAGAAACCAATAAAATTGAATTCAGCAGAGATGTGATTGTGAAGGAATCAGAAGTTTGGAATTGGGATAAGTCTCAATCTGACTCTGATGTTAGAACCTCTGAAGAAAGGTCAGAGTTCAGAATTTCTGAGGTTGGAGTAAACTCTGACGTTGATTCTGATTCTGATAGTGATTCTGACTCTGGAGAAGACTCAGAAGATGAAGGTGACTCTGATGATCCAGATGACCCAGACTCTGATGGTAATCCAGATTCTGGTGGCAATTCAGACTCTGGAAATATGCCAGACCCTGAAGATGATCAAAGCTCTGGAGGAAGTCAACCATCTGAAGCTAGAAACTCTGAAGCTCAAGACTCTGAACAAGTTCAGAGACCACAAAGAATCAGAAACATCCCCAGAAGATATGCAGAATTTGACATGCTGCAAGACACTGAAGTAGACTCTGAAGGAGAAGTTATTCAGTGTGCCATGTTAGTAGACTCTGAACCCATAAGTACAGAAGAGGCTCTTAAGCAGAAGCTCTGGTTGAAGGCCATGAAAGAAGAACTTGATGCTATAGAGAGAAACAAGACATGGAAGCTGACAGAACTTCCAACAGACAAGAAAACCATCAGCGTCAGATGGGTTTTCAAGCAGAAGTTAAAGCCAGATGGTTCAATTGGCAAACATAAAGCAAGGTTGGTAGCCAGAGGATTTCTACAGAAACCTGGGCTAGATTACTCTGAAGTGTTTGCACCTGTAGCAAGACATGAAACAATCAGAATGGTGATTGCAATAGCTGCTAACAGGAATTGGCCTCTGATGCATTTAGATGTAAAATCTGCATTTCTAAACGGTCCATTAGAAGAAGAAGTTTACGTGTCACAACCTCCTGGATTTGTGAAAAAGAATCAGGAAGGGATGGTGTACAGATTATACAAAGCTCTATATGGATTGAAACAAGCGCCCAGAGCTTGGAATAAGAAGATTGATTCATTTTTCAAGAAGCAAGGCTTTCAGAAATGTGAGATGGAGTACGGTGTCTATGTTCAGCATACTTCTGAAGGAAATATGACTCTGGTATGTTTATATGTTGAGGATATACTGCTGACTGGAAGTTCTGAACAGGAGATAGCCAAGTTCAAGAAAGTTCTGATGAATGAATTCGAAATGACTGATCTAGGCAAAATGACATACTTTCTAGGGATGGAGTTCAGATACTCTGAGAAAGGTATTATTTTGCATCAGCTCAAGTATGAATTAGAACTTCTGAAGAGATTTGATCTGAAGAATTGTAAGATTGCTGTTACTGCATGCCAAGCTGTGTGGATTCTGAATCTATTGCAGGATCTGAAGATTAAAGTAAACAAACCTCTGAAGCTGATGATTGACAACAAGTCTGCAAACAATCTTGCCAGAAACCCAGTGTTGCATGGGAGAAGCAAGCACATTGAGACCAAGTATCATTTTCTGAGACATCAAGTTCAGAGGGGAGTGTTAGAAGTTGTACACTGCAGCACTCAGAAGCAGTTGGCAGATGTTCTGACGAAAGCTATCAAGACTGATCAATTTCTCAGATTAAGGGATGGAATTGGTGTTACAAGTTTTGATGGAATATGAATTAAGGGATGGTATTAGATTTAATTATTAGATTTAATTCATATTTAAGTTTGTTAGATATTAGATTTAAATATTAGATTTGATTCATATTTAAGTTTGTTAGATATTAGATTTAAATATTAGATTTGATTCATATTTAAGTTTGTTAGAGGCTTATAAATAGGGTGTCAATCATTGTAACTTTTAATCCTTTTTGTAGCCATCATTCTCTGAATAAGAATATTTCCATTCATCATATATTCTACCTTTGCACCAACAATTTACAGTCCAGAAGGATCTCTAATTTTGTCCTTTTGTGCCATTTGCCTTGGATCCGTACTCATGCTTTTCACGTGTTCTCTTGTACTTTGGACTTGTGTTTGGCTCGTGTATGACACCTATTTTCAGGCTTCCAATTTTCTTTCAAAATGTTTTTACGCAAGCCTTGGCTGCTTGGGATTGAATGCACAAAGTTTTGGTGACTTGGAGCAAATGTATATGGGAGTTTGGTCTGGTCTGGTCTTGTACACACAACTTGGCAAGACACCATGTTTAAGCTTGGGCCAAATGAAACTGGCTCGTGCATTTTAGGCCAAACTTAGGCAAACACTCTTTGCCACGATATTAATAAGATGCAAAAATAATTTGGGTCTGCCTTGGAAGCTTGACTTGCTTTGGCCAATTCAAAATTTGAGGTCTTTAGAGGTTAAATTTGGGTTTGAGTCTTGAAACAAAGTTGTATAGGGTCCTATTTGTGACATTTGGCTCGAAGTAGATCTCCAAAAGGTTGAGAAATGAGAAAGTTATGGGGTTTGGACCAAATGGTAGGCCAAACTTGGAAACTAGGTCAACCAATCATGCACTAACTTGTATTCTTTGATAATTTCTTGAATCCTAAGGCACAATGATGACCATTTGAGGATCAAATGAGGAAATCTTGATTGAATCTTTATTAACCATGATGATGTCTTGAAGTTTGAATGGTGTGACATGGAAATAAACTCATGAACCATACTTGAACCAATGTAGCAAATGGATCCTTCTTTGACCATGACGAAACCCTAATGCCATGATGACCATGCACCTTTGTTCTAGTTGCTTTTGCCTTAAGATCAAGATCTTCTCAAGTCCATCTTGCACATCTTGATACAAGGTAGGGTATCAAGAAACCCTAATTGCCAATGCCTTGCATTTATTCATGATTAACCCTGCTTGAGAATCAAGAACCAAATGCTATGCTAATGAGATAATATGTTAATAAATGAGATAATATGTTAGGAAGAAAATAAGGGTATGAGAACTCCAAGGCTTCAATATCCCAAAGTTGATATTCTTGTGTAAAAATCTCCCCATGAATACTAGTTTTAGAACAAAATGATTGATTTTCAAAGAATGTAACATTCATTGAATTATAGAATTTTTGGGTAATTGGGGAATAACATTTGTATTCTTTTTGATTAGGATAATACTCAAAAGATACACATTTAAGAGCCCTTAAGTCAAACACATAAGAATCAAATATTTTGATCGGAAGAGTGGATAAGACATGAGTATCAGGAAAATAACTAGAAATATCTTAGCATGGAGTTTGGAATTTTAGTATAGAAGGAATTATATTTATTAAGTAGTTCGTTGTTGAAATAACTTCACTCCAAAATAACTTTGAAACATGTGGGGTGAACATAGGAGATCAAGTAGTTTCAAGAATATGTTTATTTTTTTTATCTTCAACTCTATTTTGTTATTGTGAAATGTCAACACAAGAGTTTTGATGAATGATCCATGAATGTCCAAATATTTTCCAAGACATTTTTCTAACTTGAATTAAATTTTCAAAAAAATTGACAAGTTCATACTTTTCTTTCATTTGGAGAAATATACTGATTCTTGAACTAAATATCTAGATGAAAGATAAAGTCTTGAGTGTACTTATTTCCTTCACTTATAGTACTTTGAAGCACTGTGTTACTAAACACTTCTTATTAATTGTTTGATTTTTCCAACCCTTCAGGACACTTAGGATTTTGATAGTAAGAGTTAAAGTTATTTTTCTCAAAAGTTTTCTTTTTAGCATATTCATGAATTGTAATAAAATGAGATCGACTTCCTTGTATCAACAATATTCTTCATAGATGATAGGTAGGAGATGTCACCTTAAAGAGTGTCAACAGTGATAAAAAATATTATGGATAGACTCACATTTAAGATTGAAAAAAAATAAAATGAATATATAATTATTTCAAAAAATATATATATAAAAATATTTTTTCATATTGATCCCGAATTAAATGTCATCATTTATATTTGATACTATTAACCAAGAATGTCTTTTTGTCGCTTTATTCTTTCACGATTTTCATACGCTGCCTCTAAGTTTTGAAGTCTTTGTCAAGTTGCTAATATATGGAAAAACTAAGTCATTAGTCAATAAATTCATGTGGCTAATAATTCGTGAAAACATAGATGTATCATATCATTACACTGTTTGGATCAGATTTATCACCACAAGTAACGAAAGTTATGATTAAGATAGTAGAAGGAAAAGATTAATAGTAGTACATGTGGGGTTGACATGGTTATTTCTTCAAGTACATAAACTTTGGCTAATTAAGTTAGGAAATAAGCAGTTCGGTATATGCACTGCTGTCAATAAATTAATGCAGTTTTTATAACAAGGTTTTGCAGTGAACATGATGACTAAATAGAATTTGTAGTCTCATTCTCTGAATTTGTATACAGCTGTTTTGTTTCAATTACGTTTTTGTTTCAAATATTAATCTCTAACAAACGACAAAATGCGGAACATATCTAGTTGATAATCATATTTTCGATTTTATAGTTCATAATTTATAATTTTGTATGATAATTTAGACATACAGAAACATCATTTTCATCATAAATTTATAATTTATTTTATTAATTTATAATTTATTTTTCAAATCATATTTTAATTTTAACTTATAGTTTATAGTTTATTATCTTTTATTTTATTTTTATCCTTATTATTTTAACAAAAATCATCTTTTATTTTTTATAATTTATTTTAGTTTAAAATAAAATAAATATATATTAGCTTTGTTTTATGTCATTTACATTTATAAATTAGTTGAACCGTTAATTTTTTCAAACACTTCAATTAATTTATCAGCTATCATTCATCAATCATCCATTATAATCCATAAACTATCGATCATCAATCATCAGTCATCAACAATAAATTATAAACTAGCTTATTAGTCAACCATTATTTTTATCAAACAGAGTAATAATAAAATGACAAGTTCCTTTTCATTACTAAAATATTCTTACGAGCACTAAAATAAAAGAAAACACATAAAAATAAATTTTTTAATCTTTTATGAAGAATTTTGTTATTATCACATTACACTTAAATAGTTAAGACTTTGTAAACATAAATAGGTATGAGATCAGATTAAAAGAGTATCTCACATAGTTCATACACATAGATTAATGGTTAGTATTCCCTATGTGTCCAAGATCAGATTAAAATAGTATCTCACATAAAAATCATTAAGCAAAATAAGTAATTGAATAGAAATATAACTTCGATTATTCATGCAATGACAAATTAAATATATGTCCTAATAGGTTCAAAATAAATTCATCCTTATTATTTTATCGTTATGAGTAGCTAAACATCTCCAAGTTATTGAGTAGCTAAACATCTCTAAGTTATTGATTAGACGAAGATTGCATCTACAAATCCTTGAAGAACTGGCCTTCAATGAATTTTAATGCTCTCAAAATCGCTCTCGTGGTGCTCTTTAAAATCACTTTCAGTCTCAAAATACAGAACCTTTGAAAAGATGCCCAAAACTCCCCTTTATATCAGTCAAATCAGACCAGAACGCGTCATAATAGGCCCAGAAAAGAACCTACCGCGCGCCTGATGACTTGCATCACGCATAATGCTGACTTTGCTTTTCTATCACAAGTGCGATGTCACACGTGATTATTCTAGTAGCTGCATGTTTTTTCTCCATTTTTCCATTTGATTTCCCCTAAAGTCCTTATTACTTCATAGTTAGTCATTTCTGCATCTTTCTTTATCCTTCATTCTTCATTTTTGCACCTCTTTAACCTGTTTTGATCCGTTTCTTCGACATATTACATGCAATGACAGAGTGTCATCAAGGTGTAGAGGATAATTGGACCGAATTGAATGGTAGGGAATTAGGCCAAATTCATTTTGGGGTTTGGTTGGTAGGGAGTAAGGTGTCGAGTTCTAAGGGATGGGAGAGGGATGGCCGAATTTGGATGGTGAGTAGGGGGAAATTTTGGTTTATATGTGGTGTAATGGAGGAAGATTATGAACTTTGAATTTTAAAAGATAAGATTGATCTGTGGTTGGGGAGTAAAGAGTGGAAAGTGGTACGCGATCATATGGTTGTGGATGGTTATGTTTTTCAAGAGTTAACTTTGAAAGGGACAATGTAGAGTTAGTGAGACATGTTGTAGAGTTGGGAAGGCATGCTGCAAAAAAAGTGGGTCTGAATTATTGTGATTGGTGGCTTTGGGAATGGGAAAGAGATAAGGATAAAGATTTGGTTGGTCGTGATTTGTTGTGATAGATTGTGATGGGAGAGGGCGAGGCTCGCGTGTTTGTTATAGGTTCGGGGTAGGTGGGCATGCGAGGCATATGGTGGAGGTGATGTGTTTGGACATTAGAGATGGGAAGGAAGGGAATCCATTAGGATATGATGCTTAGTAGGAATAACACGTGAAAACTAATGATGCGTGCGATCGGGGGCCTGTGAAGGTGACACGAAACACAAGAAATAGGGGTTTGAATTGAGTTTCTAAAAGTGAAAACTTTTTCAATCCAACACAACAAACAATAAACAAAGAACAAAAATAATGAAATAGTTATTTTTATCCTGGTTCGCTGTTAGCTAAGCTACCTCCAGTCCACCCGCCAAGGTGATTTCGCCTTATCAACAAGGACTTAATCCATTATAATCAAACTAATTACAGACACACAAAGACAACACGACAATGTCTTCTTGAGAATCCTGACTAAATCCTAGTCTCTCAAGAAATACAAACTCAATCAACGATATACAAGAAATATGTTTACAAGTTTGCTTCTAAGAAAGCAAATTACACAAAATTTAGTACAATGAATTTATTACACAAAAACGAACAAAAGTTATATGTGTGTTTTCTTTTCTCTCAAAGTATTTCACAAGTGCATTTTTCACGTAGATGATGAATTGTATAGTGTAGTGTGTAGTAGTGTGAATTAACATCATGTTCATTCTTCCAAGTCTCCTTTATATAGGCAATGAAAAGATATATTTGAGGGTAGAATTGAAATCCCAAAATGCAGTTGTATCCTTGCATAACAACTTGTGAAAATGGGAGGCAAAATAGTACAATAGTATAATCCTTAGCCCACAAAATTAGTGTAGTGGAAGGAATATTTAATCTTATATTGTGTACTATTTTCCTTATGTAAAACCTTTTGATCTTATCTTCAATATTCAGGGATTTCTAATAGATAGGTGATGAAGCATGCATAAGAGAAGATTAAGAATCTGGTTGAGAGAAACTTCAGAATATTTATCTTTAGAGTCTTGATCCAGTTCATCAGAACCTGGTCTTCAGAGTCTGGTGACACTGTTCAGAGTGTTAACAGAGCAAGGCTTTAGAGCATTTAAGCATCAGAAGCATCAGAGTTGTAAAGCTTTGGATGAGCGTAGAGTCAGAAGCGTTGAAGTACAAAATCTAAAGCTTGAGCATCTTGTAAACCACGTATCTCAGAGTCAGGGTGCACTAGGTTCAGAATCTGATGACATCACATGTCATTCATTTAAAGTCAAAACTTGAGTCTAGTATCTTCACACTAAACAAATTGATTAGGGCGCAGAATTGTTCTATAAAAGTCTATGAATTGTTATAAGCAAAACATAAGGCTTGATGCAGAACCAAATCTTGTTCTTACAGGCCATGATAATGAGAATTTTTGTGGAAAAATGCTATTATATTTTATATTCAACTTTTTATATATTTTTTTATTTTTTTATATTAAAGAATAGTAACTGAAATGAATCAATTTTTAAAAGATTTTGCTGAAAAATTAAGAAATAATGGTAAATATAGTGATGACTCAAAATAAAGAACTAACTGATTTTTAATTTCTTTAAAAAAGTATAAAATAGAAAATGCAATAAGATAAAACACAATATTCACATTTTTTTTAAATTGTCTGAAAAAAATTAGGCTACTACAATTGCTCCCTTTCATGTGATCGTTGTGAAAGATAATTAAATATAAGGACCAAAAAACTATCCTTCATGAAACAATTACAATAAATTTTGCAAGCATGGAGACAAATGATTGTCTCAAGATTTCATGCATAGAGAAGAAAAAATGAAAAATGATTGTTTTCAGCCAAAATGATGATGCTTAGACCGTCACAAAGTAAAGTGATCGTTGCCAAGCGGTACAATGATACTTAGATTGAAAAAAAGCAAGTGATATCTCCAAGCGATATGCTGGTACTTAGACAAACTACAAAAGTAAATGATCGTCACCAGGTTGTACGCTGGTATTTCAGTCGACACAAAAGTAAATGATCATCATTAGGCATTATGCGGGTGCTTAGATCGACAAAAAAGTAAATGATCATCGTGAGGTAGTACGCTGGTGTTGGAACAAGTTTTATTTTGCAATTATCCTTGAGTTTTGATGATGACAAAGCTTAATATGTATATAGAACAATTTTGTATTCTAATTATTTTGTTAAATGCACAGATCATAGAAAACAAATTCTGACTCTGAAGAAGTCAACTCTAGAAGACTAGACTCTGAATTGTAGACACACTTTGAACCAAAGGAAGAATCAAAATCATGTTTAAATGAAAGTCAAGCGTCTTGATCACCAAGCCAATACTTTTGCAAGGATCTATCTAGAATGACTATGATATTTCAAGCCTCTAAAGTCTCAGGACTCTAAACTCTATAGACTTTGAAGTCTCATTTTCACCAGATTCTAAAGACAAGCTCTGAACTCTATTCAAGCTTCATCAACTTTAATATGAAGCCTATGACTAGAAGTTAATGACCTAAATTCAACGAATGAAAGAAGAACACGTGACAAAAGTATAATCAGTACAAAAAGGATTGTACTATTGTACCAACACCACATCTCATGTCCCATCCTCACTCACTATCTGTTGCAAGCGTCACTCTACTGTTGTAGAAGAAAGTGGCCTTCCTACAATTGTAATATTGAGGATATTCCAATTTCACCCTCCAACAAATACACTCTTCTTCTATATAAATAGGTCTTAGAAGTTTGAAAAACTAATGATTGCACAACAACGGATACATGCTATGAACATACGTAAAAGAGAAAAATAAAAGAATGGTTTCTCACGTTCATACATTTATAACACTTTCTTGAATATATATATTAAGGGTAGTATTTGATTCTAACTTATGTATCTTCTTATTTATATAAGTAACTTGTAAACATAGTCTTGTTTTATTAACCTTTGGTTAAATTCCTTGAGAGAAGAGGTTATAGTCAGGATTCTCAAGAAGTCTTTAACATGTAGTCATTGAGTTTGTAATCAAGTCTTTGACTAGTGGATTAAGTCCTTATTAAGAAGATGAAATCACTCTGGCTGGTGGATTAGACGTAGCTTAGTTAACAGTGAACCGGGATAAAAATAATTGTGTATTTTATATTTGTTAAATATTTGTTGTTTGTGTTCTTGAGTTGGGAAAAAGTTTTAATCTAGAAACCCATTTCCAACCCCCTTTCTTGTGTCTCTTGAACTTTCAATTGGCATTAGAACCCCGGTTCTGGTATTGATTATTTTATATCAAACACTTAACCATGTTAGTAAAAGATCCATTTTTTGAAACACAATATGGCAGTTATTAAAAATGATAAAGATCATTACTCTGCTAAACCACTAGTCTTTGATGGAGATAAGTTTTATTATTGGAAGGATATAATCAAAAGTTTCTTCCTTGATTATGATGCAGACTTGTGAGATATGGTCATAGATGGTGTCATACCCCAAATTTGTCCTACCCTATTTGCATTACATTCTTCTATTCATTTTCACCTGCATCAATATACCATGATCATTCCATCTGATCATGCATCCCATCATTCATAGAAATTCATCAAGGATCTTGGAATTTCATATTATCTTAGTGGCATGCATTTCGTTCACTTGTGAATTGAAGAAACAAGAGTATTCCTTATCATTGAATTGAAAAAACAAGCACCACTGTCTTTGTGATTGAGAATCGTAAGTCAAAATTCCAAGAGTTGACTTTCGCATTTGGTTTTTAATCATAGATCCCAAGGTTTTTTCATCTGAATCATTGTTTTCACTGCATTTATTTTTAGAGGAATTAAGTCCAAAAACATGCATTGTTTGAAAGTTCATATGCACTATCCATTTTATCAACATTATTGACCAAAGTTAAGAATTTGATTCTTTTTTTTTCTTATGACTTAGTTCTATTTTATTTTTTGATGTTATTTTTCTTTCATTTTCATAAAAAGAGAACAAAGACACATACCAGTAAGTCATTTTTAAATAATCTTTTATTTTTATAATATTTTTAATAACTATTTATTTCTCATCATATCAGTTTTTGTTAATGATAATTATTTCTTCCTCAAATTGTTTTAATAATAACTTGTGTACAAAATTGAAGATTTGGTCATTGGTAAAAATTGACAGTTCCATTCATACAAGTAAGTCTTTTTATTAGGAAAAATGAACTAATTCCCTGACACCTACCAGTACCCTCTTGTTATCAGTAAAATAATGATATACTTGGTGTCTTTCATATTAGTATATTTGGTTATCAGTAAAAAAAAAGGTGAATGTACTACACCATACATCAGTAATTTTTCTCAGTAAAAAATGAATTGAACTCGTGTACAATAACTTGCAGTGACAACCAATTACATACAGTAAAAAAATGAAAATTACAGTGACGAGGACAAAACAAGCTGAAGAAAATATCTATTGAAATATGCTCCTCATGCCCTTGCGCATCCTCCCTCTAAATCCCATAAAGTCAGGGTGCTATAACAAATTTGATTCCTTTTCACACGATTATACACAACTCATCAAGAATTCCCTTTCATTTTTGACACGTACAAGCATTCCTCACCACCCCTATATAAAGAACATATCGCATTCATTAAAGTGAGAATGCATACTAATATCGATACTCTGCATAAAACATTTCTAAACCTTCACCAAAGCTCAGCTAATATCCTACTTTCAACTATGATTTTTACACTGAAAAATCAGAGTTTGAAGAGTTTTCTTAACCTTCAAATAGCACACAGACTGCAAACGACAAGGAATCGGAGAAGAAGATTAAAATATAACAAAAATACAAACATAGGGACACAAAGAGCAAATACGCGAATTTTTGTTCACCTGAATATCTCGGTAGCCTTTCATGCACTCTAAACTTCATTACATCCAAAATAAACCAAACCTTTGCTTTGTTGAATGTGTTAAGATCTAGGACTTGTTGTTAATAGAAATCGGTGTGAAACATCCTTTTGATTTGTTCATACTTGTTTCTGTTTGTTTCATTACTTGAATCGGGGCTAACTAGTGAGTTTTGGTTGGTTTTGTTAGAACAAGATTTGGTTCTGCATCTATACCTTGAGTTTTGATGATAACAATGTTGCATTTGTGTGAGAATAAATTTGGTACCCTAATGGTTTTTTATTGTGTAGCTTTAACAACCAGTTCTGATTCTGATCATATGATGTACAAAATCATCAGTTTCTGAACTTTGTATTCCAAATCCGCTTATGTGTTGCAATTAGAAGTTCTGAAAGACGTCGATATTGTTGTTGCAATGTTCTTTCTGCTTCTGTGTTATTTCACCCATCAAAAGCTTTTGAGGAGACTCTATATTGTTGTTGCAATGTTCTCTCAATTTTTGCTTCTGGACGTAACTCTGATCAACAAACTTCTGAAGAATGGCAAGCTTTTGAAGTTGTGTTATGTAGCTGAAGATACTGAAGATCTCAAGACAAACGATTTAAGTTATCAAGGTTCCGACTCAAGATTCTGAAGATTCTGAAGACACTGAAGAACTCAAGACAGACTACTGACGCTGTCAAGGTTCTGACTCAAGATTCTGAATCTAACTCTTTACTTCTTCACTTCATGCTTCAATCACCTTTTATCAGAAGCCAATGAATCTAAAGATAAGATCAAATGGGAACATGATCAAATAATACATAGTACAAATTGAACAACCTTTCCACTACCTGATTTCATGTGCAAGGACTGTACTATTCATCACACATGTCACTAAATATGTGGGCGAAAGGACAGTACGTGGTATCATTCCTTTCTCATCCAACAGAGGACATCCTCTCAAGGAGCTTTCCCCATTTTTCCCTCCAACGGTCACATGCTTACACTATATAAGCATACTTTGGAGACTTGAAGAAAACGTTGATCTACACAAGTATTTTGACAAGCTATTTTTCTTTGTGAAAAGCTACCATCTTTTGTATACAATATTCTTTAAGTATTTTATTATTCATTTGTGTAAAATCTGCTTTTGTAGAAGTATCTCGTAACACACAAACTATTATTCAAACTATTTGTTTGATTCCTTAAGGGAGTGATCCTTGAGAAGACAAAGAAAGTTGTTCTTTGTGAGTCCTTGGGAGACTAAGGTTTATTTTGATCCTTGATGAGACAAAGACATGTATTCTTTGTGTTTATTGTAATCTCTTGATTATAGTGGATTAAGTCCTTGTGTATAAGGAAAATCACCTTGGCGGGTGGACTAGATTAGCTTTGAGTTTCAAGCGAATCAAGATAAAAATTATTGTGTTTAATCTCTTTGTTATTATCTTGTTAGTGGTGTTTTTGTTTTGGAAAAAGCTTTTTCTTGTAAACCTAATTCAAACCCCCCCCCCCCCCCCCCCCCCCCATTTCTTATGTTTTTCACACCTTCGGGTTTATAGTATGATTTAAACTTGTTGAAGTTGGGGTCTTCTGTAAGCTTCGATCCCATCGATTGGTTGGAATTTTGGAAAAATACAATGGTTGGTTTAGAATGAGAGGGTTAAATTAGGGGGGATAGCGTTTGATTTTTTTATTGGAGGTGTTTGGTCGTCGGAGAGAACGGCGACGCATCCGCCGACCGCCACGCCTCTACGGTGAAGGCGAAGGTAAAAGATGGCCAGATTTCTAGAGTAGAGAGAACGCAGACTCGGTTGAGTCTGAGAAAGGAGAAGGGGAGCATTTAATTTGAATTAGGAAGGAGAGTATTTATTTTAAACGTGGCTTCTTCCAATTTATTATTTACAGCTGCTTTTGTTTTCCTATTTATGATAACTAAAAAACAGCTTTAATTATTAACATCTACCATTTTCCTTCCCAACAGCTATTGTTCGCTTCCCAATGGCCCTTTAGTTGCCATGCGTCTGCTGCACGGGGAGAGGTTGAGGCAGTCGCCTCCCTCTCTTCCATTTGCTTTAGTTTCGGTTAGGGTTTTGGCTGACTGGATCGAGTCTGGGCCTTTGGCCTAACCCGGATTGCACGAACAACACCTTTGGGCCTTATGGGCCCTTGTCGCTTGCTTTTTTTAAGATCTCACCCTCATTTGACCTCATACCCCCCAGTATGCATTTACTCACCTTTTTTATATTTTAATTTCTTTTTTTGAAATTTTATTTAAAGTATTAGAATAATATTATTGCAATAATAATAGTATAAGGGAAATAAAATATTTTCTCAACATAAATTTTATCCTTATTCTTAATTCTATTTATTTTATTTTTAGAATATTATGATTAATTGATTAATTAGTTTATTAATATTAATAAATGAACAATTTGTTTTACACTTTATTATTATTTCAAAATGGTTTAATTATCTTGGTCCAACACCAAGTATTTCATTTTTTGACCTGATTAATTCATTCCTAACACGATTCAAACTCCTTTCCGTTTAAAGTCTAAATTTTAAAATATTTTTCTTAATCAAATACAAAGGAAATGGGTCCTTTAAGTCTCGCATTCTTTGAATCCTTGAATGATTGCTCTTGAGACACACGTCTTGGGTTAGCTTTTCATTCACTCTTTCGTTTCTAAAATACTTAACTTAATTACTTAGACGAAAGGAGAGGTCATTGGGATCCAGCATTCCCATGGAACCTTTGAATAATCTTTTGAAGGTTCATCGTCCATAAAAACAATTTCATAACTAATTGAATGAAAAAGATGTTATTGGAGTCTAGCATTCTGGCAATATCCCGAATAATTGGCTCCAAGACCCACGTCTTATTCTTACCAAATATTCGCCATTCACCTTTAAAAAATACTCAACATACCTTTAACCTATCAAACCTATTCTTTCTCGCTCCGTGCGATTGAAAGCCTTTCATAAGTGAATGTTTGTCCAATCTTTTCTAACGCGTACAAACTTGCGCCTGAACCTCCTCCGCGAGTAAGCAAGTCATGTTTTACCGTTAGAATGTGATATAGATACGTGATCAAATCAATACACCGTTAATCCATCAAAATATTTTCAAAAATAACGATGTTTAATCCTTTCTAATGCATATACAAACTAACACTTTAAGCCTCCAATTTCAAGCACAAACAATGTTTAACAATTATAGCACGATCAAAACAATCATTCATTAAAATACACTAACTAATAAACCGTAGCCTTCATCCTGAAATATGAAGCTTTAAGTTCCTCATTGTATCTGAGGATATGTAGGAGCAAGACTTACAGTCTTGTCAAGCACCTTGATAAAAAAATATTTGCGACCCATTTTCTTTTTGCACTTTTGATTCCTCGAAGAAAATAATTAACATTAGCTAAAATTCATTCACAAGTTTAACTAAAAGGTTCTCGTTGAATATAATGGACGTAAGGGGCATTAATACATTCCCCTTGGATAATCGACTCCCGGACCCTGAATTTGGTTACGACGACAATTTTATTTCTTTTTTTAAAGGTTTTATCAATATTTTCCCTGTCCTTCATTGAAATAAATAAAGTTCGGTGGTGAATCTGTTCAAATCATTTTTCTGCGACCCTCACGAAGGATCGTGTTTTTCGAGATGCGATAGTTGGCGACTCTGTTGTGGACATATGCTTAAAGCAAGAGAGATTCAAGCCTAACTTAGTTAACCTTGGGATAAATATTGACTTTGTGAATTTTTTTTCTTTATGTTGCTTACTTGCTTTTTTTATGCTTTCTCTTTTTATTATATATGCTCATTATCATATTTATTTTATGGATTATGGGATGGTATCATGAGTGAAGCTCCACACCCGAGTTTTGGAAAAAGAAGAGAAAACACATAGCTTAGAATTAGAAGTTGTGTAATGTTAGTCTCCAAGGACCTCTCCTTGTGTGCCTAGCATGAAGACTTCCCCTAGAGTATACATTTTCATAGATCTCATTATAAGACATCTAGCTTGTCGCATGACTTGATTTATGAAGGATACATGACTATAGTAACCACTCTTAGAACCAATTTTTATCTTGGCGGTTACGTAGTGTTAGACTCCAAATAACTCTCCTTGTGTGCCTAACATGAAGACCCCGCCCAGGATAGACCTTTCGTCACTCTCGTCATAAAATAGCTAGCCTGTTGCCGGATGTTGACATGATTAGCGTCCATGACCATGGGAACCTTATCTTTCAATGCAGAAACTATCATATAAGCGGGTTTTTATGGGTAAGGAACCTAGAACTATCCATTATGAAAGCCTACCTGTTAGGGTGTTTTGAGTTACTTATAATACCCTGGATCCGAACATCATGTATTCATATCATTTACATCATGATACTCATAAAAATTTATTTTCAGGGAATCCTTTGTATCTGTAGTTATTTTGCATTCAAAGGAGTAATGAATTCAGGTAGAAGAAAAGCCTTGCAACTCTCTCTCTCTCTCTCTCTCTCTCTCTATCTATCTATCTATCTATCTATCTATCTATCTATCTATCTATCTATCTATCTACTTTATTTTCTTTTTATTTTCTTTCTTTGGGTTTGCAGTCTATTTCGTTGTATAATTACTTGCTTATTTTACAAAATATTTTCAAACTCTGATTTTCCAAATGATTTTGTTTTCAATCAAAGTTTCTCAAAACTCCATAATTCACCCCTCCATCTTGTGTATGGAGTCACATGTCCAACACATAAGAGATAACAACTTAAACCCTGATGATCTATCAACATGTTTGTCTATATTAGGAAGTAGGTAAGACTGTTTTGGGTATGCCATATTCATATCTAAGTAATTAATGCACATGCGCTACTTGTAGATCGCTTTCAAACTTTTTTCTTTACTAAAACTAAGTTGTAAAGTCAAATTATGTACTTTATCTCCATTACAAATACAACGTTAAGGAACTTACTCACTACTTTCTTTGTGGCTTTGGATTTTTCAGGTGGTTGATTCCTCCTCCATTGCACCATGTAAAAGATATCTTCTCAAATGACTAAGGTATTTCATGTCATCTCTGAGCTCAGATAAGGCATCTCTCTCGCATACTATGCAAATAAGCAGTGATTTTTTTTTGTAAACATTCAGTTAAAATCCCTGGTCAGTTTGGGTATCTCCACATCCTTTCATGCCTTTAACTGTATGACTTTTTTGCCTTAATGGTCTTTGTCGAGTTGCCTCTTATTTATATGGTAGAAAAATCCCCGATCGGTCTGGGTATCTCCACTTCCTTTCAGGCCTTTGATTGTATGATTTCTTTGTCTTCCTGGACGTGATTGGGAAATGTTTCTTCTAGTCGGGAATCTAGCTCTAGATCTTCCCAGTGTTCTACACCCACATCTTGTGGCTCCTCAGTGCCCATTTTCTTTTCTGAAAGGGATGGGAAAAAAAGCTCGAGATGATGATAAATTGATATCTAGTGTTATAATTCAATTTTCTAGAGTACGGAATTTGATTTTAAGTGCACATTAGAAGAAACTGCCTTTAGGGTTTCCAAAGAAAGTTGTTTGAGGATGCAGGTTTAAACAAAGTTACAGTGTATAATAAAAATAATTTTCCTAAGGATCTTGTGATTGTCTCGTAAAAGTCATGCTAGTTGTGTTGGTTGAGAAATCCTTCCCCTAATGGCTGATAACCCTCCATTTTCCTTCGTAATGGATACATTTTCCCATTGGTCAATGATCTAGCAAATGGATGAGTCTTCATCGCCCAAAAATGTTATCTTGTCTTAAATGAAAAAAAATGTTGTATATAATGATTTGTCCATACCAAAATATATCTACGATGGGTTGGAAATATGATAATGTGAATATGTCAAGTGTGACTTTAGTACGATTAGTAATTTCTTAGTTTGGTGATCGGCCAGAAAAGAGAGGGTGTCATGTTCAAAAATACTTCAACCTCCAAATCAGTTTTTGAGTAAGGCAAGAGAAAAAATGTTTTAGGATTTAAAGAGCATGTACCTTATTTGACTTCGTTTGGCCCTTTTATAGGAATTTTATTAGGGTTTCTACATGACCCTAATTCGGTAGTTTCCATCCTGACAATTCATGTTGCTAGATGGCAAGATATTATTCATTATGTTATCCAACAATTATTTTTCTCTCATGTGTTTGGATCAATTATTTTCTTTAAGACATGTCCAAATCTACTATCTAGATTCCATAACCTTCTACTTTATGAGAGATATTTGTCTCTTGACGTCATTGCTCTAACGTCATTCCTGCCACAAATATCTTCACCTTGGACCTTTATAACTTTCATGGATCGGTTTCCATCATGTAATTTATTGGGGTGAGGGGTGGGGTGGGGGACTAGATAAGAACAACTTACATGGTTTTTTTGGGTTGGTCGACTTCACCCTTGCCTCGGTCTAGGTAAGAACATACATGCTCTGTTTGATTGCCTAGGAGTGCCAATCTTCAAAGGCAACCAAGATCTGAACACTTTTAGTCCAATGGTTGTCTAGATGAAAGTGTTCACTTTAGAGGCTTGCAGAAATTGAAGCTCAGTAGGAAGCACCAAATACATGTCCCGAATTTTATCTATCTTTCATTGCCAATTTTCCAACTACTTTGATCTTCAATTACATTCAATGTATTCTTAATACCCTATTATATTTATGAAGAAATATGGTGTTAGAATAGTGCCCAATGTCAAAAGTATCTACCATGGAGAGGGAATGGCCATTGGTTAGTGGTGGTAATCAACTCCCAACTCAATGTAAGACATCTAACTTTATTTATGGTCTTTATGTCTCTGAATCCCAAGCCTTCGGTAGATATAAGCTGTGCTAAGTCACTAATCATTTGGAGATTGATGCACAATGTAATAACAATACATGAGAATTTATTAAAATAGAATCGGATATGGTTTCTAGATTTTATTTATGTAATCAAGTTATGGAAACTGCATACCGTTTATTTATGAGATATAGATACACTTTGAAGTTTTGGCAATGGATGAAAGGTATGATTGATATGAGATTGGATATGTTTAGTCATGAAAATATGTTCAACATAGTTGATTCGAGCACTTAAATCCAAAATCTTCTTTTGGCCATCATCATCATTATATGGAGACATGGTACATAAGAATCTTTAATCTATATTTGTTTCCAATAAGGAAAAGTGGAGTTTGACATACACACTATTATAAATAATAATTTATAAAAAAACTTTCACTTCGACCAACAAATAATCGAAGTATATTTTTTAAGAGCGTAATGCTTAATTATTTTTTTTAAATACAATCTATTTTTTCAAAATTTTGAACCAACCGATAGAATAAATCTATCAGGATTCACACATCGATTACTAATTACTGTCTTTTTTTTATTGGTTTATTTTTCTATTGGTTTAGGGACCAAGCATTATATTATTTCAATTGGTGTCTTTCTCTTTTATATTATCAAATTAATCTTTGTTTAAATATAAATACTTGATACAAAAAATTAAAACAATTTTTTACGAACCGAAATATTGATTTCATTCAATTAATTATTTAAAATTCTCATTGTTTCGAATCAAAGTCAACATTTTGATTCATCATTTCTAGCGATGTTTTTGGTGAATTGAAAACAAAAATATGGTCCGATATTGGGATGTTTATTTTAAATTTCATGATTTGTTTTACAAGTATGTATGACCATTTTTTTTAATAATAATACAAACTCTATTATGTAAATGTAGGAAGTGTTTATTGTTCTAGCCGATGATAACATGGAAAAGAAATTAATTTCATATATTGGTGAGGGTTGGAGGGATTTTAAGACACAACTCACAAGATATTATATTACACATACAAGCCTAACTTAAAGCCTCCATATAAGATGTATAAATTTATCGGGAAGGACATTTGGGAGAAGTTTTTCAAGTCTCACAACACTCATGAATTCTTGGCTAAGAGCCAAAGAGGAAAGGAAAATACGGCAAGAAATATTTTCACATAGATTGTCTTGTAAAGGATATGATAAACTGAACATATAATGATTAAAAAAAAGAGAAATGGAGATGGGAGATCCTTCTAGAAGCCTTGATAGTAATCCGTCTCCACTATCACACCATGAGAAATGGAAGAGAGCACATCAAAGACCAGGAGGCGAGTTCACATTAGAGGCTACACACAAAGTTGCTGAAAAAATTGTAAGTAGATAGTTTTTTCAGCATTATTCACTTTATTTAGGAAATGGCCAGCAAGGTAGATAACTTTTTCAGCATTACTCGTGTGTTGGTATTATAGTTGAGACTGTTTGTTTTGATACTGCAAATGGCCAGTGAGGTAGGAAAGATAGATTGATTATGGATTGTGAGAGAGGATGACATTATAAAAGGAAGAATACATCTGAAAGCAGTAAATCCTCAGATGACACTTATAGTATATACATCTGAAAGTGAAATGCCTTTTTATTTTGTGTGTTGTTGTTGTTTGTGTATTTAAATTATGTATTGTGTTGTTTTTGTTTTTATGATGCACCAATTGGAATCAATGGGTGAACTCATCCACCCAAATTTAAATTATTTATACATAGTTGAGAAAGTTGTTTTGGGTGGCACAAGCATGAAAGGTAATTGTTCTCTCCCTAACACAATATTGACACCATAATACCTCAACCAGATAACATGTTAAGATTGTCAAGGGTAGTAGAAGAGATGGGAAAATCTTCTAGATAATATTAAACCATGAACCAAGTCAATCTTGTATAATGGGAAAGATTTGTATTTTGGATATTTTGCATGGTACTAATTGACTTGACATAATCATACTACAATTACGATGCACATAAGTACATATTTTATGACAATTTCAATTTATATTCCTTGTTCTCAAATACTTTTAATGTCAAGACTCACGTTAAGATTTGAATTTTATGTTAGCATTTAGGTACATGCATCAGCTTTATGCAAAACGAGACTTAACAAAATATTGTTTCTTAAGCTCATTTAATGTTCAATTTCAACAACACATCAATCATTGCCCGAACATGCATACAAAATAAATTAATTTAAGATAAATGTGAATATTACCTAGAACCATTTTTTCATTCGTAAGTATATGTGAATTTGTGTTTTCTTTTATAAATCAATTTCATACACATTAATAATTATTTTCGATGTTTATGGAATGGCCATCGACAATTAATAATTATATGTCCAAAAAAAAATATTATAACTAGGTTATGCTCGTTACACTATAATTTTGATTCAATCATAAAAGATATTTTGAACGCATAAATGTTATTATTTGTAATACTCAAATCTTTTTCTTTATTTTTGAATAATTTTTATTTATGTTTAATTTTTTAAATATGTAAATCTATAGAGAGATACTATGACTCGTAATGTTTAAGAAGTGTTTTTTCAATATTATTTTATTTTTAATAATATATTACTTTTTTGTGTATTAATAATTATATAAAAAATTAAGTGTTATTTAAATTTAAAACAATTGATAACGTACCTGTCACCGTATGAAATAGATAGCAAATTAAATAATTTCTTAACAAAATTTGAAAAAAGTAATAGCAAAAACAATTCAATCTATAAATTTATAAATGTCTTACAAATTATGTCAGGGAAATAACTCTAACATAATGAACAATAATATATATATATATATATATATATATATATATATATATATATATATATATATATATATATATATATATATATATATATATATATATATATATATATAACTAAACTCATGTTTATTTGACACGTGAAAAAAATATTAAATTGATAAACATATTTTATTTTATTCTTTTAAATATATCTTTTGAAGTTTATTTAAGAAATATTTTAAATTTATTTAAACATATCCGTTGTAAGCAAAACTATCCAATCTAGAATTCTATTAACAACTCTAAATTAAAAAAAAAAACTCTAAATAGAAAAAAAAATAGATGTTTAAAAAATATTTCCTCTAAAAAATGGGTCAACGAATATACGTACAAACCCTATTGAATTTGAGGGGGGTATTGGAAAAATATAAAGTCTGACATACCTCACATATCTAGTAAGCAAAATCATGTCAAAGTGATCCAGGCTTACAAATGGATTTTATTGGCTTAAGGCCTAAAACCGATCTAAATATAAAAAAAATACTAGAAAGTGATCCAGGCTTCTAAAATCCATACACGGGCTTAACATGAGACCTTTTAACTTGCCACTCCTAATTATACCTTGTATTTTAAAAAATTTAAAATTCTCAAAATAGCTTGATAATATTTGTCAATCAAATTTTATTTTTCTTCTAAACTTTTCATTTTTTCTAACATACACAAACGAAATTTTTGGTAGTTGTTTTGAAATTTCCATTATACAATTTTTTAATTCACGCATTATATCAGAAATCCGAGAAAATTCAGAATTTTTTTTTTGGAAATTTCAAAAAATCTGATATCTATAGCGAATTTATTAAAAAATTTCAAAAATAAACAAAAACTTTCGAAAATTTGCAAATTTCCGGTTTACCGAAAATATTAAATATATTTGAAATTTCCGATAACATAGCAGAAATTTCGTAAAATGTTTTATTTGTGTGATCTGGAATCGATAGGGTCATCTACATATTCATCTAGCAATTGTACGCAGTTCTTCACCACATACAAAATATATTTTCTATGCAACAAGTTTAATTAAATATTTTCTCACCCTTATATGATATTGATAATATACTTTTTATGTGATGCAAATGACAAATATTTGAGTCCCGATCTGAAGTATTAGCCCGAGAACAGGATATTGGCAAACAACATGGTATTATAGTTGTGATTGTACGTTCTGATACTGCAAATGACCAGTGAGGTAGGAAAGATAAATTAATTATGGATTGTGAGAGAGGAGGAAATTATAAAAGAAAGAATACATTTGAAAGCAGTAAATCCTCAAATGGCACTTATAATAAATGTCCTTTTAGGGTGAGATCTACGTTGAGTGGTAGCGATTGGAAGGTGATGGTTTGGTGTGGGTTTCACAATCATAAACTATCTGAGGATTTAGATGACCATGACATATTGGATCGTCTAAAAGTTCATGAGAGACAGTTTGTGAATGACATGACGAAGTACAATATGACTCCATGGTATACAATTTCTTCCTTAAAAGACAAAGATCCAGAAAATCTCACTAGTGTTATCCAAGTGTATAAAGCTAGAGCTACATACAGTGCGAGTAAGAGAGGTTCATTGATGGAAATATAAATGTTGTTAACTCTTATTCATTGAGAAAAAATATATGTGATTGGACAAGAAATAGGGAAGACTTAAATGTTGTTCTTGATATCTGCTGGACACATCCTGATTCAGTGAAGTTATTGAATATGTTTCACTTGATGTTGATTTTTTATTGTACATACAAGACAAATAGGTAATGTGAATCATGATCATACCTTGATATCATTTCGACATACTTTGATTTATCAGATTTTTTATTATTGGCATCATGATCATACATGTATTGGCTACCACTGCTTGAGATTGTTGGCGTTACGTTAACAAAATTAACGTTTCGATAGGATTTGCCTATTCGGAGCATGAAAGGGAAAAGAACTTCAAATGGACACTGGAGAAACTCAAAGAGTTGTTCTCTTCCGAGAAATTTCTACCGACTGTTGTAGTAACGAACCGAGAACTTCCGTTGATGAATGTAATTGATGTTCTATTTCCAAATTTAACTCATCTGTTATGTTTGTTCCATATTTCAAAAAAAACGTTAGCATGAAATGTAAAGAGTATGTTAAATCAGAAACACATAAGCATGTCGTGGATCTATGGAACAACATCATGTATGCTAATAGAGAAATTGAGTTTGTCGTAAACTTGAAGCACTTTGAGACTGTTTGTGTTGATATTCTTTTGTTTGTTAAGTATGTGATTGAAACATGGTTGACACCTTATTAAGAAAGGTTTGTTGCTGCTTGGACTAACAAAGTCACTCATTTATGGAACATAATAACAAATATGGTGGAGTCTACTCATTGGAGACTAAAAAACATGTTGACTACAAGTCGCAAAGATTTATGCCGAAGTTGGGATATTGTGAACACCATGTTGAAGTTCCAGCTAGGTTCAATCAGGGTCTCGTTCCAAAAAAGTATTGTCAATATTGAGCATCGGAATAACACTCCTTTATATACCAACTTGCACGGTTTTGTTTCAAGGCAGTCTATACAACATACAAGGAAAAAACTAGAAAGGGTAAAATTTATTGGTACAAGCAAAAATTGTGTGTGGTTGCTTCATTAGAACAACACATGGGTTACCTTGTGCGTGTCAACTTGCCGGTTTCCAAATACAAGGTAATCATGTTCCTTTAGATCCAATTCATGTTTTTTTTTAAGAAATTACACATTGAAGAGCATGATGTCAATCATGAAGATAGTGGTACAACATTGGATTTAGAAGCAGAGTGTGAAGAGTTGAAGATATATTTCAATTTTTTGGATATTGTAGGCCAGAGGGTGTTGGAGAAAAAAGTTCGAGAACTAACACATCCATCCACAACTTCGATGTGTCCATCGCTAATAAAGTACAAGCCAAAAAGGGGAGTTAAGAAGAGAAGAAAAGGTGAAAAGAGTGATGTGCATCATGATCCTTTATAGTGGGAGTATGGTGAAGGCTCGCAGGGGAGTCAAACTACAAAGAGATCATGCACGAAACCAACAAGAAGTCAACCGTCAAGTCTTCTAGGTCAAAGTCAACCATCTACTACATCTTCGAGGCATATTTACTTCTCTCAATTTTCTGGTTTCTTGCATCCATACATTGATGACATTGCTGATGTGGGTGACGATGGAAATTGTGGTTTTCGGGTTATTGCATCTTTACTTGGATGGGGCGAAGAGTCATAGTCGTTGGTTCGGACGCAGTTAGATACCCAAGTTCATCAACAACCTAAATCATTTTCCAATTTGTTCTATGACACGGTCTCTGAAGTTAGAAATGTCTTAAAAGTAGAACATTTGGGTGTGCAGGGTCGAGAAAAATGGATGACGATTCCTGATATGGGTTACCCTATTGCTTGTAGATGCAATGTCGTATTTGTCTCCCTGTCAAAGAGACTTACCATTATCTTTTTCCCTCTTACCTTAGCTCCACCTATGTACACGAGCAGGCATAAAATCATCGATGTTGGTTTTGCCAACGACGACCGTTGGATTCAGGTAAATATTGAAATTTCATGTTTTTGAAAATTTTGGGCTCATACCGAAAATTTTGCAATTTTACAATTTCCGATATTCCGAAAATTTAAATTTTTTGGGATTTTTGGACATTTTACACACAAAACTCATAATTTTCAGGATATCTTAGTCGGAAATTTTGAAATTTCCAGTATGTTTTTATCAAAATTTTTGAAATTTCTGGTATATTTTTATCAAAAATTTGAAATTTACGGTATATGTCTCACGGGAGCGGTAAAAATCTATAAATATACAAAATTTCCGATATCCACTCGAAATATCCGGTATAAAATTATAAATTTTAAAATTTCCAGAATTTTTACAAGGACATCAAAGTAAATTTATTCAAAATGAAAGATGCTAAGTTTAAGTGGTGTGTCAAGTTAAATGCTCTTATACAAATTTTTCATAACAGTAAGCAAACTTTTCGAAACAAAATAAACCATTCAAAAAATTTGGAAATTAAAAGGTTGGTAATTTGGAAATTAAGTGGTGTGTCACGTTAACGTACAGTTTTTTAGCGTAATAAATTAATCCTTTGACAAGGTCTTTGTTATGAATGAGTGCTAATTTTGTTGTGTTTATTACCTATATCAATAGTAATTTCATCGAGTAATTTTTAATTTTAATTTTTTTAATTATAATAAAGACATGAGAATATGTCTCTTCACAAAGATAGACTTGCGAGATAAATCATTTATTCTTACTATAAATTTGAATCGTTTAAAAACATATAACCTTTTGTAACGAGTGTTTTTTCGAATTAAGCTAAAAATAAGAAAAAATAAATATTGAATGTTCATCCTCTTAAATAAATATTGAATATTACAAGACGAAGACGATCTTGAAGGTTAGAAATATGAAATATGTATGTTAGGGAAAAGAAATACAATTAACTAAATTATTTAGTTACGCTAGAAAATATAATATTATTAGTTGTATTTTTATTTGATAGTTATGTAATTGGGCTACCTTCTAGTTATGATCTCCTATTAACACTATATGTACTCTCATCGAGAGATCTTAACTTATCAATGAAGGAAAAAATGTTATTTTAGTTTTGTTAGATAGTTTTGAAGTGTTCTTTCACTTTTTTATAGAAACAATAATGTCTTAGTTTTGATATGAAATTATCCTATCAACTAATACTCTTATTTTAATTTTATTTTCGATTAAATAACATTTGTGATTCTGTTTTTGATTTTTTATGAAGTAGAAGATGCATATTGGTTGATCATTTACTCTAAAAATATTTCAGAACGGAAGAAACTTTGAAGAAGAAGAAGATGAAAGTAGTTGCAATGGCAATGAGATACTGAGCTCTCAAATGGTGGCTATAGGAGTCTTAACATCATCCATCGATGTCTTGAGATACTTTCACAAACATATTTATTTGGTGTTTCAAGTTTGAATGAATGCACTTTTTTCTAGATTTAGATGAAAAAATGGAGCGAACTTATGAAGATGTGGAATCTGTAGACGCAAATTTCTTTCTTGACGATTTTGATGATGACAAATTTGAAGAACCAATCCCTATAATTGTTGAGGAATAATAAGAAGAATCATCAGATCTTTATAGAATACAACATGAGCAACCCATTCTATATGGAACACAATTTCCATTGTTCCATGAGGAGTCAGATTCGAAGTTGAAGCCATGTTCTTTCATAACACTTAACTAGTTTCCCACCCCCCAACCCATATTATGTTGCAATTGATTCATTCTTTAAAGAGTGTATACAAAGATTATTGCAAGGATGGGTTTGGAAATTAAGGAACTAATCATGTTTATATGAATAATAATAATAATAATAAATAATAATAATAATAATAATAATAATAATAATAATAATAATAATAATAATAATAATAATAATAATATAAGATTTAATATATTATTTAATTTTAATAATTAAATTGATTTATAGTCGGCCCATTTTTTTTAAGTAACAAAAAATGTTAACAAAAAATACTACTAACAAATATAATCTTCTAGGTAGAGCCTATTTGCATTGGGATAATCTTAAGAATGTGTGGTTGAACCTAACTTAACCCTATCACACCGGTTGGTAGAGTGAGGATTGTCTCCACTTATAAACACATGTTCATGCCATATATTATCTGATGTGAGACTCTTAACACACCCCTTCACGCTCAAGACTAGAAAACTGGAGCGTGAAAATAAATGGTGGGTGGCCCGATAGCGAAAACCATAGTAGGTGGCCCACCGGATCTTAAACGAGACTATGATATCATCTTAAGAATGTGCGGTTGATCCTAACTCAACCCTACCAAACCAGTTAGTAGAGTGAGGATTGTTTCCACTTATAAACATATTTTTTTAATATTTTTTTTTAGTGTTATCAGTAGTTATTGTTTTGCCTTTTCTATTACTACTAATTAATGACAATTCATATATATATATATATATATATATATATATATATATATATATATATATATATATATATATATATATATATATATATATATATATATATATATATATGTCATTCATTATACGGTTTCTACATAAAGAATAATTGAATTCAATATAGGAAACCTAATTGGTTATCCTTTTTCATCTTTTACTTATTTTCATATGGTATCATAGAGCCACTGAGATACATGGCACGTGGTAACAATACTTCAGCATCCAATGATTAAGGTGCTCCAGCTATTGATCCATCAAGTCCCTATTATGTCTATCCAAGCGATGGTCCAACCTCAGTTTCAATTACTCCCCTGCTTACCGGTTCCAATTACCATAGTTGGGCCCGGTCTATGTGTAGGGCTTTGGGTGGGAAAATAAAATATGATTTCATTGATGGTTTTATTATGGTTCCTATAAATCAATTCGATCCAACATTTCGTGCTTGAACATGTTGCAATATGCTCGCGCACTCATGGACCATGAATTATGTCGCTGAATGAACTGGTCAATCCATTGTATTTATGGAAAATATGGTCGATGTCTGGAATGATTTGAAAGAACGCTTCTTTCAAGGTAATTTGGTTCGTGTATCAGAGTTGCAACAAGAAATTTATGCTCTCAAGCAAGAGCATTGAACGGTAACAAATTTTTTCTCTGATCTAAAGATTCTGTGGGAAGAACTAGAAACATATATGCCAATACCTACATGTACTTGTCATGTTTGTTGTTCTTGTGAAGCTATGCATACCGCTAGATATAATCATAATTTACTCTATGTGATTCGGTTTTTGACCGGTCTTAATGAAGAATTCAGCATTGTTGAGTCACAAATTCTGCTATTAGATCCTTTACCTAGCTTGAATAAAATTTTCTCAATGGTTATTCAGCATGAACGTCAAATTGTTCATCATGTTTCAGTTAATAATGACTCTAAAGTCCTTGTTAATGCTGCTGAAAATAGGAATCAAGTTTTAGAAATAATAAGACTAGTTCTAAATCTGGATAGAGAGTTTGTACTTTCTGTGACAAATCAGGTCACACTGTTGATACTTATTATCGCAAGCATGGAGTTCCACCTCATTTACAAAAGAAAAGTTCAAATTATGAAGCTCATAATGCTGTTGCAGAAAGTTCTGCACCGCCAGCCCTTACACATGAGCAGTATAATATTCTTATGTCTCTACTCTATGCTTCTAGTATTGGTAAACAATCTACTACACTAATCAGGTGAGCTCATTCCAATCAACTGATCATCCATCATTCAATGATAAAGATGATATTTCTATTTTTTCTTCTCGTGTTAATAACACAATCTTGGTTCTTGGAACATCAATTCAGGAGCTAGCGATCATATTTGTGGTTCATCCCATTGGTTTCATTCTCTTCATGATATTAGTCATATTTCTATTAGATTACCTAATGGTAATTTTTCCGTAGCAAAACAAATTGGCACAATTTATTTTTCTCAAAGTTTCTTCCTAACAAATGTCCTTTATATTCCTAATTTTTCTTTGAATCTAATTTCAGTTGCCAAACTCTGTTATACTTTAACTTGCCTTGTTAGTTTCACTAATTCACAGTGCCTTGTCCATGATCCTTAGTTATTGAAGATGATTGGTTCTGCTGAACTCATTGAAGTATTGTATCACTTGGTTCTGCCAGATAAGGTTCAAAATGTATCTACTTCCCCTTGCAACTCTGCTGTCATCATGCTAGAAAATGCATTATGGCATTTTATACTAGGCCTCCTCTCTAACTCTAGAATAACTTTTCTACATTATGATTTTCCCTTTATTGTTATAGATCAAGAAGGAGTTTGTGATGTATACCATTTGGCAAAACAAAAAAAATTTACCATATCAAAGAAGTTTTAATAAAGCCATGAAACCTTTTGATCTAATTCACTTTGATATATGGGGTCCTCTTGCTATTAAATTTGTTCATGTTTTTTCTTATTTTCTTACTGATGTTGATGACTTCAATAAATATATTTGGGTTACTCTTATGAGATCTAAGGTTGGAGTTAGTCAACATGTCATGAATTTTGTCCAGCTAACTGAAACACAACATAACACCCTTGTTAAAACCATAAGAACTGATAATGGCCCAGAATTTTTGGTGCCTTCTTTCATTATTTCTATTCATCCAAAGGAATTATTCATCAAAAAAGTTGTGTAAAATCTCCACAACAAAATGGAAGATTAGAAAGAAAACATCAACATATATTGAATGTATCCAGGTCTCTGTTGTTTCATTCAAATTTATCGAAACAATTTTGGTGTCTTGATGTGCCACATGTTGTTTTTATCAAAAACCGTGTCTCTAGTCCTCTTCTTGAAAATAAATCACCACATTTTTTTATGCATGATAAGCTACCTAATTTGAAAATTTTAAAAGTGTTTGAATCTTTAGTTTATGCATCTACTTTACATTCACAAAGAACAAAATTGGACCCCAGAGGTAGAAAATGTGTGTTTCTAGGCTTTAAAAGTGGCATGAAAGGATTTATACTTCTTGATCTAAACAATAAGGAAATCTTTGTTTCTAGAAATACCACACACCATGAACACATTTGACCATATAATCCAATTTCAAAACCTTCCAATTGGAAATATCATTCTCATGGCAGAACACTTGATGATGATGTTCCAATTATCCACCCCCTAATGACATTATACCACATAACATATACCACCATATTCCGCTCCATTATCAGCTACCCCGGAACATCAACCTACTACGAAAAGGCATCCACCATCTTATCTTGCAGATTATATGTGCAATGCTTCCAATGGTTCAACAAAATCAAAGTCTTCAGGTACTCCTTACCCTATCATCTCTTATCATTCTTTTTCACATTTATCACCCTCACATCAAGTTTTTTTCTTCTTCTATCACACACTGCACAGAGCTAAAATCTTTTAAAAAAGCAAATCAGTATGATTGTTGGCAAATAGCTATGAAATCTGAATTAGATGGATTAGATAAAAATGGCACTTGGACATGCATTGGACATCCATTCACTTAAGTTTGGCCCAAAATAACAACATTTTACACCTCACTTCACACTTTTATTCTTATGGATAAATCACTTATTAAAAAGCCCATGAGAACACCTAATCCACCCTATTTAAGAAACTGAAACCCTAACCCTAAAGGAGCATTGGAATTTCTTGGAAAGGAGGCAAAGCTTCATCACATATCAGATTCCATTCCACTTCTATTTTCCATTAGGTAATCATCTCTTCCGTGGTCATGTTTTGATATATCTACGCTTGCTTACCATGTTCATCACCATTAATCCTTCCATTTTCATATTTCTTTTTCTTATTTAAAATATTTCCTTCGTCCATAAAATTACCCAAAAATGATTTTCGCTTTTCTTAACGTTTTATTTAATTTTATATAATTTTTATTTTCGTATTTTTTAAATATTAATATTTTATTTTAATTATTTATTCTAAATGGTCCATTTTAAAACACTTTTTTATTGATTTTATTTTTATGACTTAAAATTATTGTTAGCATTTGATTTTTGGGATGAAGGTTGACCACTGTCTCATGGTCAACCTGAACTTTTCTTGAAATTTTATTTCACATTTTCAATTTATTTTCGATTTATTTTTGACCTAGTTTGGTTGGTTGACTTTTAATTTGACTTCTGTTTTATTTTAATTAATTCACGTGCCAATTTTCGTTATATTTAAAATCTTTTGGGGAGATGATGATGTCCTGACCCCACCTTATTTAGTTTAATTTTTCATAATTTTCTTGATTAATTTACTATTTATTCTTGATTTATTTCTAACCTAGTCTTATTAATTAACTTTTGGTTTGACCTATGTTTTGTTTTAATTAATTCACGTGCCAATTTTCATTATTTTTAAAATATTTTTGGGGGATGATGATATCCTGACCCCACTTTATTTAGTTTAATTTTTCATAATTTTCTTGATTAATTTGCTATTTATTTGTTATTTTTTAAGTTGACTTGATTTTTCAGTTGACTTTTTTATGATCGATGTTTGACCTAGGGATTGCTTATGGCAATTGAAGAGATCTTTTGATCCTCCCTTGTTCATCTCATATGCCATGTATTAGAGGCCTTTTATCTTGATTTTATTTGATCCTTGCCTCATTTCCTGATTAATTATTCAGTGGACCCTTCGTGTGCATATTTTCATTTGTTTGATTCATCTGTTATCTTTTATACTTGTTTCTCTCATTCATGCTTTCTATTGCTTGATTATTTAACATGTTCATACTCTTATTCATTGTTTAAATGCTCCATTATTTGATTCTTTGGTTCGATTATATATTGTTTATTTATCCGATCTGATTGATAATTGTTGCCTACTTGTATGATGTATGAGGCATATATTCTTATTGTTTTGTTTGCCATGAACAATCCCCATTCATAACAAATATACCCCTCTCCCATGAAGTGTATAATATTTATTTCTTTATTTCTTTATTCACCTGCTAATACAAGAATTAAAACGAACATCCGATAACCATTTCAAAATAAGATCAAAAGCTCGATCCAACGTCGAGTAATCATTTTCAAAACTTAACAGAACCAACACGCATTCATCCATCCTCTTGTAAGTCGATTGCCTCAGGCATCGCCATATACCTGTAAGTCGATTGCCTCCGGCATCGCCATCTACCCTTATCCGTAACTCCTCTCCGCGCTTCATCTGCCGACTCTTGTCCCGTTTAGGTAGCACCCATTAGGTAGAACCCTTTGTATGATAACATAGGTAGAATTCCCTTATTCTTTGCATGCTAACATTAGTTAGATGTTACCCTTTATAAATCCTAACACATAGGTCCATATTGCATGACAACTCTAGAGCAGAGCTTCCCCACTTTTAGACCTTCCGTGCGTCTCCGATCTTGTGGCATGTTAGTCCGTTTTATTGCAAAGAGGTAACTGCCTAAGACTCGATTCAGCGAGCTGCGACACCTACTGCTAGGACGTTGAACACACTGCCCACCCTCCTTTGACACAGTTGGTGTCCTCTTTTGTAAGTCCATGTTCAGATGGAAATCCTTAACCCCTAGTTAGCTGAACTACGTTTTGCTCTGATTCTCATTCCAGATGAGATACGTAGGCATAAGACGCGACGTCTTACCGAGCACACTTCTCTTTAACCCATAGGTAGCCGAGCTACGAAGACTCTGATTCTCATACTCAGATGAGATACGTAGACAGTGGATGCGACATCCTTGCGAGTCATTTTCTTTTAACCTTCCTTTTAGTAAATAGTACTTTAGATATACCTATACCCTTTAGACTAGAACAACACTTATGAAAAGGGCTCCCTAGGAGTACCTAGGATGTTTTGGGTGCTTAAAACCTTCCCATTGCATAACCAACCCCCTTACCCAGATCTCTGACGTTTTTACTAGTTTTTGATTCGATAAAACTTTTAGGTTTTTGTTCGCTTTCTAACCATTCCTTTGGATAAATAGAAGTGCGGTGGTGACTCGACTTGTATGGTTTACCTTGGATTTAGTCAATATCTCTAATGGTAACGAATACCCCGCTACACCATTCTCTCCTCAGTCAGAGCCTCGGTATTTTGTTATTTGCTAGAACACCGTGTGGCGGGTCATTTCCCCACAGAGTTCATTGTGTTGTGTATCTCCAACAACATTGCCTGGATCCAGAAGATTGTGATCATTTCCCCAGCAGAATTCCTTGCCTCGGCTTGGCGTTCTTTTTAATCTAGCATTTCGCATCCCTGCATGTAGAATCATATTGCATTGCATCCTCCCAAATTGCGTAGCAATTCCATTTTCATGGAGCATTACGCCATTGAAAAATTCAAACATACACATGTAAAGCATAAGGCATTCTCGGTATCCCAAGTGATAAGCCAGAAGTTGTTTCCAGTACTCAGACTGAAGATTGTACATGACTTATCTTTATTATTCCCAGCAGGGGTCGTTGGCCCACTGTTAGGGACCAATTAGTACTACTTTTTATATAATTTAATTGGTCCCTTTTACCAATTTTTGATGTAATTACACACTTTTATTCTCACTATTTTGTATAAATGCAATTAGGTTTAATTGATGTTGTTTTGAGTAGTTATTTCACATATTTGTTAGTTTTGTAGAATTTTTGGGCAAGAGAGCTTCGGAATGCATAATCATGATTTGGAAGAAGTGTTGAATGCAATTTGGAGGCCTACTTTTAAAGATTAACATTTGGAAGAATATTTGGATGAAGCTTGCAAGGCAAGGAAGCTGAAGTAGCTTCAGTTCGCGCCGCGATCTCCCTTCACGCCGCGAACCTTGCAAATCCAGCAAGCTGTTTTGGCCAAGTGTGTTGTTTTCAATGCCAGCTGTGTTGACAATTTTGTATCTGTTTTAGGGGGCTTTTTAGTTTTAGATGAAAATGAGCATTTTAGGAAAGGTCAACCCTTTTAGAAAACAGAATGGAAAATGTTCATTGATTCATTCATAGTTTGATATTTTGTAAGAGAAAAACAGAGTTCTTACCATTGCCTTTTGCTTTCCAAAATGATGATGAGGAGCTAAACCCCATTTTGTCAAGATTGGAGGTAGTAGCTATTCCTATTTGTTTGTGTATTTCATTTGACTTTTATATATGATAAAAGATTGTTGATGTATTGAATGATATTTTTGCCCTAAGTTGAATATTAGATTTGAGTAGTTGTTGAAAGAGATTATTTAAGTCTTGACATAAAATATATTTTCAAGTAGTGAATAAGTTGTAGAAATAGATTTATTCACTACTCTTCTTTTGTATCAATCATTAAAGATTGCTATATTGATAGTTAGGTGGAGAAATCGTCTAAAGATTAATATAGTGATTATCACAATATCATTTAGACATAAATGATATTGAGAGGATACTTGAACATCATCAATAATCTTAAATCTATATAGTTGTCATAAGGAATCATAAGCAATTTGAATAGTGAACTCCAATCTTGCCAAGCCTCTTGCATTTGATTAAAACTATTCTATTGTTTTAGTGACATTTGACTCAAAAGATAACGTTTCAAACAAAACGACTTGGTTACTTTCTAAACTTATAACAATTTGGATTATAGAACGGCGGTAATAACAACCAATCTCTGTGGATACGATATTAAAATATCTTCCGAAAATATACTTTTCAACAAATTGGCGCCGTTGTTGGGGATTGGTGTTCGATATTACAAGCATTGCAATAATTCATTGTTTTAAGTTTTGTGCTTACTATCACTCTTGTGTTTCACTTGGTTTGTTAGTTTTGTAGATCCTAGTGCATGCGGGGAAAATCTATCGAGAGGCAATTTCAATTCGATCCTGAAATTGAAAGAACACTTTGAAAGCTCAATAGCAAAACACGAAGAAGAAAGAAACTAGCCGAAGAGAGGAACCAGAGAGAAGAAGCATCTACTTCCGCACTTGTTCAAATCGAAGAAGTGGTTGTAGAGGCTTGTGACGGAAACATGGCGGATGACACTCCTACCGAAATGTCCGCTAATAGTCCAAGAAGAAATGCTCAATTTGCTCGTGGAGGAAGGAATACGGAGATGAAGACCAGAATCCTCCAACTTCTCTATGCAAATCCATTCACCGGAATGGACCATGAAGATCCGTATACCCATCTCATCAAATTCTATGAGATTGCGGGTTCTACAGGAATTGACGAAACGGGTGAAGAAGCATTATTCAAGAGGATGCTCCCACACTCCTTAGTGGGAAAGGCAAAAGAGTGGTACCTTGATCAAGCACCAAGAGTGATGACGGATTGGAATTTGCTAGAAGAAAAGTTCTTAGAAAGATACTTCCCTCAATCCCGATTCATGGAAGCCAAAACAGCTATTGCGGTATTCACTCAGGGAAGTGTCGCATCACGCGAAAAACCGGCGGGAAAAGAAGAACAACAGAGCCGCCACCGTGCGTTATTTATCCCAAAAGAGGGAAAGGAAACGCTCGAAGTAAACCTAGGAAAGAACATGGTCTCGCGACCAAAGAGGATGGGTTCGGGAGTCGGTTATGCGAAGGGAAGGTATTAGCACCCCTACGCATCCGTCGTACTCGACGGGATCCACGCACAAAAGGAAGGAATATTGGTTGCTAAAACGCTGCTCACACACACACACACTGGCTGAAAGAGACAAAAGAAACTGACTGAAACTGACTCGGCAGGATATCGCATCCTGGGCCTACTTAGTCTATCAGGCATAAACATCAGAGTCGAAGTAGTTCGGACTGGGGAAACGACACATGCTCGCTAGGATATCGCATCCTATGCATACGTATCTTCTCGGACGAGAGAAGAATCAGAGCATTCGTAGCTCGGCTGACACGCACACAAACAAACAAAGGCAAAGGCAAACGTGGAGCCCGAATGCCAATCACTGGACTTACATCAGCATCCGAACCAAAACACACCCACACTGGAACCCAAATGCCACTCGATGGACTTACATCAACTTCCAAGCACACAACAAGACAAAACAAAGACACCGGCGCCCGGAGAGATCTGCTCATCTCCTGCCTACGTACCTCATCTGGTATGAGGATCAGGGCGACGTAGTTCCCCTACAGAGGGATACAGGCCTAGCCTAACCAGATAACAGAGGGAGACACAACTCTAGGGAGACTACGACTCGAGCCTAGATGTTGTCATGCAAAATCAACCCTAAGTTAAGGCTTCTAGCTAACTTGCACAGGAAGCAAGCCTATCCTAGTCATGACTTGCACAGGAAGCAAGCCACACACACACTTAACTTGCACAGGAAGCAAGCCAAGCAAAACCTAACTTGCACAGGAAGCAAGTCTAAACTAACCCTAACTTGCACAGGAAGCAAGTCAAACAGACATACAAGCACAGATATCACACACTATACACAAGCAAGTGGCTCAAACAAGGGTTAGGTTTTAGTCGAGGGGTCATATCAACCTCAACAAACAAACCTCTGGAACTGGGTGAATGTGCTCTTAACCTTGCCATTGAGGGGCTAAGGTGAAGCAGATGAAAGGTGAGTGAAGATAAGACTTCACAGCTCTTATCCCTGGCCTGGGAGAGCTTAAGACAAGAATGTGTGGGTTCAGAAAGTGGGAACCCTTCTACACATTTGATACTGACTCAACTGTACAATTGTACAAGATCTTGGGTTTGTATCTGCAATGCATCAACACAGTGGTGTGAGCAAGACAGATGACACACAGAATAGCAGGGGATAGGTTGCATATCCCTTGGGTTCTGCCAATTGCCTCTTCACTTAGGAGGTCTTTGACCCTATACAAGGACAAATGTAAACAGTCACAAACATTGCCTCTTAAGGAGGACTTCAGACAGTTGCCTGGCCAAGTAACAGGCCAGGTCTTCCAGACTACATGAAGAAAAAGGAATTATACCTCAAGCAAGTTGCTAAATAGCAAAGCCAAGCAAGTTCAAAGAACTTAAGCAACTAATGGTACCTGAAATGGTCAAACAAATCAGTACACAGTTCAACAGTCAAAGCAAAAGGAATTGGGAAACAACAGTCAACACAGAGGGACCAATGTGCAAAGCACAAGACTCAAACCATATGAGTCAAGCCACCTACAAAGCAAAGGTTAGCTCATGATAATCAAATGAACTCAATCAAATTGTAGTGATCTCTTTGAAGCATTTGTAGCTTAACCTGAAAACATGAGCTCAAAGGTGAGTAACAGGACCACTAGGACAAGCCTAGGGTCAAAAGAGAATGAGAAAGTCAAAACAGCAAATGACAAGTGTCCAAAATCATGTTCAAACAATCAAGAAACAAACCCAATTGGTTTCACATTCATATCAATCATCATCATTATTTCATGAACAAAAGAAGTCAAAGCATGGCATTCAGAAGCTCATAGAAGTCAACAGCAAGACTTAACTCAAAAGCAATCTTAAACATTTCCAAAAATCACCAAATAAATCATGGTCAACCACAACCCACAGCATGGTAAGCATGTCAAATTTCATCTCATTTGGACAAGTGGAAGGCAGTCAATGAAAATCAGAAAGTCAAAGCAATTTTGAACATGCTCAAAGAAGTCAACCAAACATGCATCAACTTAGAAAAATCATAAGTCAGAGATGGTGTATGATAAATGAATGGGACTAAAACCATGGCAAAGATGAGGATGTCTAGTTATCTCATGTAAAATTTCATGTCCATCTAATAAAGTATGAGAATTTCACAAATGAAATGGGAACATGTGTCACAAAAAGTCAACATATGACTAGGCAGGGGAGAAAATCCCAAACAATTAGGAAATGCCATAAATAATTCCAAGAAAATTCACATGTAAACTAGACATCCAAGAGTACATTCATGCAAAAATTCAAAGCATTTTGAGGTCAAGAAGCATGGTAATGAAAATCATGAAGTTGGACATCAATGGTGTGACACAAATTGTCACACCTTACTTCAAAAAATCATATCTCACAAACCAGAAATGATAAATTCACAAACTCTACACCAAAATCACCATGAATGTGTCTAGTTCAAGCACAAAAAATTTGGGAGCCATTGGATAAAGCATCACCATTTCACAAATGTTTTGGCAAAGTGTACAAAATTTGCATACATGTCACAAACCCTAATACCAATTAAAATCTACTCATAAAAAAAATCTGGAAAAATCACGATAAAAAACTAGAGATTGTGATGATCATGATGCAAAAAATCCCATGAAATTTGGATTAAAATTGGATGAATTATGATTTTTGTAAGATGATGTATCAAATTGAAACAAAAATGAGAAAAACAACATTTATTCAATGGGACATGCCACACTGATGGCAGACTTGTAATTTGGGACTTCATTAAACAAAACGACGCCGTTTAGGCGCGGCCAGGGAAATGTTTTTATTGGTTGGTGTTGATGAACAGTGCTAACAGTCATGCACATGTGATTTTTCTGGGCGCAGCATGAAGCTAGGGTTTGAACAGCAAGCTTCATCCTCTTCAAAAAATCGTGAAAAACAAAATGGCTCAAAAACGAACAGCAAGCACATCAATCGAACCGTTGAACAACACTCATGCACCACATAACATCTATTTTCAATGAATCATGCTGACCAGAAAGAACAAAGTAAAAACATGTTCATACATCCATTTTCGACTCAGCATAACTTTCAAGATACTTAACCATTTGCATCGATTTAAAGTCTAAAATGCTCAGAGCAAAGAGGTCTACACATTGCATAGCATGATTTTGGAAAAGGATGGATTCGAAACCTTACTTGATTTTGAAGCAAATGGAGAAACAGTTGTTGTTTGGTGGTTTAATGATGAAACAGATGTCCTATGGTCCTCCAAATGACGGATGCTGAAGTTGGCTTGGTTCAGCAACCCTTGAAATGGCTTAAACCGAGTTCTGCCATGGATGATGTGTGGAGAAAAACAGTCGGGCAAAAGCTCTTTCCAGTTGGAGAAAGATGGTTGCAATGTGTTCACAATGTTGTATGGATGTTGTTTTAGGCAAAGCAAAGCTCAGTTCTTTGAGAGTTTTTGACAGGTTTTGGAAAAATGCAAAAATGAAGTTTTTTTGAGAATGAGTGAAGTTCTGTGTTTTGGAGGCTGCCACTAGGGTTCTCATTTGACAGAAAATGATGAATAAGATCTGCTGTTTTTTAGTACCAAGCATGGTCCATGAAATGGTGGGATAGATTTGGTGAGAAATGTACTTTTTTTCCAAGTTTCAAGCAAGTTGGCATGGGTGTATGTACTTGCACGAATTTGACTTTGAACATGCTGCAAATAACATTCCAAGCAAGTTCCAATTGGCCAAAATGATGGAAAAGGTTTATTTTAAAAAGTCAAAATTTCACTTCACTTGAAATTAATTAAGGCAAGTTCAAAAAGGCCATTTTGCATGGTGAAGTTTTGGTACATGAAAATTACATTTTTGGAAAGAGGGGATCAAATGTGACTTGTAGGAAAAAACCCCACCAAAATTGGCCAAATGGTTTGGGAGATATGGCCTTTTGAAGTTCAAGATTTTCTGAAAACGATTCGATCATAACTTGCCAACCATACATGGGAATTGAGTGTTCTTGGACTTTTTGGAAATGGGAGAACAAGATCTTCAACTTTCATGTTGGGCAAAAATTCATTTGAAGCTTGTATCATGATGTAAGTTTGAGGATCAAGACTTTCCATTTTTGGCAGGTTTCAGTTACAGGTCCAGTTTCCATTTTCGAAAATTTCTGATCTGGCTTCAAATTCTTTCATGATGGTGTTTTACATGATATATGAGGCCTATTTGGACATGAATGAGACCTCTCAAACCAATTTCCATCATCAAATCACTGATTAAATGGACAGTTGACCAACAGTTGACTTTTAGGGTTTCTGACTGATTGCGCATTGACTGATGGCTTCTGAACATCCAATCCTTGACCAAAACACTTCAAATGGGTCCCCAAGTCATGTGAGCATGTTGGACCAACCCTAGGGCCTTGGCTCAATGGAATTTGTACTTGCTTGCTTGACTGACTGATCTCTTGACCAGTTTGACCTAATTTCTTGATTGACTTGCACTTGAGGCAAATGGGACAATGCAATGCTATGCAGTGGACCATGTTATGCTATGACCTAATATGAGAATGTATGTACAATGATAGGTGCAAATTTGAGGTGCTACAGCTGCCCCTATTCAATCAGCTGGGAACCCGAATGGATGAGAGCAACGGCTGTCAGACTTTCAGGGTAAACAGGGATTGAATACCAAGAACCGTAGAAATTTGCACTCTGCCGGATATGATACAAGAAGAACCACGTCATTTACTGATGACGCCTGCAATTGTCAACTTCAGAAAAGCGAAACCATTTACCGATGGTTAGAAACTGGTAACTTGATATTTACCGATATCAACTTTAGCAAGACCATTTACCGATGGCTGTTGGGAAACAACTCTGATGTAGAATGAAGCAAGACCATTTACCGCTGGTGGCTTCACAGAAGCTTGACATTTACCGATATCAACTTCAACTCGACCATTTACCGATGGCTACTGCAACTGGGGATCTGATATTTACCGATATCGAAGCATACGGGGCCATTTACCGATGGCGTCTCCACTTGAGGAGGAACAAAATCTTTGTGGTGTAATCAGACAAGACGTTTACTGACGACTTCATGGGGATCTTGATTTTATCAACAAGGAAACAAAACATGACCAGACATTTACCGATGACTGGGATGAGACTCGACGTTTACCGACATCGAAAGATGATGTTCACCGACATCCAAAAACGACCAGACATTTACCGATGACTGGGGAACACTTCACTAAGGGAAAAAAAAACAAATATTTGCAACTGGAAACAAGATAGGACATTTACCGATGACTCTACTGGGGATCTCTAGCTGGGGATTGTCAGACATTTACCGATGACTGCAGAAAAGACTCGATGTTTACAGACACCGAAAGATGATGTTTACCGACATCAAAAAATGACCAGACATTTACTGATGACTGGGGAGAACACCCGATGTTTACAGACACCGAAAGAATGGTGTTTACCGACACCAAAAATGACGACCAGACATTTACTGATGACTGGGGAGAATACCCGATGTTTACAGACACCGAAACAATGGTGTTTACCGACACCAAACACACGCGAGTGCTAGTATGACACTTACTGGTATCACAAGAACGACATCTTAGATATGTCAAGGCAAGGTTGACCACTTGCTGGGGGTCTCACTGGGGAGAAACAAACTTTCTGTCACCAACGGGCGAGGTAAAAAAACCTTTGTGGGGATATCAATCCTGAGTGCTGTCAAGAGCAACTGTAACAGACTTGCTGTGCTGATGTTGAATGAAATGATTCGCCTCTGCCGGGGATACAGTCTGGTGAGGTTAACACATGAATGCATATGTTTGAATTTTTCTATGGCATAATGCTCCATATGGAATGGAAATGCTACGCGGTTTTGAGGATGCAATGATTACTACATGCAAAATGCAAAATGATGAAAAACTCCGGCTGGGGAGCCAAAAACTGATTGGGTACTCCAACTCTGCGGGGAGACTCTGCAGGGAGAGCAACGACTTCTCACTCATGTTGGAGAATAGCACTGCTGCTGGGGGGAGGTAAACTCCGCTGGGGATATCCTGGTGACTTCACTGGAGGAAGCCAACCAATCCACAAATAGGAAAAAACTTTGCCTTGGGGAACAAAAGCTACTCCGCTAGGGACGACCCATCCAGTCCACAGATAGGATAAATGCTGGATATAAGTTCAATGAACCTGCCTCACTCGGGGAGGAAATCGGCAAATACAGGCCTGCTGGGGGATAGGCAATCCTTAGATCTGTTGGGGAACAGAAGGCACTATCCACAGACGTCTCCGCAGGGGAACATAGCTCTGATAGCTTCCATACTTGCTTGGGGAAAATATCTGTTGAGGAAACGTCCTCACAGATGCCAACCTGAAAAACAGCACAACAAAATGCCCCCCAGGGGGTACACGGACCAGATACGCTCAAGTGTCCTCAACATTCAAAATGATTTTCAAATGTTTTGTCATCCTGCAAGCTATTGTTTAGCCTTCATGTTTTTATATGCAATGCTTATCAAAAATTCGGACATTTTTGCAAACAAAACAGTAAAAATAAAAACCAAAGAGCTATTTATCTGAATAACGACTTTTATTGATTGAAAGTGTGCCTGAGGAGGCGAATACATTGGGAAGCAATTCCTAGAAAGAGGTAATTGCGCATAAAGGAAAAAACTATCCTAATGGCAATGTGAACACGGCATCCACTATTTCCCAATTCCGTTATAACTCACAGATCATCAGTTTTCCTCCCAACTCCTGCTTTCTGAGAAGAATGACTGGACGGATCACATCTTTCGAGATGGCAGACGACAAAGCTTGATGAAGTACAGACAACTCAGACTGTAGTCTTTGCTTTAATCCCTCTTTTGCCTGGATCGCCCTTTCGGGTTTTCAATCCACAGGGATACCCATTTTTGCCTAAGCCGTCCTTGCGGGTTTTCGACTTACCGGGTGTACAAATTCTTTTCATTTTATCCCTAATTTTTGCCCGAACCTTTTCTTTCTGTTTTTTGGTTCGCCGGGATGCCCATTTTTTGCCTGGACTCTTTTTTTTCTTTTTGTCCAGCGGGTCAATTTATGCGAAGTATTTTTTGACTACATCTGAGTTAATAGGAGACGGAAAATCTTCACCATCCATAGTTGTAAGCATCAAGGCTCCACCGGAGAAGACCTTCTTCACAACATACGGACCTTCATAATTAGGAGTCCACTTGCCCCTGTTATCTGCACCGGGAGGGAGGATCCTCTTCAAAACTAGATCACCGATCTGATAGCTTCGAGGATGCACTTTCTGATCAAAGGCTCGCTTCATCCTTCGCTGATACAACTGTCCATGACATACAGCTGCTAGCCGTCTCTCCTCGATAAGGCTCAACTCGTTAAACCTTGTTCGAATCCACTCGGCTTCGTCCAGCTTGACATCCAATAAAACTCTCAGAGAAGGAATCTCCACTTCAACAGGTAGGACAACTTCCATACCATACACAAGGGAGTAAGGGGTTGCCCCGGTTGACGTACGTACTGAGGTACGGTACCCATGCAAAGCGAAAGGCAGCATCTCATGCCAATCTTTGTATGTAACGACCATCTTCTGCACAATCTTCTTGATATTCTTGTTTGCCGCTTCTACAGCACCATTCATCTTCGGTCTGTAAGGAGAAGAATTGTGATGTTCAATCTTGAAATCTTTACAAAGCTCTTTCATCATCTTGTTATTGAGATTCGAACCATTGTCAGTGATGATTCTCTCCGGAACTCCATAACGACAGATGATTTCTTTCTTGATGAACCGGGTAACCACTTGTTTGGTAACGTTAGCATAGGAAGCTGCTTCCACCCATTTGGTGAAATAGTCAATCGCTACCAAAATGAAGCGATGTCCATTCGAAGCAGTAGGCTCAATCTTCCCAATCATATCAATGCCCCACATGGCAAACGGCCAAGGCGAATTCATGACATTCAGAGGGCTTGGTGGCACATGCACTTTATCAGCATAAATTTGACACTTATGGCACTTCCGAGCATACCTGAAACAATCGGATTCCATAGTCATCCAGTAATAACCCGCTCTCAACAATTTCTTAGCCATTGCATGTCCGCCGGCATGAGTACCGAAGGAACCTTCATGAACTTCTTGCATTAACATGTCCGCCTCGGGTCTATCCACGCATCTGAGCAAGACCATGTCAAAGTTTCTCTTATACAGCACATCATCCTGATTCAAATAGAAGCTTCCAGCTAGCCTCCTTAGGGTTTTCTTGTCATTCTTCGACGCACCTTCAGGATACTCCTGAGTCTTGAGGAAATTCTTGATGTCATAATACCACGGCTTCTCATCAATCACAACAGATTCGGCTGCAAACACATACGCAGGCCTCTCGAGTCGATTCACCGCAACATGTGGCACATGATTCCACCAATGAACTTTGATCATGGAAGACAAAGTTGCCAAAGCATCAGCCATCTGATTCTCATCCCGGGGGACATGATACAACTTCACCTTCTTGAAGAACGTCAGTATTCTTCTGGTGTAATCTCTATACGAAATCAAATGCGGCTGATTCGTATTCCAATCTCCATTGACTTGATTGACCACTAGAGCGGAATCTCCAAATATATCAAGAGTTTTGATCCTCAGATCAATGGCTTCTTCTATCCCCATGATACAAGCCTCATACTCAGCTTCGTTGTTGGTGACGTCAAATGTCAATCTGGCAGGAAAAGGTATATGAGCACCTTTGGGATTGATCAACACTGCCCCAACACCATTACCATTCATATTCACTGCCCCATCAAACATCAGTGTCCATTTGTCATCTGGATCCGGTCCTTCCTCGACAAGAGGCTCTTCGCAATCTTTCATCTTAAGATACATGATGTCTTCATCAGGGAATTCAAACATCATAGTCTGATAATCTTCAATCGGTTGCTCGGCGAGGTAGTCTGACAGAATACTGCCTTTGATGGCCTTTTGTGACGTGTACTGAATATCATATTCTGTTAAAATCATCTGCCAACGGGCAACGCGCCCGGTGAGAGCCGGTTTCTCAAAGATGTACTTCACTGGATCCATCTTGGAAATCAACAGAGTAGTATGGTTCAACATATACTGCCTTAGTCGGCGAGCAGCCCAGGCCAAAGCACAGCAAGTTTTCTCGAGCAGTGAATATCTTGTTTCACAGTCGGTAAACTTTTTGCTAAGGTAGTATATGGCATGCTCTTTTCGACCAGACTCGTCATGCTGTCCCAATACACACCCCATCGAGTTCTCAGTTACTGACAGGTACATTATCAGAGGTCTCCCAGGAACTGGAGGTATAAGGATTGGAGGTTTATGTAAATACTCTTTAATCTTGTCAAAAGCCTTCTGACAATCATCATTCCACTTGATCGCCTGATTCTTTCTGAGCAGTTTGAAAATTGGTTCGCACGTGGCTGTTAGATGAGATATGAACCTTGCAATGTAGTTCAACCTCCCTAAAAACCCACGGACTTGCTTCTCCGTTTTCGGTTCAGGCATCTCTTGAATAGCTTTGACTTTCGCTGGATCAACCTCAATCCCTTTCTCACTGACAATGAAGCCTAAAAGCTTCCCTGATCTCACCCCAAACGTACACTTGTTCGGATTCAACCTCAGCTTGAACTTTCTCAACCGGTCAAACAGCTTCTGCAAATTAACCAGGTGCTCCTCTTCTGTCTGCGACTTCGCAATCATATCATCTACGTATACTTCAATTTCTTTGTGCATCATGTCATGAAAAAGAGTCGTCATTGCCCTCTGATAGGTAGCACCAGCATTCTTTAGCCCAAATGGCATCACCTTATAGCAGAACGTGCCCCAAGGTGTAATGAATGTCGTCTTTTCCATATCCTCTAGCGCCATCTTGATCTGATTATATCCAGAGAAACCATCCATGAAAGAGAATACCGAGGATTGAGCCGTATTATCAACCAATACATCAATGTGAGGTAATGGGAAATCATCCTTCGGACTCGCTCTATTCAAATCCCGGTAATCGACACACATTCTGACTTTGCCATCCTTCTTCGGCACGGGAACGATGTTGGCCACCCATGGGGGATAACTCGTAACAGCCAAAAAACCCGCATCCCACTGCTTCTGAACCTCTTCCTTGATCTTAGTTGCCATATCAGGACTTGTTCTACGAAGCTTCTGCTTGACCGAAGGACATCCTTCTCTAAGAGGTAATCGATGCACCACAATGTCTGTATCTAACCCAGGCATATCTTGATATGACCAGGCGAATATTTCCACATATTCTCTCAGCATCTCAATCAGCCTCCTCTTGACAGAGTCCTCTAAAGCAGCCCCAATCTTGATTTCTCTTGTGGCGTCCTCAGTACCCAAATTAACAACCTCCAACTCCTCCTGATGAGGTTGGATGACCCTTTCCTCTTGCTTCAGTAATCTGACCAATTCTGCAGGAAGTTCACAGTCTTCCTCACTCTCCTCTTCAGCTTGGTAGATGGGATTGTCGAAATCATACTGAGCCATAACAGAACTGTTCATAGTGAATGCCATAAGATCGCTTCTGCATGTTTAATGCTTTGTTTTAGAAAAAGAGTTCAATAAAGTCACAAAAAACAAAAACATTGCCATTTTTATTGTTTTGAAAAAAGATGAAAACAAAAAATAGAAAGACAGGGATCACAAAGTTTGATTGCAAAAAATGTCCTTCATTAATGATAATCATTAAAACATGATGAGGCCCTACAATGAACCACTACGCCTTGGGCAGAACGTAGGATTTTCATGCAAAATGACAAAACAACAGAAAATTACTCTGTCAGAAGAGTAACTTGAACCACTTCTTCAGCCGTCCAGTTGTTGATAGACCCCCCTGGTGCACACGAGCGAACCCAGTTGTCCAGATCACAATCACTGTCACAGTCTTCACTACCGGTTGCAGAGACGTCGCCATGATTCATCAGCCCAGCGCTGGTAAAGGTACTCGGACCCGCTTGACCATTCTGCTCTGCTTGGAGAGGCTCATAACCAACGCCAAATTTGTCTTCTTTGACAGGCAAATCCACCATCTTGCCCCAGCCTTCAGCTTTGCCAGAATCAACAACCTCCTTAGCCTGCTTGTAAGAAGTAATTGAAGCACCTGACTTCCTCTGCTCAGCGTACGCCACTTTCTCAAGAGCCACAGTCTCAAATGCCTGACATAAGGTTTCGTGGATCTCGCCATCCACCTCAACATATTTGAACGAGGATAGATGACTCACCAGAATCTCTTCTTCACCGCACACAGTCACAATCTGACCGTTCCAGACATACTTGAGCTTTTGATGGAGAGTCGACGAGACTGCCCCTGCTGCATGAATCCATGGACGCCCCAATAAACAACTATAGGCGGGCTGGATGTCCATAACATAGAAGATGATATCGAATACCTCAGGACCTATCTTCACAGGCAAGGTAACTTCCCCACACACAGAACGTTTGGAGCCGTCGAAAGCACGAACGATCAGGTCACTGGGAGTAAGCACAAACCCTTCCACATCAATCTTCTTCAGAATCTGCTTAGGCAACATATTCAGCGACGACCCGGTGTCTACCAATACGTGAGACAACACTGCCCCCTTGCACTCCATGGTGATGTGCAAGGCTTTGTTATGGTTCCGCCCTTCAGGCGGTAAGTCCAGGTTGGTGAATCCTACACCATGCCTGGTGCTCACATTGGCCATCACGCCCTCCAGTTGATTGACAGAAATCTCCTGAGGCACGTAAGCCAGATTCAACATCTTCAGCAAGGCATTACGGTGTGCCTCAGAGCACATCAATAGTGAAAGTATAGAAATCTTGGACGGAGTTTGATTCAACTGATCTACAATCTTGTAGTCACTCTTCTTGATTATCTTCATAAACTCCTCCACGTCCTTCTCAAATGACCCCTCGGGCGCTTCCTTCTGGACAGGTTCTTCCTCAACCACAGCTTGCTTACCCTTTGCTCTGGCGAGAGCCTCAGCATTATCGTCCCTCAAAGGCTGCGGTGCGAACAGACGACCGCTTCTGGTAAAACCTCCTGGACCCCCTACATTGTCCACGGCCGGACCAACAGTTGCAGGAACTCTATTCGGTAAACCAATTGTCACTGGAGTTTGATTTACTGGTCTTGTCTGACTTTCAGCCGTTCTGTTACTGCGGTGAGCATTATCATACTTCCACGGCACGGCTCTACTATTCTCAACAGCCCTTCTTCCAGACGCGGCGATAGTAGTTGGAGCACTGATGGTTACAGGCACGGAAATGGTAACTAGGGTACCATTTGTTGCAGGTGCACTAACGACCCTTTGTCCACGTCCTTCAGACGGTTTAAAGTAAATGGTGATAGTTGACACTGTTCCACGATCTTTTACATCCCTACTGAATTGCAAACAACCCTCATCCATCATACCCTGGATACCGGCCCTTAACTGGTCGCAACCATTCTCAGATTCGGCACAGCCCAAACAATCCTCATCACAGCCCGAGTAGACACCCCCATTCAGCAGACGGCCCTTCACAACTAGCAGAGAAGTCTGAACATCATCAACATTAACAACCAGATCTTCAGCTTCTTTCCCCTCAATATTGTTCACTCTATGCCCACCATGCTGAGGCATAGGGTTGTTTACGACGTTAGGCACTGGTGCGAAGTTGATCGCCTTGGCATCGATCAAATCTTGGACCTTGTGCTGGAGAGCCCGACACTTCTCAGTATGATGCCCTGGTGCCCCAGTGTGAAAGTCACAATGGACGTTGGCGTCGTACCCAGGAGGCAATACTGTAGGTGGAGCCATTGTACGCAACTCAACCATCCCCAACCTGAGTAGTTCGGGCAGCAGTTCGGCGTATGACATGGGTAGCGAATCAAAACGTCGATCAGGCATCCTTTGTCTGGGCTGATACGGACGTTGTTGTTGTTGTTGTTGCGGTTGTTGAACTCTTTGTTGTTGTTGTTGACGAGGTTGAGGTGCCGGAATGGTTACTGCAGTAACTTGACGGTATTCACTTCTGTTCTGATCTCTGCGGTGTTGAACAGCATTAGTTTCACCCTCTCTTCGACGAGGTGCCCCAGCAAACGGCTTCTTAGAAGAAGAGGAACCAGCATCTTGGATCTTCCCAGTTTTAATCAAGCTCTCAGTCCTCTCTCCACAAATGACAACATCAGAAAAACTACCGAATGGGCAGCTCCCCATCCGGTCCATAAACACACCTTGAAGAGTACCGATAAACATATCTGTCAACTCCCTCTCCAGCATAGGGGGTTGAACTCTAGCAGCCAGTTCACGCCACCTCTGGGCATACTCCTTGAAGCTTTCATTGGATTTCTGACATAGACTCTGCAGCTGAGTCCGGCTGGGCGCCATGTCCATGTTGTGTTTGTATTGCCTCAAAAAGGCCTCACCCAGATCCCTCCAACAGCGGATAGAATCTCTCTTCAATTCCATGTACCAGTCCAAAGAAGCCCCAGATAGACTATCTTGGAAAAAATACATCCACATCTTTTCATCATCGGTATACGCAGAGATTTTTCGATAATAAGCCTGCACATAGGTGCGAGGGCAAGAAGTACCGTTGTATTTATCGAAGGACGGTGCTTTGAACTTGTAAGGGATTCTCAAACCTTCCACCAACCCCATATTGGTAACATCAAAACCGAGAGAATTCTGACATTCCATAGCTCTAATTTTCTCAGCAAGGGCATCAACTTTACGATCCCTCTCATCAACCCTTCCCAGAACGTCTTCGTCTTCACTGAGCAGAGTGAACATATCCTCTTGTCTGTCAACAATCGGAACAGGATTACGGGCCGGGGCACGGACTGCTCTGGCATTAGCGGCATCTGAAGCAATAGGTTGACCGTTGATTCGAATACCCCCCAATTCATCACCTACAGCATAGTTGTTGATGGGTACAGCAGCAGCAACATTATTATCATTGACCGGGCCTCCCTCTGGCGGAGCATGGTTGACCGGTGGAATTGCAGCCTCTTGTCTTTGAACCATGGCTCGAAGTTCTTCTTGACCTTGTGCAACCCCTTGCATCATATTCATAAACTGGGCCATGTTAGCCTTCATCTCAGCCAACTCAGCTTGAACTTGATCCATACCTCTCTGTTGATTCAGTCTTGTTGAGTAGCGGTGCGGACGTTGATCAGCTATCCTGCCTGAACAGGAACCAAGAGTGAGAAGTCACGACCAAGAACACCTGTTATGCAAAATGATATGAGTATGGTGCTAATGATGCGTATGATGCACATGATATGTTCATTCCTCAGGCATTCAAAGAGCCTGAGTCATCCTCAAAAGATGGCAACCTGCAGCAAGAATAACATAGAAGCACAGAAACAACATACATAAGAGTGATGAGTACAAGGTGAAACCAACAACCTCATCTATACGAGTAACAGGATCATATAACAAAGTCAACAAAGAAAATCCAAACAATCGGAGTACAACAATGAATCCCATCCAACAAGCCTGGAGGTGATTCTCAACATACATATCAAAGATACAAGCTAAGACAAACGTCCTCCCGGAATGAGAGTCTTCAAGTACTGACACTGGTCTATCAACAGGTCACATTCTGAACATTCTGGCAAAAGAGTGATCTTCTCCTCCAGTTGTCGTCTAAGCTCTACCACTTCTCCTCCAAGGTGGTTCTCTGATGCCTGTCTCAAGTCTACTTCCTTCTTCAACTGGATGTCTTTATCTCTGAGTTGCTTCTCCAAGTCTCTGATCTTCTTCTGATAGCTGGCCTCAACCCTCTGCAACCTCAAGCACTCCCGGTGTTCTGCATCTAACATGCTCTCCATCTCCTCGTAGGATCTCTTCTTGCTTCTCAGTCTGCTAGCATCTTCTTCTCGCACTCCTCTGAGTTGATGAGCCAAATTCGACCTATCAGCTTTGGCTTTGTACAGCTCAATCTGGGTATCTTGCTCCTTCTCTCTCAAACGGCGATTCTCCATCAAGGCTTGCTTGTAGCGCTCCGCAGGCACACTCTCAGCAAGGATCAAAGGTGGTTGCTCCTGCAACGGCTCCATCCTATCGTAGGGTAACAACAAGGTTTCTACTCTCTCCTTGACCCAATCAGTGTAATCGGGCATAGCAACGGCAAACTTCTTCCCTAAGACAGATCCATCCTTCACACCAATAGACTTCCAAGCTCTCCCTATCTGCTCCAATCTAGCCGGGTCACTCTGCTTCTCAAAATACACACTTTCAGCTACCTCAGCCTCAAGTGGTCTTCCCTTCATCACAAACCCCAACTGGCGAAGAGAAAGAACCGGGTTGTAATTGATGCAACCCCTAGTCCCTATGAGTGGCACATTACGGAATCCTCCACAGCTCATAATGACGTTACGCACATCCATCCGGTAAGATTGCCATCTGATATCATAGGAAGTAAGAGACATAACCCTCTGAGTCCACTTATGCGTGCTCTGAGCATCCACAAAAGGTCCACTGACTGGCAGGAGAGACAAGAACCATCTGAGCAAAAGCGGGAGACAACACCTGATAGCCCCACCCTTACCATGCCTACTGTGAATAGCATAGTAAGTGTCAGCTAACAGAGTAGGAACTGGATTTCCTCCAATGAAAATACTGACTGCAGCATAGTCAACAAAATTGGGCATACTCGGAAACAGGACGATCCCATAGATCATGACGCCCAACTGAGCATGAAAGGCTTCCCAACTTCCCTTCTCTGCTTCTTCTCTAGCTACCCTCAACAGAAACTTCAAAGGCAATCCTACAACATCCCCACTGGACTTCCAACTATCACTGACTTCCTTGATACCCAAATGGAGAGCTCTGGCAACAACTCTGAAATCAACCTCCTTGGGCACATCCAAGAAAGGAACCTGATACCGGACCGGGACACTCAGCAGAATGGAGTACTCCTCAAGAGTAGGCGCCAACTGATAATCTTGAAAGGTGAAACAATGAAGCTCTGGGTCGTAGAACTGTAGAAGAGTCTGCAACGGCACCGGATCGACTACCATCTTCAACAGTGTCAGAATATCTCCATACTGGTCAACAAACCCCTTCTGGTTACCACTGGTCATAAGGTCGCTCAACTCAATCAGAGACGTCAAAGGTTCACGGTGAAAGCTGTAGGAACAAGTCTTCCGCTTCAACTCTGGGACTGTTGCCATCTCTATCAGTGAACAAGCTCTGGAATGTACCTGAGAAATGATATGCATGCAGGGATTAGTTTTTTTTTCTTTTTTCTTTTTCTTTTCTCTTTTTTTTTATTGCGTATTTTTTTTTGAAAATAAACATGCTATGATGCAAATGATGCAGACACGATTGGTTGGCTGTGTCTCTCAGAACACAGGATCAAAGCTTCGGCTTGAACTCGGAACCACAAATTCATCTGAAACCCAAAGTCATCTGAGACCCCAAACTTCTGGACCAATAGTCACCAACAGGATCACAAGTCACCAACAAGTCACCAACAAGTCACCAACTGTACCTGTAATAATGATCATTCCCTCCCCACTCACGGGTGTCATCTAGGCCAGGGTAAGGTCGAGAGAAACGCAGCATAAATAACCTTTCGCAGAATATCATCATATACACACCCGAAGTATGTAACGATAATATCCCACCAGGGTCTGAACTGCTCGTGATATCAATGTTCCGCTAAGTGGCGCAATACCACCCGCTTCCCATGAATCACTCTATTCCTAAGTATCCTAGATTTCACTCATGGCCTGGGTATTGGGCCTTTTACCTCGTGTAACTCCCACCCCAACAGAGAGAAACAGACAACCAGCCAGGTGAACAGATGAATAAATGCAAACATTAATGCAAACAAATAAATGCAAACAGTAAATGCAAATATATACAAATGAATGCAATAAATAACAGCACAAAGCAACCAAAGCCCTAACCTAGAGAGCGCTAGGAGAGACTCGCTTAGGGAAGATGGACCAGCATAGGTCAACTTCTCTTATTCCCCAGCAGAGTCGCCAGCTGTCGCATCACGCGAAAAACCGGCGGGAAAAGAAGAACAACAGAGCCGCCACCGTGCGTTATTTATCCCAAAAGAGGGAAAGGAAACGCTCGAAGTAAACCTAGGAAAGAACATGGTCTCGCGACCAAAGAGGATGGGTTCGGGAGTCGGTTATGCAAAGGGAAGGTATTAGCACCCCTACGCATCCGTCGTACTCGACGGGATCCACGCACAAAAGGAAGGAATATTGGTTGCTAAAACGCTGCTCACACACACACACACACTGGCTGAAAGAGACAAAAGAAACTGACTGAAACTGACTCGGCAGGATATCGCATCCTGGGCCTACTTAGTCTATCAGGCATAAACATCAGAGTCGAAGTAGTTCGGACTGGGGAAACGACACATGCTCGCTAGGATATCGCATCCTATGCATACGTATCTTCTCGGACGAGAGAAGAATCAGAGCATTCGTAGCTCGGCTGACACGCACACAAACAAACAAAGGCAAAGGCAAACGTGGAGCCCGAATGCCAATCACTGGACTTACATCAGCATCCGAACCAAAACACACCCACACTGGAACCCAAATGCCACTCGATGGACTTACATCAACTTCCAAGCACACAACAAGACAAAACAAAGACACCGGCGCCCGGAGAGATCTGCTCATCTCCTGCCTACGTACCTCATCTGGTATGAGGATCAGGGCGACGTAGTTCCCCTACAGAGGGATACAGGCCTAGCCTAACCAGATAACAGAGGGAGACACAACTCTAGGGAGACTACGACTCGAGCCTAGATGTTGTCATGCAAAATCAACCCTAAGTTAAGGCTTCTAGCTAACTTGCACAGGAAGCAAGCCTATCCTAGTCATGACTTGCACAGGAAGCAAGCCACACACACACTTAACTTGCACAGGAAGCAAGCCAAGCAAAACCTAACTTGCACAGGAAGCAAGTCTAAACTAACCCTAACTTGCACAGGAAGCAAGTCAAACAGACATACAAGCACAGATATCACACACTATACACAAGCAAGTGGCTCAAACAAGGGTTAGGTTTTAGTCGAGGGGTCATATCAACCTCAACAAACAAACCTCTGGAACTGGGTGAATGTGCTCTTAACCTTGCCATTGAGGGGCTAAGGTGAAGCAGATGAAAGGTGAGTGAAGATAAGACTTCACAGCTCTTATCCCTGGCCTGGGAGAGCTTAAGACAAGAATGTGTGGGTTCAGAAAGTGGGAACCCTTCTACACATTTGATACTGACTCAACTGTACAATTGTACAAGATCTTGGGTTTGTATCTGCAATGCATCAACACAGTGGTGTGAGCAAGACAGATGACACACAGAATAGCAGGGGATAGGTTGCATATCCCTTGGGTTCTGCCAATTGCCTCTTCACTTAGGAGGTCTTTGACCCTATACAAGGACAAATGTAAACAGTCACAAACATTGCCTCTTAAGGAGGACTTCAGACAGTTGCCTGGCCAAGTAACAGGCCAGGTCTTCCAGACTACATGAAGAAAAAGGAATTATACCTCAAGCAAGTTGCTAAATAGCAAAGCCAAGCAAGTTCAAAGAACTTAAGCAACTAATGGTACCTGAAATGGTCAAACAAATCAGTACACAGTTCAACAGTCAAAGCAAAAGGAATTGGGAAACAACAGTCAACACAGAGGGACCAATGTGCAAAGCACAAGACTCAAACCATATGAGTCAAGCCACCTACAAAGCAAAGGTTAGCTCATGATAATCAAATGAACTCAATCAAATTGTAGTGATCTCTTTGAAGCATTTGTAGCTTAACCTGAAAACATGAGCTCAAAGGTGAGTAACAGGACCACTAGGACAAGCCTAGGGTCAAAAGAGAATGAGAAAGTCAAAACAGCAAATGACAAGTGTCCAAAATCATGTTCAAACAATCAAGAAACAAACCCAATTGGTTTCACATTCATATCAATCATCATCATTATTTCATGAACAAAAGAAGTCAAAGCATGGCATTCAGAAGCTCATAGAAGTCAACAGCAAGACTTAACTCAAAAGCAATCTTAAACATTTCCAAAAATCACCAAATAAATCATGGTCAACCACAACCCACAGCATGGTAAGCATGTCAAATTTCATCTCATTTGGACAAGTGGAAGGCAGTCAATGAAAATCAGAAAGTCAAAGCAATTTTGAACATGCTCAAAGAAGTCAACCAAACATGCATCAACTTAGAAAAATCATAAGTCAGAGATGGTGTATGATAAATGAATGGGACTAAAACCATGGCAAAGATGAGGATGTCTAGTTATCTCATGTAAAATTTCATGTCCATCTAATAAAGTATGAGAATTTCACAAATGAAATGGGAACATGTGTCACAAAAAGTCAACATATGACTAGGCAGGGGAGAAAATCCCAACAATTAGGAAATGCCATAAATAATTCCAAGAAAATTCACATGTAAACTAGACATCCAAGAGTACATTCATGCAAAAATTCAAAGCATTTTGAGGTCAAGAAGCATGGTAATGAAAATCATGAAGTTGGACATCAATGGTGTGACACAAATTGTCACACCTTACTTCAAAAAATCATATCTCACAAACCAGAAATGATAAATTCACAAACTCTACACCAAAATCACCATGAGTGTGTCTAGTTCAAGCACAAAAAATTTGGGAGCCATTGGATAAAGCATCACCATTTCACAAATGTTTTGGCAAAGTGTACAAAATTTGCATACATGTCACAAACCCTAATACCAATTAAAATCTACTCATCAAAAAAATCTGGAAAAATCACGATAAAAAACTAGAGATTGTGATGATCATGATGCAAAAAATCCCATGAAATTTGGATTAAAATTGGATGAATTATGATTTTTGTAAGATGATGTATCAAATTGAAACAAAAATGAGAAAAACAACATTTATTCAATGGGACATGCCACGCTGATGGCAGACTTGTAATTTGGGACTTCATTAAACAAAACGACGCCGTTTAGGCGCGGCCAGGGAAATGTTTTTATTGGTTGGTGTTGATGAACAGTGCTAACAGTCATGCACATGTGATTTTTCTGGGCGCAGCATGAAGCTAGGGTTTGAACAGCAAGCTTCATCCTCTTCAAAAAATCGTGAAAAACAAAATGGCTCAAAAACGAACAGCAAGCACATCAATCGAACCGTTGAACAACACTCATGCACCACATAACATCTATTTTCAATGAATCATGCTGACCAGAAAGAACAAAGTAAAAACATGTTCATACATCCATTTTCGACTCAGCATAACTTTCAAGATACTTAACCATTTGCATCGATTTAAAGTCTAAAATGCTCAGAGCAAAGAGGTCTACACATTGCATAGCATGATTTTGGAAAAGGATGGATTCGAAACCTTACTTGATTTTGAAGCAAATGGAGAAACAGTTGTTGTTTGGTGGTTTAATGATGAAACAGATGTCCTATGGTCCTCCAAATGACGGATGCTGAAGTTGGCTTGGTTCAGCAACCCTTGAAATGGCTTAAACCGAGTTCTGCCATGGATGATGTGTGGAGAAAAACAGTCGGACAAAAGCTCTTTCCAGTTGGAGAAAGATGGTTGCAATGTGTTCACAATGTTGTATGGATGTTGTTTTAGGCAAAGCAAAGCTCAGTTCTTTGAGAGTTTTTGACAGGTTTTGGAAAAATGCAAAAATGAAGTTTTTTTGAGAATGAGTGAAGTTCTGTGTTTTGGAGGCTGCCACTAGGGTTCTCATTTGACAGAAAATGATGAATAAGATCTGCTGTTTTTAGTACCAAGCATGGTCCATGAAATGGTGGGATAGATTTGGTGAGAAATGTACTTTTTTTCCAAGTTTCAAGCAAGTTGGCATGGGTGTATGTACTTGCACGAATTTGACTTTGAACATGCTGCAAATAACATTCCAAGCAAGTTCCAATTGGCCAAAATGATGGAAAAGGTTTATTTTAAAAAGTCAAAATTTCACTTCACTTGAAATTAATTAAGGCAAGTTCAAAAAGGCCATTTTGCATGGTGAAGTTTTGGTACATGAAAATTACATTTTTGGAAAGAGGGGATCAAATGTGACTTGTAGGAAAAAACCCCACCAAAATTGGCCAAATGGTTTGGGAGATATGGCCTTTTGAAGTTCAAGATTTTCTGAAAACGATTCGATCATAACTTGCCAACCATACATGGGAATTGAGTGTTCTTGGACTTTTTGGAAATGGGAGAACAAGATCTTCAACTTTCATGTTGGGCAAAAATTCATTTGAAGCTTGTATCATGATGTAAGTTTGAGGATCAAGACTTTCCATTTTTGGCAGGTTTCAGTTACAGGTCCAGTTTCCATTTTCGGAAATTTCTGATCTGGCTTCAAATTCTTCCATGATGGTGTTTGACATGATATATGAGGCATATTTGGACATGAATGAGACCTCTCAAACCAATTTCCATCATCAAATCACTGATTAAATGGACAGTTGACCAACAGTTGACTTTTAGGGTTTCTGACTGATTGCGCATTGACTGATGGCTTCTGAACATCCAATCCTTGACCAAAACACTTCAAATGGGTCCCCAAGTCATGTGAGCATGTTGGACCAACCCTAGGGCCTTGGCTCAATGGAATTTGTACTTGCTTGCTTGACTGACTGATCTCTTGACCAGTTTGACCTAATTTCTTGATTGACTTGCACTTGAGGCAAATGGGACAATGCAATGCTATGCAGTGGACCATGTTATGCTATGACCTAATATGAGAATGTATGTACAATGATAGGTGCAAATTTGAGGTGCTACAGGAAGCAACGAGTCTTTAAATGAGGCTTGGGAAAGATTCAAGTCAATGTTGAGAAAATGCAAGGGCCATGGTTTTGATGAGCTCACTCAAATCCATATTTTTCTAAATGGGCTCCAATCAACTCACAAGACACTTTTGGATGCTACCGCGGGTGGTTCTCTTATGTCAAAGAATGCGGAAGAAGCTAAAGTCATTATTGACCGGATGGCACTCAATGATCGTCAAAGTCAACATGACCATAGTCCTTCACAACGTAAACCGGGAGTTCTTGAGTTAAATACCAATGATGTCATTCTTGCTCAAAATAAGCTACTTTCTCAACAAGTGGAGTTGCTTACTCAACAAATGGCCAAGCTTCCACAACAAATGAAGGAAATTCAAGGGTCTCAAGTTCGACATCAAGTAGCATGTTGCGAATTATGTCAAGGAGATCATCCAATCGGTTTTTTCCCTCCACTAGAAGAAGTGAGCTATGTGAACAATCAAAATCAAGGCTATCAAAGACAACCTCCTAACAACTCATATCCAAGAAACAATCAAGGTTATCAACCATCAAGGTTCAACAACCAAAATTTTCAGCAACAAAGTCCTTATCAACACCCAAACTCTCAAGGACAACAATCGCAAGGAGGAAGTTCAAAGCTAGAGGACACTCTTCAACAATTCATGCAAGCCTCCATGGAAAATCAGAAGAGCAATGAGGCAGCAATTAAGAATTTGGAAAATCAAGTGGGCCAACTTGCGAAGCAATTGTCGGAACAAAACGCGGGATCTTCATTTTCCGCTAACATTCAAACCAATCCAAAGGAGCATTGTAAAGCAATTGTCACGAGAAGCGGTAAAGAGTTAACAAGTGAAAAAAATGAAGAAATTACAGTAGAGAATGATATGGATGTTATACTGAAAAATGAGGATGTGGTTTGTGGAAAGGAGAAAGTGGCAGGAACTCTTCACTTCGCGCCGCGATCTCCCTTCGCGCCACGAAAAGAGCAGGAATTGCCAACAGAGCAACAAATTGAAGTGGAAGGGAAAAAGGATGCCGAACCAAGAAAGAAGAAGAAAGGAGAGAAAGGTGTGAGCGTCATTCCAACTCAACATCTACCTTATCCACATGCACCATCAAAGAAGGACAATGCTATACATTATGCACAGTTTATGGACATATTCAATCAACTTCAAATCAATATTCCATTTGCCGATGCATTAGAGAAAATGCCACGGTATGCAAAGTTCATGAAGGATATTCTCACAAAGAAAATGAGACATGTGGAAGACGAGACAATCTTGCTCGATGCACATTGTAGTGCCATCATTCAAAAGACTCTCCCAAGGAAGGAATCCGATTCGGGCCGAGTCGTTTTACCGGTAACCATTGGAGGCACCTACATTGGTAATGGTTTGATTGACTTGGGATCTAGCATCAATTTAATCCCCCTATCCATTGTTAAAAGATTAGGAAATGTTGAGATCAAATCTACAAGGATGACTTTACAACTAGCTGATAAATCTACCACTTCACCATATGGAGTTGCTAAAGATATGCTAGTAAAGGTTGACAAATTCTTGTTTCCGATAGATTTCGTGATAGTGGAGATGGATGAGGATCGTGATGTTCCTCCCATTCTTGGAAGACCATTCATGAAAACAGCCCGGTTGATGATTGACATTGATGATGGATTGATGAAAGTGAGAGTGCAAGATGAAGAGGTGACCTTCAATCTTTTTGAAGCCATGAAGCATCCAAATGACAAGCATGATTCTTTCCGAATCGATGCAACCGAAGAGGGAATAGTGGAGGTCGCAAACCAAGTTCATATTTCTAATCCTCTAGAAAGATCTCTTATCGGAGCCTACAATGTGTTGACCAAAAATGAAGAAAAAGAGATTGAAGCAATGTTGCATGAATTAGAGTCTTGTGGGGAGCTTGCTTATCATGAAGAAACAAATGAAGACTTGGATGCGACAAAGAAAATGGAAGAACCAAAACTAGAGTTGAAAATGCTACCTCCACACTTGAAGTATGTGTTCCTTGGTGACGAGTGTACTAAACCGGTGATCATTAGCAACACCTTGTCCATAAAAGAGGAATACAAATTGATACAAGTGCTGAAAAAGAATGAGGGTGCAATAGGATGGGTGTTATCCGACTTGAAGGGTATTAGTCCGGCCTATTGTATGCATAAGATCATGATGGAAGAAAATTTCAAACCCGTTGCACAACCTCAAAGGCGTCTAAATCCATCAATGAAAGAAGTAGTTCGGAAAGAAGTTGTCAAACTCTTGGAAGCCGGAATGATTTATCCTATCTCCAATAGTGCATGGGTGAGTCCGGTACAAGTAGTTCCCAAGAAAGGTGGCATGACGGTTATCAAAAATGATAAAAATGAGTTGATTCCAACAAGAACGGTAACCGGGTGGAGGATGTGTATTGACTATAGAAGGCTAAACTAAGCTACAAGGAAAGATCACTTCCCACTACCTTTCATGGACCAAATGTTGGAAAGGTTAGCCGGCAAAAATTTCTATTGTTTCTTGGACGGGTATTCGGGGTACAACCAAATTTCGGTCAATCCGGCGGATCATGAGAAGACGGCTTTTACATGTCCTTTTGGCATCTTTGCTTACCGAAGAATGCCTTTTGGGTTATGTAATGCACCGACAACATTTCAACGGTGTATGCAAGCGATATTCTCGGACTTAATAGAAGAATACATTGAGGTTTTCATGGATGATTTCTCCGTTTATGGATCATCTTTTGATTTGTGCTTAAAACATCTTGATGTGGTTTTGGGAAGATGTGTGGAGACCAAATTAGTGCTCAATTGGGAAAAATGCAACTTTATGGTCACCGGAGGTGTTGTACTCGGTCACAAGATCTCCTCCGAAGGATTAGAAGTTGACAAAGCTAAGGTGGAAGTCATTGAGAAATTACCACCTCCAACAAATATAAAAGGAATAAGGAGCTTTCTCGGACATGCCGATTTCTACCGGAGATTCATCAAAGATTTTTCAAAGATAGCAAAGCCATTGAGTAACTTGCTCAACAAAGGTACGCACTTTCTTTTCGATGAGTCATATCTCAAAGCTTTCCTTGATTTAAAAGAAAAGTTAGTCACCGCACCCATAATCGTGGCACCAAATTGGAAACTTGATTTTGAACTTATGTGTGATGCAAGCGATTATGCGGTTGGTGCGGTGTTGGGTCAAAGAAGAGATAAAAAAATTTCATGCTATCCACTATGCTAGTAAGGTGTTAAATGAGGCGCAAGTCAACTATGCGATAACAGAAAAAGAATTACTAGTTATAGTGTATGCATTGGAAAAGTTTAGAGCTTACTTGATAGGGTCTAAAGTTGTAGTCTACACTGACCATTCGGCGATCAAATATTTGTTAACCAAGCCGGATTCCAAACAAAGATTAATTCGTTGGATTCTCTTATTGCAAGAGTTTGATTTGGAAATCCGGGATAAAAAAGGTTCCGAAAACTTGGTGGCGGATCATTTGTCTCGTTTGGTTAATGTGGACATTACAAACAAAGAAGAGGAAGTAAGAGAAGAATTTCTGGATGAAAAACTGTATGCGATTCAAGTGAGGCCTTGGTTTGCCGATTTTGCTAATTACAAGGCAACCTGTTTAACACCGGAAGACCTCACTAGTAATCAAAGAAGGAAATTCTTGGCGGATGCAAAATATTATGTGTGGGATGATCCTTATTTGTTTAAAGTGGGTGTAGACAACATTTTGAGAAGGTGTGTAACAAATGAAGAGTCAAAAGACATCCTTTGGCATTGTCATAACTCTCCGTATGAAGGTCACTATAGCGGTTTGAGAACAACCACTAAAGTGCTCCAATCGGGCTTTTATTGACCATCTTTATTTAAAGATGCATATGAACACACGAAGAGTTGTGATACATGCCAACGGAGTGGAGGAATAGGCAAACAGGATGAAATGCCTCTAACCAACATGCTAGAAGTAGAAGTTTTTGATTGTTGGGGTATTGATTTCGTTGGCCCATTCCCCTCTTCCTTCTCACGTTTTGGTGTGCCTAGGGTGTTGATAAGTGATGGAGGATCACACTTTTGCAATACACCTTTAGAAAAAGTTTTGCAACATTATGGTGTAAAGCACAAGGTGACCACTCCCTACCATCCACAAGTGAATGGTCAAACGGAGGTTTCTAACCGGGAAGTCAAGCGGATCCTTGAGAAAACAGTCTCGAATTCAAGAAAAGATTGGTCTTTAAAACTGGATGAAGCTTTGTGGGCGTATCGTACCGCCTACAAAGCACCTATTGGACTAACTCCATTTTAAATGGTGTATGGGAAGACTTGTCATCTTCCGGTGGAAATGGAGCATAGAGCATTGTGGGCTCTCAAATTCTTGAACTTTGACTCCACTTTAGCTGGAGAAAGAAGAAAAGGACAACTCCATGAATTAGAGGAATCAAGGAACAAAGCTTACCATTCGAATAAACTTTACAAAGAAAAGGTCCGTCATAAAGAGTTTTAAGTTGGACAAATGGTATTGCTTTTCAACTCAAGGTTGAAGTTGTTCCCTGGTAAGCTGAAGTCAAAGTGGTCAGGACCGTTTGTTGTCAAAGAGGTGCGCAACTATGGGGCCATTGTGGTTGAGGATCCAAAGTCACAGGAGAGCTGGACTGTAAATGGACAAAAACTCAAAGTCTACCATAGTGGCGAAGTGAATCGGGATGTTTGTGTTATCTCCCTAGCCGGACCGAGCTAATCATTGAACCGTCGAGCTCAAAACGACGTTAAACAAAGCGTTCGTTGGGAGGCAACCCAACGTTGTAAGTCTGCATTTTAAATTTTCTCAATTCTGCTGTTATGATATTCTGTTGTGTTAATTTTTGTGAAACTTGAGTTCTGTCCACTGCAAATTAATTTTTTCAGAAATTCCTTCAGTTCGCCCCGCGATCAGCTTTCGCCCCGCGAACTGAATGGAAAGCTTCAGTTCGCGCCGCGAACAAAGTTCGCCCAACGAACTGAGCGTGGCAGAACCACTTAAGTTCTGTTTAGGTTATTTTCAAGTCATCCTTATTTTCACAAACTTAAACTTGTCTTGAATACTCCCACTGCCCCACTTCCAAAACTCAAATTTTTCCTCTCCATCTCTCAAATCCCAATTTGTTAACAAAGAATCAAGTCAACTTCAACAAGGTATGTGTGTTCTCTTCATTTCCTCTCCATTCCTTTTGGGTTTCTCACTTAGGTAAGAGTAGGGTTTTGCAAAGATTGGATCTGATACTTGAAATAACCTTGCATGTCTAAAGTGGATTCAGATTAGGATTAGGATAGGGATTGTGATTATGACTATGGTGGTGCAAACCTTAGGAACCCTAGAAGGCTCCTGGAATCTTCCTGGTTCGCAGGGTTCGCACCGTGAATGGGCCTTCGCGCCGCGAACTGGGAAATTCCAGTCTCATGTTTTATGCTTTTGATTGCTAACTCCCCTATTGGTTTGTTGTGTGGTTGTTCTGATTTTTATTGCAGATGTCTAAGAGAACAAAAATCATGTATTCTGGTCCTTCTCGTTCATTGAGACGGTTCACGAGCGATGAACATGAAGAAAGGTTTGACAAATTAATCAAAAGAACCATCCAACTGGAGAGGTTCATCCGCTTATCACCGGGTGGAACTTATCGGAATTTGGTATTAAATTTTGAGAGAAGAAGATGGAGCAAACTTTGTGAACCAGAATCGGCAATAAAGTACGACATTGTTCGAGAGTTTTATGTCAATACTCTGCATCTTGAAGAGGGGGTAGTTTTCCATTACCAAACAAGAGTGAGAGGCAAGATTATTTCCTTCTGCAGAGATGCAATTAACACATATCTTGGTAATCCTCTCACCTTGGGAGAGAATGAGCGGTGCGAGTATCGTACCAAGGAATTGGCCAACGATTGGAACCTTCCAACTGTGAGCGCTACTTTATGCCTTGAAGGAAGGACATATGACTTAAATGATCAGGGGTTTCCAAAGTCATGGAAAAGAGAAAATCTAAATCTAGAAGCAAGGGCATTTTTGGTGCTGCTGTTGAACAATATCCGGCCAAGGAGCCACAACACCACTATCCCTTTGGATGTAGGGTGTTTATTGTATTACATCATGATAGGAAAATTTGTTGATGTATCATCCATTATTGTGGGGGAAATGCGCAAGATGGCTATAAGCGGAACAAAGTTTGGTGGTAAAGCAGGTGTTCTTGCATACCCGGGGCTGATTATGGGACTTTGCCGAAGGGAAAATGTTCCCATTTCGGATGAGGTACATTTGTCTATTACTAGTGTTATTAACGATGCTTATCTGAATAGGTTCTACCAGAGCCAGATGGACAGAGCCAAAGGAGCTGGGACTTCGTCCTCTAGACCCCGAGCCCGCACTACTCCAGCATTCAATTAGATGGCGTTTGCTAATTATTGCTGTGAGAGCTTTGAGGCCTCTAGGAGGTCTCAATCATTCATCTTTGATGCTATGTAGCAACAATTTCAGAACACTTTCCTTGCACCTGAAGCCCGCACATTTCCTTCCCAGGCGGAATATGTTGCTTATGCTAATTGGCCTGAGGGCAGGCCAGCTTTTATGGGGGGTGCAGGAGGTGGTGCGACCCATGACGATGAGATGGAGGACGTCCTTGGATCTGTTGGTGGTGGCCAAGAGGAGGAAGATTGAGGAGTTTGTGAATTTTAGAGTTTGTTTTTATTTTGAGTTTTCTTTGTATTATTATTGCTTTTGTAAAATTTTGATTGTACTTTTGGGTGGCTCTAGTTCACCAAAACTTTGGTTTGTTAGTTTGTTTTGTTAATTGCATGAATACTCTGTAAGATTTAAGTGTGTTACAATGAATTTGGTTTACCAGCATTTTTTTTGTTTAATTGTTCTTACTCTTAAGTCAAGCTTAAAGAAACCAAGAAATGTTCGCAAAGAAAGAAGCATAGGACACTTCGAGTGGTGATGATAATAATTAGTGTCGGCATTTCAAGGTACACTTTATCGCTTTCTAGACTTAACATGAGTAGTTTGATGGTGTGTGCAAATTCCTTTTCATAAATTCATTGAAATACATGTCATTTTTGAATCAAAATAGGACTTAACCAATTGTGAGGAGGCTTTCCATTGTACACTAAAATGCGGGAAACCGAATATTATTTCAATTCATTCTTATCATGCTAAATCATGCATCAAGCTATTTTTGTGTGAAAATATTGGAAATGATAGAGGCATTGTTTGTTGAGAAAAACCACTTGACCAAAAAGTTTTGAATCAACGAACCTTGTGAGGAGTAATCCTTAGTTAACCCCCTTTGAGCTTACTTTAGGATTCATTTGATTGATAAGTGTAAAATCAATTGAAAATTTTGTGAATAAATGAATCCTAATTTCTTTCGTATCAATTGAACCCTCAAACCGAGTTGTTTGCAAATTTTGCCTTTTGCTTATGTCTAAGTAGGGAGCATTATTGAATAAATTTGGTTTTGGAATCTAAAGTTGGGGAGAGTACAGTAAAAAGAGTTGATTAGAAACTTGGAGAAGTGAGTTTTTATGAAAGGGTGAAAACATGAAAAGAAACAAGAAAAATAAATCACCCTTGAAACCATAGAGCAAAGAAAAAGAAAAGAAAGAAAAAACAAAGAAAAGGCTCATGGTTGTGTGGATGTAAAAAAAAGATGAGAAAAGGAAAAAGACGGGGATCAAAGAAATGGAAATTGTATAGAGTTGAATGTTTGGGAATGCTCCCTTAGGATAGGCAACTTTGTTGAATTCTCTTAATCATATCCTTTCTTGTAACCCAAGCCACATTACAACCCTTGAAAGACCTCTTGATTCTCATTTTTCACATGATTTGGTATTTGTTTTGATGACTGCATGATTTGAGTTATTGTTGATTTAATTGCTTGGATGAGTGAAAGTAAACCTTCATGTTATTCATCATTATTATGATGTGTGTGTAAGTTTGATTCAATTTTGACATATATGGCTTTGAATTTCTTGGTATGATTTTTGCACCCAACCATTGCTCTTATTCATGTTTTGTCTAGCATTGAGATAGGTGGATTGAGAAAGTGCCAAACACTTTTGAACCATTTGAATGTCCTTGGTTAATCCTTGTTTCAATCTTTTGTGTCATTGCTTTGGTTGTGTTAGTGGAAACTTTTGTTTAGGGACAAACAAAATGTTAAGTTGGGGAGAGTTGTTAGGGACCAATTAGTACTACTTTTTATATAATTTTATTGGTCCCTTTTACCAATTTTTGATGTAATTACACACTTTTATTCTCACTATTTTGTATAAATGCAATTAGGTTTAATTGATGTTGTTTTGAGTAGTTATTTCACATATTTGTTAGTTTTGTAGAATTTTTGGGCAAGAGAGCTTCGGAATGCATAATCATAATTTGGAAGAAGTGTTGAATGCAATTTGGAGGCCTATTTTTTAAGATTAACATTTGGAAGAATCTTTGGATGAAGCTTGCAAGGTAAGGAAGCTGAAGTAGCTTCAGTTCGCGTCGCGATCTCCCTTCGCGCCGCGAACCTTGCGAATCCAGCAAGCTGTTTTGGCCAAGTGTGTTGTTTTCAATGCCAGTTGTGTTTGACAATTTTGTACCTGTTTTAGGGGGCTTTTCAGTTTTAGATGAAAATGAGCATTTTAGGAAAGGTCAACCCTTTTAGAAAACAGAATGGAAAATGTTCATTGATTCATTCATAGTTTGATATTTTGTAAGAGAAAAACAGAGTTCTTACCATTGCCTTTTGCTTTCCAAACTGATGACGAGGAGCTAAACCCCATTTTGTCAAGATTGGAGGTAGTAGCTATTCCTATTTGTTAGTGTATTTCATTTGACTCTTATATATGACAAAAGATTGTTGATGTATTGAATGATATTTTTGCCCTAAGTTGAATATTAGATTTGAGTAGTTGTTGAAAGAGATTATTTAAGTCTTGACATAAAATATATTTTCAAGTAGTGAATAAGTTGTAGAAATAGATTTATTCACTACTCTTCTTTTGTATCAACCATTAAAGATTGCTATATTGATAGTTAGGTGGAGAAATCATCTAAAGATTAATATAGTGATTATCACAATATCATTTAGACATAAATGATATTGAGAGGATACTTGAACATCATCAATAATCTTAAATTTATATAGTTGTCATAAGGAATCATAAGCAATTTGAATAGTGAACTCCAATCTTGTCAAGCCTCTTACATTTGATTAAAACTATTCTATTGTTTTAGTGACATTTGACTTAAAAAATAACTTTTCAAACAAAACAACTTGGTTACTTTCTAAACTTATAACAATTTGGATTATAGAACGGCGGTAATAACCACCAATCTATGTGGATACGATATTAAAATATTTGCCGAAAATATACTTTTCAACACCCACGCGCCGCCTCAATTATCATTTTCCCTATTTATGCCGATGCTGACAGGCATGAAAGTTTCCGGTATTCAGACCGAAGTGGCATTCATGCCAGTTTTCCGATGTTCAAATCGAAGAAGTTTCTGACGTTCAGGTTGACGCAACTTGTGGCATTAAGGCCAAGTTTCTGGTATTCAGATCGAAGTGGCATTCAGGCCAGTTTTCTGATGTTCAGATCGAAGAAGTTTCTGACATTCAGGTCAATGCAACTTGTGGCATTCCGGCCAAGTTTCCGGTATTCAGATCAAAGTGGCATTCAGGCTAGTTTTCCGATGTTCAGATCGAAGAAGTTTTTGATATTCAGGTCGATGCAACTTGTGGCATTCAGGCCAGTTTTCCGGTATTCAGACCGAAGTGGCACTCAGGCCAGTTTCCCGGTGTTCAAACCAATGTTTGATAATCAAGTATCGTCCGATGCTCAGATCGAAGTCATTTCCAGTATTCAGATTGATGAGCGGCATTCAGGCCATGGTTATTTCTGTGTTACCATTTATTTTGGTATTCAGGCTAACATTCCTTGTTTCGGTGCTCAGACCGACTCTCACCGTACCAGACGGATTCTTTTTCAAGACCACCTCTTGGCCGATTCTGACAGGCATTGTTACTTCATATTTTCACTTCAGTGTAAATTCTCGGGCTTTTATCATATTCAATCACTTGATACCTCGAAAGTGCGAAAGCCGTTGTTATCTTCCTTTCGGGTCTCTAGTTAATTGAATAGGGGCAGCTGTAATACCCCAAAATTTACCCTTCATTTTTCCTGGAAGCATGGGATTATGTTTTACACTTCATTAGCATCATATTAGGTCACACTCATTGCATACTGCATTAGTGACATGGAGATCAGGTTTTGATCGATCACTCCTTAACAGAAGGAGCCCACACAAAGCAAGATTGAGAATTGGACTTCATTTTCTAAGTATACAAGTCTCAAGGGTCTCAGGGGGGGTCCAAGTATCTTATTATGGTCCTCAGTTCATCAATGAAGGATTCAAAGCTATCAAAGTGTTCATCTGGATTTAATCAGAAATTAGGGTTTCATGGCTACCTGCAACAGGAAATGTTTGGTTGGAAGTAGAGGAGCTCATCCATGTCATGATTAGAGAGGCATCTTGGCCTAGGAAGATTCACAATTATCTCAGAAAGATCCATTGGCAATCAGTGCAATTAGTTCCTGATCATTTTGCCCTAAAACTAGGGTTTGGTATAAAATCAGTTTATTTCTGATTCTTTGGGTGAAATTCTTTTCCATGGCCCTCCATATGTCCACAAGGGTCTACATACAAAAAATTAGCTCTTTATTTGAGCTAGAAGTGCTTCAAGTAATCAATGGAATCGGGAATCAGACAGTTTGGGAAAAGTCAACTGTGGGGCCAGAAAAGTCAACTCCTAACATTTTGAGAGTGGAATCTCAAAATCCATGCCTAAGGGATCCTACATGTGAAATTTGATCAAGGTTAGATCATGGATTCATCATTTAATCAGGAATTGAAAAAGTTACTTAATTTGGAAATGATTGACTTTCCATTTAGGGCAAGTTTTCATGATCGTTGCACTCACTTTAAGCCCATTTTGCATCAAGATAAAAGCTCCATTTGAAACTTTCTCCAACATGAAAGTTGTTCCTCTTGTTCCAGGATTTCTAGAGATATGAAGTTTGCTCCATTTGGATTAGAATTGAGAAAGTTATGCTTAGTCAAAGTGAGACATTTTTTTAGGACACTTAGAAAAATTTCTAAGTCCAAAATCTTCAAAATTTGTCAAGACTTCTTGGCCAGTTTTCTTGCACTTCAAGGCATTATTTGAAAATACTTTCTTCACAACAATTTTACCTTGCCATGTCCTCTTTCACATCCGTTTGGAATCATCTCATTTGGATCCATGGTTTGAGAGATACATTCATTTAAAGTGGGCAGCATGACTTGATCTTCTAGGCAGATTTTGGGCCTGGCTGGCCCAATCAGATTTTCTAAGCATGCTGCACAAATCAATCACGTTTTTTACCTCTTTTGGCCATGCATTGGACATCCATTCACTTAAGTTTGACCCAAAATAATAACATTTTACACCTCACTTCACACTTTTATTCTTATGGATAAATCACTTATTAAAAAGCCCATGAGAACACCTAATCCACCCTATTTAAGAAGCTGGAACCCTAACCCTAAGAGAGAATTGGAATTTCATGGCAAGGAGGCAAAGCTTCATCACATATCAGATTCCATTTCACTTATATTTTCCATTAGGTAGTCATCTCTTCCATTGCCATGTTTTGATATATCTACGCTTGCTTACCATGTTCATCACCATTAATCCTTCCATTTTCATATTTCTTTTTCTTATTTAAAATATTTTCTTCGTCCATAAAATTACCCAAAAATATTTTTCACTTTTCTTAATGTTTTATTTAATTTTATATAATTTTTATTTTCGTATTTTTTTAATATTAATATTTTATTTTAATTATTTATTCTAAATTGTCCATTTTAACACACTTATTTTATTGATTTTATTTTTATGACTTAAAATTATTGTTAGCATTTTATTTTTGAGATTAATGTTGACCACTGCCTCATGGTCAACTTGACCTTTTCTTGGAATTTTATTTCACATTTTCAATTTATTTTTGACCTAGTTTGGTTGGTTGACTTTTAATTTGACTTCTGTTTTATTTTAATTAATTCACGTACCAATTTTCATTATTTTTAAAATAGTTTTGGGGGATGATGATGTCCTGACCCCATCTTATTTAGTTTAATTTTTCATAATTTTCTTGATTAATTTGCTATTTATTTGTTATTTTTTAAGTTGACTTGAATTTTCAGTTGACTTCTTTACGATCAATGTTTGACTTAGGGATTGCTTATGGCAATTGAAGAGATCTTTTGATCCTCCCTTGTTCATCTCATATGCCATGTATTAGAGGCCTTTTACCTTGATTTTATTTGGTCCTTACCTCATTTCCTGATTAAATTATTCAGTGGACCCTTCGTGTGTATATTTTCAGCTGTTTGATTCATCTGTTATCTTTTATACTTGTTTCTCTCATTCATGCTTTTTATTGCTTGATTATTTAACATGTTCATACTCCCACGCGTTGTGTAAATGCTCCATTATTTGATTCTTTGGTTTGATTATATATTGTTTATTTATCCGATCTGATTGATAACTGTTGCCTACTTGTATGATGTATGAGGCATATATTTCTATTGTTTGTTTGCCATGAACAATCCCCATTCATAACAAATGTACCCCTCTCCCATAAAGTGTATAATATTTATTTCTTTATTTCTTTAGTCACCTGTTAATACAAGAATTAAAACGAACATTCTATAACCATTTCAAAATAAGATCAAAAGCTCGATCCAACGTCGAGTAATCATTTTCAAAACTTAACAGAACCAGCACACATTCATCCATCCTCTTGTAAGTCGATTGCCTCAGGCATCGCCATCTACTTGTAAGTCGTTTGCCTCCGGCATCGCCATCTACCCTTATCCGTAACTCCTCTCCGCGCTCCATCCGTCGACTCTTTTTCCGTTTAGGTATCATCCATTAGGTAGAACCCTTTGTATGATAACATAGGTAGAATTCCCCTATTCTTTGCATGCTAACATTAGGTAGATGTTCCCCTTTGTAAATCCTAACACATAGGTCCATATTGCATGACAACTCTAGAGCAGAGCTTCCCCATTTTTAGACCTTCCGTGCGTCTCCAATCTTGTGGCATGTCAGTCCGTTCTATTACAAAGAGGTAACTGCCTAAGACTCGATTCAGCGAGCTATGACACCTACTACTAGGACGTTGAGCACACTGCCCACCCTCCTTTGACACAGCTGGTGTCCTCTTTTGTAAGTCCATGTTCAGATGGCAATCCTTAACCCCTAGTTAGCCGAACTACGATAACTCTGATTCTCATTCCATATGAGATACGTAGGCATAAGACGCGATGTTTTACCGAGCACACTTCTCTTTAACCCATAGGTAGCCGAGCTACGAAGACTCTGATTCTCATACTCAGATGAGATACGTAGGCAGTGGATGCGACACCCTTGCGAGTCATTTTCTTTTAACCTTCCTTTTAGTAAATAGTACTTTAGATATACCTACACCCTTTAGACTAGAACAACACTTATGAAAAGGGCTCCCTAGGAGTACCTAGGATGTTTTGGGTGCTTAAAACCTTCCCATTGCATAACCAACCCCCTTACCCAGATCTCTGACATTTTTACTAGTTTTTGATTCGATAAAACTTTTAGGTTTTTGTTCGCTTTCTAACCATTCCTTTGGATAAATAGAAGTGCGATGGCGACTCGACTTATATGGTTTACCTTGAATTTAGTCAATATCTCTAATGGTAACGAATACGCCGCTACAAGTGGGTATACAAAGTTAAACATAGAGCAGATGGTTCTATTGAAAGGTATAAAGCACGATTGGTTGCGAAAGGGTATAATCATATTGAAGGCGTTGATTTTTTTTATGCCTTTTCACCGGTTGCAAAACTCACTACACTTAGAACATTACTTGCTCTTGCTTCAATTAATTCTTGGCATTTGCATCAATGAGATGTAAATAATGCGTTTTTGTATGGAGAATTACAAGAAGAAGTTTATATGACTATTCTAGATGGTGTTTCATGTACCAAACCTAATCAAGCGTGTAAACTTCTTAAAAGTCTCTATGGTATCAAACAAGCAAGCAGGAAATGGAATGAAAAATTGACATATTTGTTAGTGAAGGAAGGATATCAACAATCTACATCTGATTACTCACTTTTCACGTTGAAAAGGGTCATGAATTTACTGCCTTGCTGGTTTATGTTGATGATGTGATCTTAGCAGGAACTTCTCTCGATGAATTTAAAAGGATCAAACATATTCTCGATTGTAACTTCAACATAAAGGACCTAGGAATTCTTAAATATTTCCTAGGCCTCGAAGTGGCTCATTCCAAAATTGGGATCACTATTTCACAAAGGAAATATTGTTTTGATTTATTGAATGATTTAGGTTTATTGGGATCCAAACCAGCCAATAGCCCTCTTGATCCTTCCATTAAATTACATCAAGATGATGGTAAGCCTATGAGGATATTGCTGCATATACGAGATTAATTGGTAAATTGTTTTATTTCCTAGAAATCCTGAGGTGTAAATTTGGGGGTATTCAGACTCTAATTGGGTTGGTTGCATTAATTCTAGAAAAGAAATTTCAGGATATTGTTTTTTATTGATTCTTCCTTGATATCTTGGCGTGTTAAGAAATAACAAACTGTATCTAGGTCTTCTTCTGAAGATGAATACAGAGCTCTTTCTACAGCAACATGTGAACTACAATGGTTGTTTCACTTGTTCAAAGATTTACATGTTATCTCCACACGACAGCCTGTGCTATATTGTGATAGCCAAAGCGCTCTTCATATTGCTTCCAATCCCGTGTTTCATGAGAGAACAAAGCACCTTGAAAGAGATTGTCATATAATAAGGGAAAAGGTTCAAGATGGTACTGTTAGACTTTTACCAATTTCATCATAAGAGCAGTTCACAGATTTTCTCACAAAGGCTTTGGCCCCTCCAAAATCCAACTCATTTATATCCAAGCTTAATATGATAGACATCTATAATGCTTCAGCTTTAGGGGGGATATTCAGCTAATAAAACATATGCACATCTTATGCTTAAAAATATGCATCAGTTGCTGTTATTATGCCTAAAAATATGCATCTACTTTACTACTAATTATTTTGCTGTTATCAGTAGTTATTATTTTACCTTTTCTGTTGCTACTAATTAATGGAAATTCCTATATATATATATATATATATATATATATATATATATATATATATATATATATATATATATATATATATATATATATATATATATATATGCAACTCATTATACCTTTTCTACATAAAGAATAATTGAATTCAATATAGGAAACCTAATTGGTTATCCTTTTTCATCTTTTACTTTTTTTCATAGATAAGATAAATGCAATTATAATACGTAGAAAAAAAATATGTTATAAACAATTTGAATTTTTTGCAATAAATGAATTCTCACCTTACGCATTTATATGTTTCGTAATGTGTGATTAAGATCAAGCGATCATAATTTAACCATTACATTGATAAAATTATAAAATAAAAAATAAATCTTTATTTTTAGGCAATATATTAAAATCATGTGGCAACTAACATATATACTATGTGAATACAAAATAAATCACATTGTGTAATCTTCTTTCCAAATATCTCTCGTTAGCCATGTAAGGATCACTCACTACTAAAAAACACATTATGTAATAATGTATTACTACGACCACTTACTCAAACGAAGTAATATATGTTCATTAGGCACCTTTCACTTTTTTATTTGTAAATAACATATAGCCATAGTTCATATAAACAATTGTTGTTATATGTGAAGCAATGACACGCTTCGAATCCCCACACCTATAATTTTATATTATTTTCGTTAAAAAACGGTGTGCTCCCTTCATTTCTATTTATAAATAAAAATTAAACATTTTTCACCATAATCTATATTAAGAACCGTAGTTAAATATAATGAAATTTCATCACACTTCTTTTTATCAACCATGGTGAAATATATTACCTATAAAAGCTAACTAATATCAGTTTAGAACATTATGCGCTCAAAGGAAACTCTAACTTCTCTCGTCTTATCACAATCTCTCAAAACCCCAGTATAACTTCTCCTATTATTATGAATTAAGGAAATGTTTCACGAATCTTCGCAAGACGAGATAAGTAGCTCATTTCTTTATCTTCATGAATCTTTTCAATAAAAGGAACGTTCGTGAAACATTATATGAGTTGATGTTATTGTTGTTCAAAAATTTTGTCTTGTTTTTCTAGTTTAAAATATACTTGAAACATAAGGTTTATTATTTTGTTGTTGTTAATATGAGATTGTAGTTTTTATATTATTGTTTTTGTAGAGATTAGTAAAAGGTTTAAGTTATTATTGAGGTATGTTGTTGTTTTGTTAAGATAATTTGTTGTTTATGTTAAAGTAAGTTGTTATTTTTTTATATAAATATTATTGTTTGTGTTATTATAGATGTTTTTTATTAGGTTTGCTTAAGTTATTGTTGAGGCATGTTGTTGTTTTGTTAAGGTGGGATGTTATTTATGTTAAGGTAAGTTGTTGTTTATTTTTATAAATATTGTTATTTATGTTATTGTAGATGTTTTTTTTATTAGGTTTGTTTAAGTTATTGTTGATGTATGTTGTTGTTTTATTAAGGTAATTCGTTGTTATGTTAAGGTAAGTTGTTTTTTGTTGATAAATGTTGTTGTTTGTGTTATTGTAGATATTTTTTTAGGTATGTTGATATTTTGTGGGTGTATGTTGTTGTTTTGTTAAGGTAAGGTATTTTTTTTGTTAAGATACGCTTTTTTGATTGATAAATGTTACTTTTGTGTTATTTTAGACGTTTTTTTTAAGTATGTTGATGTTTTTGTCGATAAGTGTTGTTGTTTATGTTATTGTTAATGTTTTACATTACAACTTTCATTTCGTTCAGCCAACATGTCATAAAAGATGAGTTTATTATATCGTACATGCTTTTAATGTTTTACTACCCCTTTACTAACTACATAACCTTTCAAATCGAATTAGAAAATAGTAATATGAGATATTAAGTTATATTAGAAAACAACTTACACTTATCAATGTTTTACGAGCTTTTGCAGCATATAATTCATATCTCACTTTTTAAAGTATGAATGAAATTCAGAATTTTGTGATGAATTAATGGAATAAAATTTTAGATTAATAAGAAATAACATGCTATTGAGTGATAATCATATGTGTAATAATTATGGATTGTTTGAGAGTGGTTTGAATGAGTTTTGGAGGTTCTGCAATGGCAGAACATGTTTTTGATTTTGTTAACAGGGTGACGTGAGTCACCTGTATGAAGCCCTGGGTGTCATGTGTGTGGGGATACTAACGGACGTCAGGTGTCTGACGGGGAGACCGTCATGGTCTACAAGAAAATATAGTCTTATCGGTCCTAACAGGTGTGACGTGTTGAGGGATGGGGTGATGACGGGAGTCACCCTAGTGATGGGTTACCCGTCATCGAGTTAGTGAACATGTTCTGACCAGCTGAGTTGGATTTTGGGGACGATTTTGTCGTGCGATCAATGTTTAGCTGTTGTTTGGTGTTTCTCGACGAATATGAGTTGATTAATTAAATTATATAATTATTTGAGTGATGTTAGGTGATACTATAAATAAATGATTAGTATGTGTAATTGTGTGGTGAAAATGACGTGTACTTAAGAATTATGGTGCATACTTGTTGAGATGCGTAATTCGGAGTCAGAATTACTATTGATGCAATGAAAGTATATTTGTTTACAGTCAAAGTAAAGTTGTATTGCATCTTTAGTTGTTGTATGATTATGTACATTCATAGTGAGCCCGTATTGTATTTTATATGTCATACATCATGTGTGTCGTCGTTATGAAAGAGGCATGTTCGCTAGTTCATAGTGGGGACTAGTGACTTGTCCCGAGCTTTGAGTGAGGGCTTTGATCTCAAAGTGGGGGCTCGGGGTTTACAAAGATTGGAACCAGGTATGTATGAAGAACCAATTATTGAGTTGGTACCACATACATATAAAGTTGAGTTGTGAGTCCGCTTCAGAGTGTGGACCATGACAAGCAAGAGTTGAGTCAATTGTTGCATTGCATTATATTATGATTGTGCAAATGAGATAATTCTGTATTGATGAATACTCTTGTATGATTGAGTGAGTTTGACTATAATATGGGTGAGATGTGAGTACATGATATTTGAGGTGCATATCTGATACATGTGTGATTGTGTAGTTTGTGAATCTAACTTAATTGTTTATGCACTGTATATTATTTAAATGTATTCACACCCCCTTTTTGTGTTGTTGCGTATGTTCTCCTCCCGAGTACACATAATCAAGTACCTAAGTAGGAGCTTGAGGTTGAGGACAGTGTTGTGCCTCTTTATTTGCTTGTCGATCGAGTCTTATAGTGGAGTCGCTCTGATACGTAACACAGGGGGAACATGTTGTTTCTTTATTTGTTTATGTTGTGTATCTTTTCAAACTAATATTGTTGTTAAGGCCTTATATAGTGGTATCAGAGAAGGTCAGTCCATCCGACCAGGTTTTAGCATGATGTTTATTCCCTAGTATGCGACATGTGTATGAACATTATCGATGCATGTTTCTTCTAATAGCTATTTGTTGGAGTGTAGAATAATGGTTGGCAGGAATGATCGCATAATTGATGATACTTTATGATGAGTTTCATGAATTGGGGAAACTTTAGAGAACCAATTTATCAACTTTCAATGGAAGATATGATCTAGAGGGTGCTCAGGAATGGATCATAGAGATTGAGGAGATCCTTCGAGTGATGGCTTAGACTAAGGAACATTAATTATTATTTGTTATTAAAATGTTATCAGAGGAAGCTGAAGACTGGTGGGATAATGCGCACCAGAGACTAGAGGTTGTTCGTACTGAGATTACTTGGGTTGTGTTGATAACGTATTTTATGGAGAAGTACTTTCTTGAGGATGTGTGCAGTAAGAAGGAGATTGAGTTCATTGAGTTGAAATAAGGAAATTTGACATTTGCAGACTATGCTGCGAAATTTGAGGAGCTGGTGAAGTTCTGTCCATACTTTAATGGTATGGTTGCTGAGGGATCGAAGTGTATTAAGTTTGAGAGCGGCTTGAGACCAGAGATTAAGCATGGTATTGGATATCAGAAGATTCTTTAGTTTTCTATACTAGTGAATAAGTACAGAATTTATGATAAGGATAGTGATCCTGATCTCCTCACTCTAAGATTCTTAATGAGAAGAAAGAGAAGGATCAATATTGTTGGAAGCCGTATAGTACTTTAGCTGACAAAGGAAACAAAAGGCTGATCAGAAGGGTATATATGGGAAAGATAGAAGTGAGGGAGGGACTCCTATTTTTGTGAGATGTTTCAAATGTGGTGAGTTTGGACATCGTGTTTCTGAGTGCAAGAGAACAACTGTGAATTGCTTCAAGTGTGGGAAGTCAGGTCAATGAGTTGCTGACTGTAGGAGTAATAATCAAACTTGCTTTAATTCTGGAGAGCGGGAATATTGTCGCACCTCAGGAAAAAAATGAGAACATGACTTAGCGAAGCATAATTGCAGGCTTGCATGATGGACTGAACAAAGTTGCCACCAAACTTTATTTATTCCTAAAAAGTAAAGGGGAAATATCGATAAAATCCAAGAAAGAACGACAATGATATTGGTCGTCGCAACCAAATCAGGGTTCGGGAGTCGATTATGCAAGGGGAAGGTATTAACACCCCTCACGTCCGTTATACTCAACGGGAACCGTTAGGTTATTTGTGCGTGTTAGTGTTAGCTTAAAAATATTATGCTTCTCTAGTTATTATGAGGGAAAGAAGAGTACGAACAAAAGAAAAGAGAAAATGTTTTTGGTTTTTTTATTAATGGGCGAAGGAAGGAACTAAATCTAATTTTTTTATAAATGGGTCTGGTAAGATTTACAAATCCTGCTCTTACGTATCTTTGGGTGCAATAGAGAAATCAAGACTTACGTAGTTCTGGGTAGAAAATGCTTCTTTGTTGGTCGATTTTAGCGAAAGCTACTTCGTGTCAATCGACGAAAACATTGTTGGCTATTGATCAGTGCATTTTGATGCACGTTCTTCCATGTTTATACTTAAGCATTTCTTCGGTTTGCTTTGATTATTTTTATGTTTTAATGTATTTTCATAATTTATTTTATTTTTGCACTTATTTAATTTTCGTATTTAATTTTCAGCATTAGCAGCTTTCGCGAGAAAAATCATATCTTGAGCTAGGAGTATCGGATTGAGACGTGCTACCAGTCGATGGAAAGCTAAGAAAAAGATCTACAACTTTTGTTCAGAAGTTGAGAGCTGAATCAGAGTGTAGCAGGGCCAGAAATTTCGTTGAAGCTGCTGCATTATTTTTATATTTTGTTTGGGTTAGTTGTATTGGGTCTGGGTCATACATTTGACCCGATTGAGTTGTGAAACGGGTTTGGGTGTTTTTACCTAGGTTAGGCAGCCAAAAACAGGGTCACGTTTTTTCGGTTCATGTACGATTTTTTAAGAGCTAGCAAGATGACTATGGAAAACTAATCCCTTTTGAATCAACCTGCTGTAATTCAGAATCCGCTTTGAGGTTTTTCTTAATTCCAATTTGTTTCCTTTGAATTCTTCTTATAATTCCAATTATTTGATTAATCTAATTGTTGTTATAGGATAGAATCCTTAAATTCGATTGATGAATGATGATCCCGAATCAATTTCGTGTTAACATAGTGTCATACCCCAAAATTTGCCCATTAATATTTCAAGACATTTTGCAAGGCATTCCGACTCATATATAACACTGATCTTGAAGAAACAAAGGCCCAGCTCACGGATGGCCCAATCCAGAAAATGGCCCAAACTGGCCTGTTCGCTACGCGCTCGCCTAGCGAAGCTGACAGACAACAAAAATTTCGGGCTTCATTCTGAGCCCATTAGGTCACCATTATCACTATAAATACCAGCACTTCAGTAATAAAAAAAAAAAAAAAAAAAGAAAGAGAAAAATTAATTAATTAATTAATTAATTAATTAATTAAATAATTAAAATAAATAAATAAATAAAATATAACAAATTATTTTGGACTTGGGTCTCCCTCATTCCAAGCCCATTACCCACGAAATCAGTCTATAAATACTGAAGTTTCAGTAGAGGAAAGCACACTTGGAGTTACACTGGGAGATTCACTGGAAAAAAAAAGAGGAGGAGAACAGAGAAGAACGAATAGAAGTTTTGGCATAGGAACCCTGCCTACCCGGAGAATTCAGAGTAAAGAAACCCTGAAGGCAGCCCATCTGCACCGAAGCCATCGCCGTCCAATTCCCGCTGCCTAACTTATTCCAATACTACAAGTGGTCAATCCCTTCAACCTTGAATTGGCAAACAGGTTTGCGTATCTCTATTGTTTATACTTTCAATTGGCCATATCTACATATATAATGCATCATGATTAAATGTTGATATATAATTTGCTTTCGTATGGGAATTTAAATATGCCTGAATACCCTGAATGTTTGATCATGTTATTCCTGTGATAAAATGCCATAAAATTCAAAGTTCCTAACGTGGAGCTGTTTTCAAATTCAAAATCCGTGGCCGCTCGCTAGCACCTCGCTAGGCGAGCCTGGGGCGAGTATTCGCCTGGCCTTCGCTAGGCGAGGCAGAGGCGAACGAGACAGTAGCTGACTTTTCTATTCTGTTTTTTTTATGTTTTATCATAGCCATGCATTATTCATCCTATCCTATTTATTGTTGTGATATTTCTCCGGTGTAATCTTCGATTGCACCCTGATTTGGTGTTCTGACATGTTTCTTTTTTTGAGTTTTGTAAAGGTTCACATATCCCAGGAAAAGGTTATTGTCTAGGTATTCCACTTTATTTGTGGGATACCCTTGTGGAGTTTCACCCTAAATTAATTTTTAATGTATTAATTTCTAATGTATTAATTTTTTTTTTTAATATATATTTTTAATAATTTTAATGTGGAGTTTCATCCTAATTATATAATTAATTGTAAAACTTTGCCTTTGAATAAGTGATCTTGGACCTCTCTTTGTTGCCTTACGATTACGATATTACGGTCATGTCCCGCGAACGTGGGGATACCCTTAGCAAAGACCCTTCGGTTAGATCATCATAAAATAAATTATAGTCCCTCGGATGTTGCCTTCGAATATACAACTTTGTCCCTCGATGACCCTCCGATGTTGCCTACGGTTAAAAGATGATAGTCCCTTCGAATGCTAAGGTATCCTCGTAATTGTTGCCTTCAATGACCAATCGATGACCCTACGATGACCCTTTTACATCCAAAGGATAAAACTACTTATTTCTCAATAATAAGGACAGTTTTACCCTCATAAGGATAGGAAATACTCATAAAGACATTGGGTCGGTATAACTCTTAATTGCTGGCTCACAACCTAAAACATTTTTTCACACCTCACACCTTTCAAAATACCTTCAGAAAATCACCACTTGGTATACATTCATACTAGAATCATTACCGAGTTATATTTTTCTAAACAATTTTCAAAACTAAACGAGATAAATACTTTGTATACATTCATACAAGAATCATTACAAAGTTAAATTCTCTTTTCAAAACAATTTTTCTAAACAATTCACAAACACTTTTTTTTAGACAAAAATAATATAAGTGATCGAGCAATTAAGAGCCCATGGATAACCATGGATACAAAGGGTGCTAACACCTTCCCTTTGTATAATGTACCTCCCGAACCCAAAATCTAAATTAAGGTCTTTCCTGTTCTTTTCCACCTTTCCTTATTGGATAAAAGAAAAGTCGGTGGCGACTCTTGCTAACCGCGACATTGCGATAAAAAACACAAAAAGTCCAGTTCACCGTATGACAGAACTGGTGACTCTGCTGGGGACCTTAAAAAGAGAGGTTACCTTAAAAACAAGATCACTTATTCAATTTGTCTGATTTATTTTTAAGGGATTGCTTGGGTATGTTATGCTTGAGTGAAAGATCCTACACCCGGATCTAGTGTACCTTAGGTAAGTAGCGAGAGATCATCGCGACTGTCCGGCGTATACTAGAATGGTCAAAATGATGGCTACGGTTAATGTGGCACTTTGGATGTCCTGATGTTCCTCATGTTAGTTGAGGAAATATTTGGCATTCGCGTGGTGTCATAAAAGCATTAACCAGACCTTTAGAACCCTAATTGACTCATCCTGGCCATTAGAAAGTAGTGAGATAACTGGCTTCGGTTCCGACTGGAGTTGGTTGAGACTCGATACTACACTCTTTGAGATTGGACTTTAGGGAAGCTTCGGTCAACCACTTGGTGTTGCACTGAAGTGGACTTAAGGAAAGGTCAATGATTTGAGATCCTTCTAGAACCCGGTTACTATTCTAAGACAGGTTGAACCAACCAAACTTCAGTGGGGAGGGTATTTACCTATGGAACTCACGCAAGCCTTAAAACCTAGGAATGATTGTTGTGTGACTTGCTTGTGCTTGTTATTTATCTAACAACATGACATCATAACAACATAACATCATAACATCATGGCATTGTACTAACCATTTCAAGGATTTAGGGATTTAACTCTGCTAAAAAAAAACAGAAAAAACAAAAACAAAAGCAAAAACAAAAGAGAAAAGAAAAAAAAAAGCTCTTTTTGTTAGTTTATGCAAAGTTAAATCCCGAAAGTCCTTGAAAACATTTCATACATTGCATTGCATCGCATAACAGGTATTCTAAAGGATCAGTGTTCTCACGATTTTCCTATCAAACAGATTCCAGCAGATTCAAACAGATTGAACAATGGCTCTCGAACAAACTGTCAAAGATCTCCAGGCCGAGAATGCTCAATTCCAGGAAATGATGCTGAGCTTATCTAAGGGGCAGGAAGAACTGAAAGCTCTTTTGATGGAGAAGAAGAAGGACCAGAAACCTGTGGGTTACATCAACCCGGGGAGAAGGCTTAAGGGACAGGTTACAGGAGTCAAGATTAGAATTCCGAAGGATTCAGAAGAAGAGACCGAGAATGATTCGGAAGATGAGAATCCTAATCTCGTCAATTCTGAGGACGACGATGAAGATTATGAACATGAACAGTACTCTCCGAAGGATGATAAGTACAAGTTGCTGGAAGAACGTATGCTAGCTATGGAGGGGCAGAAAGTGCCCGGTCTGGATTTCGAAAACTTGGGTCTGGTCTCTGATGTGGTCATTCCCCGCAAATTCAAGGTTCCCATTTTCACTAAGTATGATGGTGCCTCTTGTCCTCAGATGCATCTAAGGGCTTATGTGAGAAAGATTCAGCCGCACACTACTGATAAGAAACTGTGGATCCATTTCTTCCAAGAGAGTCTGTCTGGCACACAGTTAGAGTGGTATTATCAGCTTGAGAGCTCTAACATCCGCACATGGACTGATTTAGCAACAGCTTTCTACAAGCACTACCAGTATAATTCTGAGTTAGCGCCTACTCGGCTACAGCTACAAATATGACTATGAGCTCTAAAGAAAGTTTCAAAGAATATGCTCAAAAGTGGAGAGATTTGGCTGGCAGAGTCAAACCCCCTATGACTGATCGAGAGTTAGTGGACATGTTCATGGGTACACTGACTGGCCCATTCTACAGCCATCTACTGGGAAGTTCCTCGTCAGGTTTCACTGAACTTATCTTGACAGGTGAACGGGTTGAAAGCGGCATTCGAAGTGGAAAGATACAGGCAGCTACTTCTGCAAGCACCAAAAAGTCCTATCAGGGAAAGAATGAATCAAATGCTGTGTACAGTGAGAGGAAGCATAACAAGAAGAATCGTGACCATACTATTGGGGCAGTTACAATTGCCGCACCGCCATCTCAGAACTTCCAACACAGACAAGACAGGTCGAGAAGACAGTTTACCAAGATCAATATGACTTTAACCCAAGCACTGCAGAGTATGTTAAAGGCCAATTTGATTACCCTCAGAGGCCCTCCTGCAAATCCCAACACTACTTCTCCTCGTTATAATCCCAACGCCAGGTGTGCCTATCACTCCGATAGCCCCGGGCATGATATGAATGATTGCTGGTTGTTGAAGAACAAGATTCAGGATATGATCGACGCTGGAGAAATTGAATTTGATCCTCCGGCGACCCCCAATGTCATCACAGCACCTATGCCTAATCATGACCAGAATGTTAATGTTGTGGACGACAATTCTCACGTTACTGACGTTGCTGATTTAGCATCTCCTCTCCTGATCGTTAAGAAGAATTTATTGCAAGCTGGTTTATTTCCAGGTTGTGCTGAAGATTGCGATCTCTGTGTACTCCGACCCAATGATTGTTTGAAGTTGAAGAACGGCATTCAACGGCTGATGGATGATCGTACAATTCTATTTGAAAGGGTTCCTAAGGTGGACAACTCTATTGAAGAGGTATCTGTGATTGCTAGGTCCAAAGCTCCAGTGAAGATTACCGCTACTAGAGTGCCTGTGAAGATTACCGCTGAGCCCAAAGTGGCTCCCCTGATTATTACCGCACCTGGCCCCGTGCCATATTCCTCCAGCAAAGCTATTCCGTGGAACTATGGAGGCGACGTTTACATCCATGGCATAAAGCAAGTTGGTAGTTCTGCTAATCCTAATGATATTGTGGGGACTAGTAAAGTTACTCGAAGTGGAAGGAGCTACTCCCCAGAAATCTCACCTCCCGCTCCCGAAATTCGAGGAAAAAGACCAGTCAATCCTCCTCAGTCAGAGACATCGGTCGAAGTTACTTCTGAAGATGTTGCCAAACAGGAAATGGAAGAGATGCTGAAAATCATCCGTAAGAGCGATTTTGATGTAGTGGAACAATTGGGGCATACTCCGTCTAAAATCTCAATGTTGTCCTTGTTATTATCCTCTGAATCCCATGCCAATGCATTGATGAAATTCTTGAAGACCGCTCATGTGCCTCAAGAAACATCCGTCGATCAATTCGAACATTATGTTGCTAATTTGACTATTGACAATGGCCTAGGCTTTTCCGATGCTGACCTGACGCCAGCAGGAAAGAATCACAATAAAGCTCTGCATATCTCCATCGAGTGTGAGGGGATCACCCTGGCTCACGTGTTGATCGACAACGGCTCTTCCTTGAATGTGCTCCCGAAAGCTGTACTCGATAAATTTGACTACAAAGGCATTGAACTGAAACCTAGTGATGTTGTGGTGCGTGCTTACGATGGTGCGAAGAGTGTTGTCTATGGTGAAGTGGTTCTCCCTATCAAGATAGGACCTCAAGTCTTCAACACTACCTTTCACGTGATGGACATTCGTCCCGCCTACTCCTGCTTGTTGGGACGCCCTTGGATCCATGGGGCAGGTGCGGTAGCTTCGTCGCTTCATCAAAAGCTGAAGTATCCAATAGCAGGCATGGTTGTCACTGTATGTGGAGAAGAAGAGTATATTGTCAGTAGTGTGCAAGCCTTCAAATACGTCGAGATGGATGGTGAATTCTTTGAGACTCCTTCTCAGTCATTTGAAGTGGTTCCTCCACCCAGTCCTGTCCTTAAGCCAACTCCCCTTGTGCCCAAGGTTGTTCGTGCTCCCCCTGTCATGATCTCTCTGAAAGATGCTCAAGCCGCGATTGAAAATGGTGATCGTGCTGGTTGGGGTCAACTGATCAATGTACCGTACAAGTCTGATAAAGCTGGCCTGGGGTTTAACTCTGGAAAGATAGTCAAAAATCAGATTAATGCTATGGAAGATGCTGATAGTGATTGCGACTTGGATAGCTGGATTTTCCCAACAATTGGTGACGGACTCAACAATTGGAAGACTGAAGACATTATCCCGATTTCCTTTAGTCAGGAATCCCTATCCACTCTGGATCCTGTTGATAATAGTTCTACTACTGTTCATTATGACTTTGAAAATCCGATCTACCGAGCCGAAGATGGAAGTGAGGAAGATTGTGAAGTACCTGAAGAACTTGCCAGAATGTTACTACAAGAAGAAAGGACTATACAGCCGCATGAGGAGTCAGTTGAGACTGTAAATCTGGGTACCGAGGTGGACAAGAGAGAAGTCAAAATAGGAGCAGGCTTGGAAATCAGTGTCAAAAGAAGATTGATTCAAATGCTACATGACTATGTGGAGATTTTTGCTTGGTCTTACGAAGACATGCTAGGGCTGGATACCGATATAGTAGTGCATCGTTTGCCGACGAAGGAAGATTGTCGTCCTGTTAAGCAAAAGGTTCGTCGCATGCGTCCTGAAATGTCCGAGAAAATCAAGGCCGAAGTCATGAAACAATTCGATGCTGGTTTTCTGGCAGTTACTTCTTATCCTCAATGGGTTGCTAATGTGGTACCAGTGCCAAAGAAGGATGGTAAGGTGCGAATGTGTGTGGATTACAGAGATTTGAATAGAGCGAGTCCCAAGGATGATTTCCCACTGCCACACATTGATGTTCTGGTAGACAACACCGCTCAACACAAGGTATTCTCCTTCATGGATGGATTCTCGGGTTATAACCAGATCAAAATGGCACCTGAGGACATGGAGAAGACTACGTTTGTGACGCAATGGGGCACCTTCTGTTATAAAGTAATGCCGTTTGGTTTAAAGAACGCAGGAGCAACGTACCAGCGTGCTATGGTGGTTTTGTTCCATGACATGATCCATCATGAAATAGAAGTATATGTGGACGATATGATAGCCAGGTCTCATACTGAAGAAGAATATCTCGATCATTTATACAAACTGTTTGAGAGGCTGAAGAAATACAAGTTGAGATTGAACCCGAACAAATGCACCTTTGGAGTAAGATCCGGTAAACTCTTGGGCTTTATTGTCAGTGGTAAAGGTATTGAGGTTGACCCGGCCAAGGTGAGAGCTATTCAAGAAATGCCAGTTCCCCGTACGGATAAAGAAGTCAGAGGTTTCTTGGGACGTTTGAATTACATTGCCCGGTTTATTTCCCATTTGACCGCTACTTGCAAACCCATCTTCAAGTTACTGAGAAAAAATCAAGAGATGATATGGAATGATGAATGTCAAGAAGCTTTCGACAAAATCAAGAAGTACCTCCAAGAACCTCCAATTCTGGTGCCACCAGTTGAGGGAAGACCTCTAATCATGTATTTAACCGTTTTAGAAAACTCAATGGGGTGCGTGTTGGGACAACATGACGAGTCCGGTCGAAAAGAGTATGCCATATACTACCTTAGCAAAAAGTTTACCGACTGTGAAACAAGATACTCACTGCTCGAGAAAACTTGCTGTGCTTTGGCCTGGGCTGCTCGCCGACTAAGACAGTATATGTTGAATCACACCACTTTGTTGATTTCTAAGATGGATCCTATCAAATACATATTTGAGAAACCCGCCCTCTCCGGAAGAATAGCAAGATGGCAGATGATTTTAACAGAGTATGATATCCAGTATACCACCCAAAAAGCAATCAAAGGAAGCGTGCTAGCTGATCATTTGGCTCATCAGGCCGTGAATGATTATCAGTCTATGAATTTTGAGTTCCCAGATGAGGATGTCATGCTTGTTACTGATTATGAAGAACCTGGACCGAATGAAGGACCCGAAGTGGGATCCCGATGGACTATGGTTTTTGATGGATCGTCTAACGCATTGGGCAACGGTATTGGCGTCGTGATCATTTCCCCCAAGGGTGGCCATACGCCTTTCACCGCTAGACTATGTTTTGAGTGTACCAACAATATGGCTGAGTATGAAGCATGTATTTTGGGACTCGGAGCTGCTATAGACCTGAGAATCAAGTTTTTGAGGGTGTATGGAGACTCAGCCTTAGTAATCAGTCAGGTCAAAGGAGAATGGGACACTAAACATCTGAACCTCATCCCCTATCGAGAGCAGGTGTTGACATTAATCCCATACTTTGAAGAGATCACATTCGAACATATTCCCCGAGAGGAGAACCAGTTGGCAGACGCATTGGCTACCATGTCATCTATGTTCAGAGTCAGATGGGACAATGAAGCTCCCCGGATTACCATTGAACGACTAGACGAACCAGCATATTGTTATGAACTTAACGCTGATGAAGTAGAAGAGAAGCCTTGGTTCCACGAGATAAAAAGATATTTAGAAGCTCAGGAATACCCTGAAGGGACATCCATCAATGACAGGAAATTTCTGAGGAAGTTCTCCGCTAAATTCTTTTTGAGTAATGGAATATTGTACAAACGTAACCATGATTCGACTTTGCTTCGCTGTGTGGATAGAAAGGAATCAGAGAAGATTATGGAAGACATGCACGACGGTATCTTTGGGACTCATTCTAGTGGACATACAATGGCCAAGAAGATTCTGAGGTCAGGGTATTATTGGTCTACCATGGAAACTGATTGCCACCATCACTCCAGAACTTGTCATAAGTGCCAGATCTATGCGGATAAAGTACATGTGCCTCCTGCTCCATTAAACGTGTTGACCGCGCCGTGGCCCTTTGCAATGTGGGGCATTGATATGATTGGCGAGATTAAACCTACCGCCTCTAATGGACATCGTTTCATCCTTGTTGCTATTGATTACTTCACAAAGTGGGTGGAGGCAGCCTCATTTGCTTCTGTTACTAAGAATGTGGTGGCACGATTCATCAAGAACAGCCTCATCTGCCGATACGGCGTCCCTGAGAGAATTATCACTGACAATGGCACTAATTTGAACAACAAGATGATTACTGGACTCTGCACGCAGTTCAAAATAAAACACCATAACTCTTCTCCGTACCGGCCAAAGATGAACGGCGCTGTAGAAGCGGCTAATAAGAATATTAAGAAGATTATACAAAAGATGACGGTAACATACAAAGACTGGCATGAGATGTTACCATTTGCTCTTCATGGTTATCGTACTTCCGTGCGAACTTCGACAGGGGCAACTCCTTTCTCTTTAGTCTACGGAATGGAAGCCGTTTTACCAGTGGAAGTTCAGATTCCCTCTCTAAGGATCATGAAAGAGGCGGGCTTAGACGAGGACGAATGGATTCAGACTCGACTCGATCAGATAAATTTGATGGATGAGAAGAGACTTGCGGCTGTATGTCACGGGCAGATATATCAGAAGCGCATGACCAGGGCATTCAACAAAAAGGTCAAGAGACAAGTGTATCAAATTGGCGACTTGGTAATCAAACGCATCATCCTACCACAAACTGACCCCAGAGGCAAATGGACTCCCACATACGAAGGGCCATTTGTAGTTAAGAAGGTATTCTCAGGTGGAGCCATGATACTCGCTACAATGGATGGTGAAGACTTCCCACATCCCGTGAACGCGGACATAGTTAAAAAATACTACGCATAAAAGAGACCCGCTAGATCGACGTATCTAGGCAAAAGTAAGGGCATCCCGGCGAACCAAAAGGGTTCGGGCAAAAATTAGGGATATATAAAAAAAATGTACACCCGGCAAGTCGAAAACCTGAAAAGGCGGCTTGGGCAAAAAAGGGTATCCTGGTGGACTGAAAACCTGAAAAGGCGGTCCAGGCAAAAATTAGGGATTAAAGCGTATGACTATGTCCCGTTCTCAGTCAACTTTCATCCAAGTTCGAGGGACTGACCAAGCCAATCACTTCTATCCGACAGCAAGGGATGAGATGCTCGAAGACATAATGACAGTAGTAGGCTTAAAATCAATAGGACTTCTTCCACATAGCTTTCTCTTTGTTTTCGACAATTTCCTCTTACTAGGATTTCTGTCTCCTTGTACACAAATTGCCTGTTTATAGGCCTCCTTTCAAAATCAATACAACCCTCTTTCAAAAAAAAGATGCTTTTGTTTTTACTTTTCTGTTTTGGTTGCGTAAATGTCCATTGATTTAATTTGAATTAATATGTGCATTTGAATATGACTGATGTTTACCAAAAATACATGCATAGAATAGCAATAGCAATTACTACCCGACTTCAGGATCAAGGAAAAGGTCTAATCATGCTTCCAATGAATCCGCTACCAATTCTCTTCCCCAGCAAGCCTGTTTTTTTTTTCCTCAGAAAATGGCAGTATCCCCAGGCACAGCCAGTTACTCCCCAACGGAGGTCGGCGTCACCAGACAGATTGATCATCTCATCCATCCCCAGCCAGGCTCTGTTGAATATTTCCACCATCAGACAGAAATCAAGCATCCCCAGCCGAGAAAGGGTCATCGACACAAATGTCTCAAATCAGTAGATGGGGATTTATTTTCCCCAGTAGAATCCCCAAGCAGAACTTCTCATACGCATAACTCATTCATTACATCCTTTCACAGCATACGCATGCATACAACATTCACATTTATTTTAGCATAACACGAAACATCTCATGCATCATGACATAGCATGAAGCTAACTTTTTCTTTGCAAGTTAATTATCCTCCTGATATAGTCAAAGTAGAAGGTTCATTCAGACAGACACCTTTATCAATCACATTCAAGATTCAGATACATATTTCAAATACAGTTCATGGGAACATTCATTCTGACAACACTTCGATATCCTCCTAACGATGGCATCTCTAAGCCCATCCCAGACATTTATTGCAAGTACAACATATACAGGTTATCAGATACAGCCTAACGTACGGTTCATTCTGATTCAGCCCAACATATGACTTCTTCAGCAACTCCAATGCGGTCTAACGTACGACCCATTTGGACCTTCAAATCCTCGGATACTGCCTAGCGTACGGTACGTTCAGGGGTGTAGTCTAGCGTACGACTACTTTCTTCTTCGGATACAGCCTAACGTACGGCTCATTCTGCAACTCAGATACGATCTAGCGTACGATCCATTCTGAACTCCAGCAACTCCAACGCGGTCTAACGTACGACCCGTTTGGATCTTACAACCCTCAGATGCTACCTAACGTACGGTACATTTCTGAAGTGTAGTCTGGCGTACGACTACCGCTTTCATCATCAGATGCGGCCTAACAGACGACTCATTCTGCGACGGTCTAACGTACGACCCGTTCGGATGTCCATCCCCTCAGATGCTACCTAACATACGGTACATTTCTGAAGTGTAGTCTAACGTACGACTACCCCTTTCGTCATCAGATTCAGCCTAACGTACGGCTCATTCTGCAACTCAGATACGATCTAGCGTATGGTCCATTCTGACCCTTTATCCCCAACAGCATATGACACACTCCGACTCCCCAGCGAAGTTGGCAGCCTAATGGATGACTCATTATACGGTCTAACGTACGACCCAGCGTGGCACCCATGTCTTCAAATTGGCCTAATATACGGCGCGATCTGAAGCTTTCGTCATCAAACCTCCCGGATGGCACCTTTAAGCCCATCTCCATCAAGACCAACTGTCGATTCTCAAGTGCAAATTTTTGGGGCATTCTAGTGTTCAATAATCTTCCACCTCCAGACCACGAATGGCGTACACACCATTCTAACTCTCTCGGTCCAAGAATATTGAACAGGGGCAGTTGTCATACCCCAAAATTTGCCCATTAATATTTCAAGACATTTTGCAAGGCATTCCGACTCATATATAACACTGATCTTGAAGAAACAAAGGCCCAGCTCACGGATGGCCCAATCCAGAAAATGGCCCAAACTGGCCTGTTCGCTACGCGCTCGCCTAGCGAAGCTGACAGACAACAAAAATTTCGGGCTTCATTCTGAGCCCATTAGGTCACCATTATCACTATAAATACCAGCACTTCAGTAATAAAATAAAAAAAAAAAAAAAAAAAAAGAGAAAAATTAATTAATTAATTAATTAATTAATTAATTAATTAATTAATTAATTAAATAATTAAAATAAATAAATAAATAAAATATAACAAATTATTTTGGACTTGGGTCTCCCTCATTCCAAGCCCATTACCCACGAAATCAGTCTATAAATACTGAAGTTTCAGTAGAGGAAAGCACACTTGGAGTTACACTGGGAGATTCACTGGAAAAAAAAAGAGGAGGAGAACAGAGAAGAACGAATAGAAGTTTTGGCATAGGAACCCTGCCTACCCGGAGAATTCAGAGTAAAGAAACCCTGAAGGCAGCCCATCTGCACCGAAGCCATCGCCGTCCAATTCCCGCTGCCTAACTTATTCCGATACTACAAGTGGTCAATCCCTTCAACCTTGAATTGGCAAACAGGTTTGCGTATCTCTATTGTTTATACTTTCAATTGGCCATATCTACATATATAATGCATCATGATTAAATGTTGATATATAATTTGCTTTCGTATGGGAATTTAAATATGCCTGAATACCCTGAATGTTTGATCATGTTATTCCTGTGATAAAATGCCATAAAATTCAAAGTTCCTAACGTGGGGCTGTTTTCAAATTCAAAATCCGTGGCCGCTCGCTAGCACCTCGCTAGGCGAGCCTGGGGCGAGTATTCGCCTGGCCTTCGCTAGGCGAGGCAGAGGCGAACGAGACAGTAGCTGACTTTTCTATTCTGTTTTTTTTATGTTTTATCATAGCCATGCATTATTCATCCTATCCTATTTATTGTTGTGATATTTCTCCGGTTTAATCTTCGATTGCACCCTGATTTGGTGTTCTAACATGTTTCTTTTTTTGAGTTTTGTAAAGGTTCACATATCCCAGGAAAAGGTTATTGTCTAGGTATTCCACTTTATTTGTGGGATACCCTTGTGGAGTTTCACCCTAAATTAATTTTTAATGTATTAATTTCTAATGTATTAATTTTTTTTTTTAATATATTATTTTTAATAATTTTAATGTGGAGTTTCATCCTAATTATATAATTAATTGTAAAACTTTGCCTTTGAATAAGTGATCTTGGACCTCTCTTTGTTGCCTTACGATTACGATATTACGGTCATGTCCCGCGAACGTGGGGATACCCTTAGCAAAGACCCTTCGGTTAGATCATCATAAAATAAATTATAGTCCCTCGGATGTTGCCTTCGAATATACAACTTTGTCCCTCGATGACCCTCCGATGTTGCCTACGGTTAAAAGATGATAGTCCCTTCGAATGCTAAGGTATCCTCGTAACTGTTGCCTTCAATGACCAATCGATGACCCTACGATGACCCTTTTACATCCAAAGGATAAAACTACTTATTTCTCAATAATAAGGACAGTTTTACCCTCATAAGGATAGGAAATACTCATAAAGACCTTGGGTCGGTATAACTCTTAATTGCTGGCTCACAACCTAAAACATTTTTTCACACCTCACACCTTTCAAAATACCTTCAGAAAATCACCACTTGGTATACATTCATACTAGAATCATTACCGAGTTATATTTTTCTAAACAATTTTCAAAACTAAACGAGATAAATACTTTGTATACATTCATACAAGAATCATTACAAAGTTAAATTCTCTTTTCAAAACAATTTTTCTAAACAATTCACAAACACTTTTTTTTTAGACAAAAATAATATAAGTGATCGAGCAATTAAGAGCCCATGGATAACCATGGATACAAAGGGTGCTAACACCTTCCCTTTGTATAATGTACCTCCCGAACCCAAAATCTAAATTAAGGTCTTTCCTGTTCTTTTCCACCTTTCCTTATTGGATAAAAGAAAAGTCGGTGGCGACTCTTGCTAACCGCGACATTGCGATAAAAAACACAAAAAGTCCAGTTCACCGTATGACACATAGCTTTTATTTTATCACGAACGATCAAGTTGCGTCTGCTTAATTCGCAATAGTTTTTAATCTGTTTGCTTAATTCGGAATTTGGGAATATTACTCGCATAATTTCCTTTACGCTTGTTAATGGTAATTGTAATCGAATAGGAGCAGACCCGTTAGGGATTTGGAATTTTATAAGAATCAATGATAAGTCGGAAGATGATGCAGTAGGTTGGTTCGTGTCAGCTTATTTTATAATCACTTTTTTCGAATCTAAACCAACCAAACCCCCCCTTTTTGTTATATCGGTAGATTAATTAAACAAGAATCCTTGAGAACGATATTTGAGTCAATTTGTCGTTAAACTACATTTTTTAAAAACAATTCATTTTGATCCGCGTGCGACAGCGGATCAGCTATGTAGCGGTAAATTCATGACCATCAGGCTATGGATAAACTTGACGTCAATAAAACCAGAGTTGACGCCGCGCTTTTATTGTTTCCAAAGGAAAAGGAAGAAAGTACGAACAAAACCCAAAGATAAGAAGTTTTCAAATAAAAATAAAATAAAATGTTAGAGATTACAGGTAAGGGGGTTGGTTACACAAAGGGAAGGTATTATCACCCAAAGTGTCCTAGGTACTCCTAGGGAGCCGTTTTTTGTGTGCAAGTGTTTTGGACAAAATGATGTTTGATAAAAGTATAGAGTGAAGAGATGAGAAAAGAATTCATTAATTATATTTTTGTGTTTGACAAGACCTTCGGTCTTATGCCTACGTACCAACATAAAAATGAGGGATCAAAACCTCGTAGTTCGTGGTAAAAACTTCAAAGAAGTTGGTGAATTGGTTTTAACAAAAGTTTAATAGGAAAAGGCACAAAAACACCAAAGACTTGAATGGGGTTATTAGTTTTTTTTTATAAATTAAAGTCAATATAGTTAAGTTCATTTACAAGTTTGATTTAAGAAAATATTTGAAAAGTCATTGGCATAAGACCAAAGCTTCTAATGATTAAAACATGTCTAATTTTGAAAATACAAGTAAAGAAGGTTTTGAAGAGAGGGAGAGATTTTGAAATTAAATAAGTGGGGGGAGATGAAGAGACTACCCTAGACAAAAATTAAAAGTTAAGAGTTGAAAAGATCTGACCAATGGGATGCAATCCACAAGACAAGAATGTTATATAGAAACTCATTTCCTTTGAACTTTTGAGCAAGCAATAAGCATAAGCAAACATCTAAGCAAATTATATGAAGACCAAGGCATCAAATAAAGATAGCCATAAAATCCAAGCAAGCACTCCAATAACTAACAGTCTTCAATGTCTTCCAATGTACCAGATGAAAGTATTCCTTGGCAAATTCTCAGAAACAATTATTAGATATCAATCACAAAGTCACAATAACAGCTTGAACATAGAGGCCACATAATAGATGAACCAGAAGCACTCAAGGTTTGCATCAGATGAAAGGTACAATCAAGGATAACTCAGTCTCAAATAGTGGCATTGGCCAAGTCCTCAAAGCATAAGAAGGTTGCATATTCTAAGTCCAAAAGTTCAGATCAAGTCCAATAATCCACCAAGATATTTTTTAAGCTTTTTTGTTGTTATTAGGTATTTTAAGGTCCTAATACCACAAACAGAACAAAATTACAAGCACACAATATATACAATCACAAGATATGGCTCAAGTGAGCAAACTGAAAATGACTGAAACATAAACAAGTTGCATGAAATGTAAATGGCAATGAATAATAAAGGTACTGAAATTTAAATTGCATTAAGTAAATGACTTGAAAGTAAATCAATATTAATAAAGAGTTAGTCAAAGGTTAGTGAAGAGTTTAGTTTGTTAAGTCATTCTTTGGAGAACACTCAACCATTCATTCACAAGTATGAATACATGAACCAAGACATCATCCATAAGAAGGGCTCCAACTTGGATAAATCAACATGTATGCCACTAGCTCTCATGAATGGAAAAAAAGTCAAGTTTTCACACAATGCCATGAAGAATAGGAGACTTACAATCTCACTTACAAGAATATTATGCCTTTTGGGAAAGATTTAGCTCTATGTTAAGCAATCGTAATTGGACTTATGTAGAAGTCCCAACTATCTGAGGTCAGACAATAAAAATATTGGTTTTAATGTATGTTAGAGACTTGGTACAAAGAACCAAACTCCTAAAACATACCACACACTAAAAATAAAGTTGGACGGACCTATCTCAGTCAGGATCATGTTGATTCATCTGACACAAGGTCATTGATGAATCAACTAGCATTAGACATGAAGAGAATTCATTAGTCAATGGTGGATTGGGGAAGAATAGGGATGAAGATGAAGAGGGAAGGGAAAATAGAAACCCAAATTGATCACAGGAGGAAATTCATCTGACCAATACTATCCATTAATTTTCGGGGATGAAATGTACATTTCATCAACCCCCTAAATATAATAGTATTGGATAAATGGAAGTTCAAATCAACCATGATCAAGGCCAAACAGAAAGTCAAACATCACAAGATCAAACAAATGGCTCAACAAATTTTTTAAACAATTAAACAATTAAAAATCAAATTTAAATTGAATTAAAATGCATTTTAAAATGGACAAAACCTTAAATCCCTTCAAATCACCAAATAAATGGCCAAGGGATTTATCCTAGGTCAAACAAGGTCAAAGAACCTTAGACAAAAAATTTCATAGTTTTTGGAAAGTCAGAAGTATTTTAAAGTATTTAAAAACAAGTCCAAAATCAATTAATTCACAAAAAATATCAAAATTAATCCAAAAAATTGATTTTAATTCAAAATATGGAAGAGGACATTATTTAAAGATTTTTGGTGAAAGTCCCATGTTTTTTGGATTAAAAAAATGAATTTATTATGAATTAATCAAAATAAGTGGATTAAAAGAAAAATCATAAATTAAATAAAAAGCGAAAAAATAAGGGCCATCAGATTTCCCTCATTAATTGAGGTGGCAGATCTGATGGCCAAGCGCTTAGGGTCCATGATGCGCTTAGTAATTAAAACCATTGGACCTAATTTGAACGCTGGGAAATGATTAGATGGTTAGGACGTTGCCAACATACCACAGAGCTAGGGCTCCGGTCATCTTCTCCGGTAGACCTCACCAGACTAGTCCACCACCAACTTTTATAAAAATGAAAAGTGTGTACACTATTTTAAAGAGAAAATCACCAGGAATCCAAATCTGACCTCAAATTTCTCCAATTCTAAGTATATTAAAAGATACATGGAATTGAAAATTGAGGAGTATGAACTGAGTTGCTTCGATTTGATCTCAAAGCAACTCAATCTTGTTGCCCGTATTGGTAGGAATTCAGCCAACCAAAAACCAAGTGAAACGATTGAGAGTTGAGGGAGAATCGAATAAGAAATGTTTTACAAAATTCCTCTTCTATTTGCAGTGATGAAGCTCGATCTGGATCTCAATTTGCTTGGGTTTGCTTCCACTAGCTTGCAGGAGATGATTTGGATGCAAAAGGGCTTTGAATTCTTGGAGTTTCAATTCCAAAACAGAATGGGAATCAAAACTTGATTTCAAGAGAAATCTTCAAGAAATTCTATCAATGGAGGGTGGGAGTGTTGCAAGGTCAAAGCTTGGGCAAAGGGTCCTTGATTTTGAGCATAATGAGTTGCATTTATAGACTTTTCAATTGATTTTCACACACTTCCATTCAAATGCCAAAAATAGCAACTCTAGTGTGCATGCTTGCATGGGCGTGTGATAGGCCCGTCAAATGATTGTAATTGGTCCAAAGTTGTGCACATGTGATGCTGAAAGTAATTCATGAAGCCATGCAATGTGGAATGGAAGTTAGTCGTGAAAATCTTCCAAATGGGGCCATGCATTACACCTATGTGCAAGTCCTTCAAAAATGATCCAATTGCCATGATCTTGGACTATTTGGAAAGGTAACATGAAGGGGAACAACTTTTATGTTGAACATTTTTCCATTTGAAGCTTTAATCATGATGAATTTTAAGGTGGAAGTTGGAGAAATCAAACATAGTTGAAAATTTTCTAAGTATAAAGTCAAATGATCACTTTTTCCACCTTGAATAACTTTTGCTATGAGCTTCAAATGAAAAATGTTACTTCTTCAAAGTTGCATCTCTTTCATTCATATTCAATTTGGTCATAAATTTGACACCATTTTAGTCTTGCATGAGGGAGTTATGGATTTTAGAAGCTGAGGGAAAATGTTTGTTCAATGGTAATGGCCCAAAATCACCTATAATGTTTCCTCTTGGCACATGCCCTTGCAAGTATAATTTGACATTTTTCAAAGCAGAAAAGTTGGATGAGACATCTTGAAATTGATCATGAAACTTGAATGGCCTTCATATCATAAAAATTGAGTAAGTTATGGTTCTTGGAAGTTGACCTTCCATCTAGGGCACAAACAAAATGACCTATAATCTTTCACCATAAAAAGTGACTTTACAAGCATAATTAGATCTTGATGCCAACATGAAATTTGTTTGTAATGTCATAAAGAGTAACACTTCTATTGGAATAATTTTCATATGACACAAATTTTAGTAGATAGGGTCTAGGGAACCCTAGATTTGACAATTGACTTTCTCTGGTCAACTCCTTGAACCAACTTGTAGACTTGAAGTTCCTTTGATCTTTGGGCTCATGGAGGATCATATATGCTTGAGATGATGTATAATGGAGTATCCTTTGATATCTTTTACCAATTGATGAAGAAACTTGCTGAGGAAGTCACACAAGATACCTAGATGAATTAGGGCTTCCAAGGAAAACAAGCTTCAAACTCTTGATGAATTCTTGATCAAAATGAAAATTAAAGAGCATGGGGATCCATATATGATGCTTAGAACTATTGTGAACCTTTTCTTGATTGATATCTTACATTGAGGGTTTCAAACCCTAGATATGAACTTGGTAAAACACAGGTTGATGCAAACACCTACAAAAGAAACAAAGACATACATAAACATATTTTTGGTACATTGGTTAGTAAACTAAAGACAATAAAGTATGATACAATCAAAAGTGCTTGGTGACCTCTCTCAATGTAAACCCAATGAATAAGGGGTGAGGAGGATGCCAAGGTGTGATCCCAAAGCTAATACAAATGATGAGATAGCATGAGGGATCTTAGGGTCAAAATTGGGGTCTTACAACTGCCCCTATTTAAGGACATTCTAGATGAGGATGTGAAGGTTAAAATCTTCATATCAACTCAGTAGAATGGACTTAAATAACAACATAAAGAAACAAATTTTGGTCCCCAAGAGACCTCATGGTGCATATGATATGAATGTAAAAATAATCTTTGTGTGGAATATGTTGCCACAAAGGAAAAGAATCCGGAGAGACTAAAAGTCCACAGGAGAACAATGCATTCCACAAGGAAAGCTCACTGGGGAGACAAAGACTCGAGGATAAAAGCTATGCGTAGGCTAGACTACGATTTGAAAACTGCTAGAGACACGAGGGAATTTTCCATGAAAATAAATCAATGGAAAGACTCGGACTGGGGAGAAAGGAAACTGAAGGGGAGGAGAATAGATCATAACAAAGCCAAAATACTTAAGTCAAAAGGAAATTCGATTTCACAAAGAAATACGAACCCAAACTCAACTGGGGAAGAAAAATCTTCGATACAGGAGTAAAAGAGATATATTATCTACCACCGGTTACTGGGTAAGAAGATAATATACTCGGACAGAGGGGCATCCATTACCGGTTAGGGTAAACATATCAAGGATGACTCGCTGAGGCAAATGAGGAATATTCATTACCAGTTACTGGGTAAGAATAACCTACTGGGGAAAAGAAACCAAATAAGATTTACAACTACCTTTTTACTAGGTAGGAGACCTAAGAGAGAGTATCCATCACTGGTTAAAGTGAACGTATCAAGGATAAACTCAAAGAGAAGAATATTTGTCACCGGTTAAGATGAACATATCAAGGATAGACTGTTAGGGAGAAATAGGAATTACAACTACCAGTTACTGGGTAGAATACCAAAGAGAGTATCTGTCCTCAGTTAAGATGATCATATCATGGATAAACTCAGAGGGGAGAATAGGATTTATATCTACCGATTACTGGGCAGAATACCGCAAATAGGAATTACAACTACCAGTTACTGGGTAGAATACCAAAAAAAGAGAAAGCCCGTCACCGGTTAAAGTGAACATCTCAAGGATAAACTCTCTAGGGAAAGAAGGAATTACAACTACCTTTTTACTAGGCAGAATACCAAACAGGAAGAATATCCATCACTGGTTAAGATGAACATATCAAGGATAGACTTGTTGGGGAAACGAAAGAAACAAATTCGTTGGAGAAAAATCAAAGAAGTCAATTACCTTTTACCAGTTACTGGGTAAATTAACATAGGTAAAGTACTCAATCATCAAGAAGGATATTACTGGTTACTGGGTAACAAACTCTTAGGGGATCAAAAGATCTATCTAGGTAAGAACTAGAAAGAAACGGTCAAACAAGACTCAACCCAATAAGGATATAACTCAAGGGGAGTGGTTCCATCCAGATAAATGAACTGGGGAGGAAACTGAAATAACAATCATCCACGAGTAAATAACTCAGTGGGGAAGAAGAAGAAAGGATAAATTATTTATGCTTAAGGGGATGACACTCTACAATTGAAGGGGGACAGACATACCAAATCTGCATGGGGAAAAAATATCACCAAAGTAGAGGATCAGAAGAAAGGTCAATGTGATAATAGTGCATAATGAAATATTTGATGTTATGTTTATGCATGTATATGCATGAGTATGTATATGATTATGCTGACAAACGAGCACAAATGATACAAACAAATGAAGATTTGAATCATCAAACTTAGATACTCGTCTAATCTCAACAAGATAGAAACAACAATTGGAGAACCTGATAGGGACGAAAATAAATCGTCGAGGATATAAATCCTAACTCAAAATAAATTCAAATCCCGGGGATGGCACATAGCCACAACTCAAGGGAGAATGAGGATACATTAATCCAAATCAAAGCTCAAATCTGGCTGGGGGGAAAAGCATGGAGAACATGCATCCAACCCAAAAGATGAGGATAAAGAGAGATCTGCTGAGAATCCACATCAGAGCAACAAGTCATCATTGTAGGGAATTTTAAGTCATCACCATATCAAATGGGAGACAACCCTGCATGGGACATCACCAATACTGCTCAGAACCAAATACTGCCTGAAGGAAGAAATCTTTTATCAGAAGATGGAATTCCGCTAGGGTCTCAAGTCACAATAAGAGGTAAAAAATATGAGTGGGGGAACCAGATGATCTACTAGGGATTCCATCCATAAACATCTCTGTGGGGCTTTACTAGGGATTCAACAATCGGCCAGGACAAATCAAAGGCCACACGAGGATACAAAGATCAGCAAAAACTTCCTCAAAAGGAAAACAATAGTCATCAGACTCTTCTTGGAGATTGAGAAATAAACCAATTCCAAGGTACCAAAATATCAACCGGATCTGCAGACTCACAGAGGGGAGAAACGGTCACGGCTATGCAACAACCAAATAAAGGTGTTGGGGATCTGAAGACCACATAAAGGTTTCATGGTGATTCAGGGTTCATGCAAAAATACAAAATGCAGACTGACAATGAAAGTCATAAAGTCTTATCTGGCGACAGATGATGAATTACAAAAAGAACATCACATCAACTCTACTGGAGATAAAAAATGAACTTTTTGGGGATCAACCCACCAACTCTATTGGGGATGATAAATTGCTTGAGGATCAACTTATCAATCATGCTGAGGATGAATGGAGAACTATTATGGGGATAAAGTCTCCAAACAAACCGCTTAGGGATGACAACAATGCTTCACACATCAAGACTTACCGTTCTTTAGGTTATTGTTGACATTTCTTTTTGAAATCGAATGTTCTTAAAGTAAATGCCTTATTATTTAAGAAAAATGATTGTTCATTGATTTATTTATTTCAAAAATTATCATCATAAAATTTCAATTTTAAAATAGAAACAAATAAGAATACGAAATAATTGGATAAAAGCTCAACTTTATTTAATAGAATGGTAGTCCGCAAATGGCGGGACTCCATGGATTTTTACAAAGTTTGAAAAATGGTAATTTACATGGAAAAGGGCTACATTGAATACAATGACCATTACTCTCCCTGTCAACTTTGAAATCTACTATGTGCTTGTCTTCGGTTGAGAATGATGAATCAGAAGCAAATGAATGTTCAAAACTGCTTCAAAGATCAAGACCAGCCGAATGCAGTTACTTGCCATAATCCCTAATTTTTTCCTAGATTTCCCCAAGGTAGGATACTCAATCTACCAGGATAATTTTTTTCTGTTTTATGTCTCGAACTTTTGCCTGGATCGCTCTTTCGGGTTTTCAATCCACCGAGACGCTCATTTTTTGCCTAAGCCGCCCTTTCGGGTTTTCAACTTAGCGAGTTGTTCTTTTCTTTTTATGCGAAGTATTTCTTGACTGCATCTGCATTCTTAGGACGAGGGAACTCATCACCATCCATAGTTATAAGAATCAAAGCACCTCTTGAAAAAGCTATCTTAACAACATATGGGCCTTCATAATTAGGAGTCCATTTTCCCCTAGCATCAGGTTTGAAAGATAAAATCTTCTTGAGCACGAGGTCACCTTTTTTGAACACACGAGGCTTGACCTTCTTATCAAAAGCTTTCTTCATTCTCTATTGATACAATTGACCATTGCACATGGCAGTCAATCTCTTCTCTTTAATCAAATTCAACTGATAATATCTGGTCTGACACCATTTAGCTTCAATCAACTTGGCTTCCATCAAAACACGCAATGATGGGATCTCAACCTCCACGGGGAGCATAACTTCCATGCCATAAACAAGAGAGAAAAGGGTTGTCCCTGTCGAAGTGCGAATGAATGTACGGTACCCATGCAAAGCAAAGAGGAGCATCTCATGCCAATCTTTGTACGTCACAACCATCTTCTAAATGATCTTCTTAATGTTCTTGTTTTCAGCTTCAACAACCCCATTCATCTTAGGTCTGTAGGGAAAAGAATTATGATGCGTAATCTTGAAGTCTTTGCAAAGACCTTCCACCATATTGTTATTCAAGTTCAATCTGTTATCAGTAATGATCTTACTTGGCATATCATAACGACATATAATCTGATTCTTGATGAGACTTACAACAACTTGCATGGCCACATTCCCATATGATGCCACTTCAATCCATTTTGTGAAGTAATCAATAGCCACCAAAATCAAACGATGTCAGTTTGAATATTTAGGCTCAATCATATCAATTCCCCACATGAAGAAGGGCCATGGGAAGGAAGTAATATTCAAAAGTGTCGGAGGAACATGAATCTTATCTGCATAAATTTGACACTTGTGGCATTTCTTCACAAACTTGCAACCGTCATATTCCATTGTCACCCAATAGTAACATGCTCTCAACATTTTCTTTGCCATAACATGTCCATTGGAATGAGTACCAAAGGAACCTTCGTGGACTTCAGTCATCAACAAGTCTGCTTCGTGTTTATCTATGCATTTGAGCAAAACCATATCAAAATTTCTCTTATAAAGCACATCACCATTCAGGTAGAAGTTTCCAGCTAATCTTCTCAAAGTCTTCTTATCTTTCAAAGATGCCCCAGATGGGTAAAGCTGACTTTGGAGGAAACACTTGATATCATAATACCACGACTTTTCATCCTTGAACTCTTCAATAGAAAACACATGAGCTGGCCTATCAAGACGCATCAGAGTCAAATTAGGAACTTCATTCCAATACTTCACCACAATCATGGAAGCCAATGTTACAAGAGCATCTGCCATCCGGTTTTCATCTCGAGGGATATGATGAAACTTAACCTTTGTCAAGAAAGTTAATATCCTTCTCATTCACCTTTGATTTGGTTAACCACCAAAGCTGAATCTCCATAGACGTCAAGATATTTGATTCTGAGATCAATGGCTTCTTCAAGCCTCATAATGCAAGCTTCATACTCAGCCATATTGTTTGTACATTTGAAGGTCAATCTAGTTGTAAACGAAAAAATGTGCCTTGAGGAGTAATAATCATTTCCCCAATGCCATTATCATGCGAATTAACAACTCCATCAAATACCATGCCCCAATGGGAACCGAGCTCTGGCCCTTCTTCAAGCAATGGTTCATCACAATCTTTCATCTTCAAATACAAAATCTCTTCGTCAGGAAAATCATATTGCACTGACCGATAATCTTCAATGGGTTGGTGAGCCAAATGGTCATCCAAGACACTACCTTTAATAGCTTTTTGAGATCAGTATTCAATATCATACTCAGATAACAACATCTGCTAATGGGCGATCCTCCTAGTTAACGCAGGCTTCTCAAAAATGTACTTGATTGGATCCATTTTGGATATCAACCAATAATTCAACATATACTGGCACAGACGCTTAGCAGCCCAAGCCAATGCGCATGATGTCTTCTCAGGCAGAGAATACTGAGTCTCACAGTCGGTGAACTTCTTACTAATGTAGTAAATTGCATATTCTTTCTTCCCAAATTCATCTTGCTGACCAAAAACATATCCAACACTCTCTTCGAGCACAGTCAAATACATGATCAAAGGCCTTCCTTCAATAGGAGGAGACAGAATCGGAGGCTCAAGCAGATACTCTTTGATATTGTCAAAAGCTTTCTGGAAATCCTCGGATCAATCATAAGACTGATCTTTCCGAAGAAGCTTGAATATAGGCGCACATGTGGCAGTCATATGCGATATAAATCTTGAAATGTAGTTCAAGCGGATGAGAAAACCTCTGACTTGCTTCTCAGGTTTGGGCGCAAACATCTCTTGTATTGCTTTGACCTTGGCAGGATCAACCTCAATACCCTTCTTCCTGATAATAAAGCCCAACAACTTACCAGAGTTAACACCAAAATTACACTTATTGGGATTCAAGTGGAGTTTATGATTCCTGAAACGCTGGAATAACTTCAACAAATTCTCAACATGTTCTTCTCCAGTCCTCGATTTAGCAATCATATCATCAACATAGACTTAAATCTCTTTATGCATCATATCATGGAAAAGAGTGGTCATAGCTCTCTGGTATATTGCACCAGCATTCTTTAAACCGAAAGGTTTCACTCTATAACAAAATGTTCCCCATGGTGTAATGAATATGGTCTTCTCTATATCTTCGGGTGCCATCTTGATTTGGTTATAACCGGATAATCCGTCCATAAATGAAAAGACTTTGAATTTAGTTGTATTGTCTATAAACATATCAGTGTGTGGCTGAGGGAAATCATCTTTCGGACTAGCTTTATTCAAATCTCTATAATCAACGCACATACGAACTTTTCCATCTTTCTTAGGAACATACACAATGTTGGCTACCCATTGCGGATACTCAGAGGTAACAAGGAAACCAACATCAATCTGCTTCCGCACTTCCTCCTTAATCTTTAATGTCATATCAGGATGAGTTCTTCTCAACTTCTCCTTGACCGACGGACATTCATGCTTTAAAGGAAATCTATTCTCCACAATATCAAAATCCAAAACAGACATATCTTGATAGGACCAAGCAAACACATCAGAATATTCTCGGAAAAGATCAATCAACCCTTTCTTAACCTTTGGACACAGTTGAGACCCAATCTTGACTTCCTTCACATCACCATCGGAACCTAAGTTGACTAATTCAATCTTCTCTTCAAATGGCTGAATGGTATTTTCCTCGTGCTCAAACAAACGGGATAGCTCATCAGACACTTCTTCATCATTATTCTCTTCCTTAGCTTCGAACACAGGGAAATCAAAGTTTGGAGAGGTAGGATCATTACATTCAATGGGTTTGAGAACCAACTTGCACAATGATTTGATATTTTTTATTTTAGAGAAGTGGAGTGCAAACAAATATTATATAGATGGAAAGATTATTATTTATTTATGTTTTTTTGGTGATTACCATTTTCAGAAAAGAAAAAAGTAAAAATAAACATCATACATGTGGATGAATAAAATTGTATTTTATTGATGATAAATTTGAAAATGCCCAACAATGTTTCACGTCTCCCTTTGGCATAGGAGAAGGATTTTTCTTTAACAATAAAACAAATTACTTTGAACGGTGTATAACAATAGGTACATCAATAACAACCCAATTGTTGCAATTCCGTTTGTACGTCACAAAGTTGGCACAAGGTTCGTCATCATCACTATCTTCAATAATTTAAGTTGAGTGTTGATCATCCTTGTGAATGAATTCTCCACTGCGAAAAACTTGTTGCACAGCCTTGACATTGGCGTTGAATGACCCTTGCTGAAATCCCAACCCAACTATGTTCTTGTTCTCAATAACTTCCACAACGTGACCCCATTTGTCGGTGCTACCATCCTGGATAACCTCTTTGGCATCCTTCAAAGAAGACATGGGTTCCCCAGTCTTCTTCAACTCATCAACAATAAAAAAAAGCTTGGAACGGCGTTCCAACCTCTTCCTCAGCTTCCTCATATGTGAAGGATGACAAATGGCTCACTAAAAGCGCTTTTCTCCACCACCAACAGCAAGCTTGCCGTTCTTAACAAATTTCATCTTCTGATGCAGAGTAGATGTCACTGCGCCAGCTTCATGGATCCGTGACCTTCCCAACAAGCAGTTGTAGGCCGAATGAATGTCCATTACTTGAAAAGTAATTTGAAAATCACTCGGACCTATATTAATCGGAAGGTCCACCTCTCTAATGACAGTTTTTCGGGAACCGTCAAACGCTTTAACAACCACGCCAATGTACCTCATCCGGGTGCCTTGATAAGAAAGTCTTGCTAGAGTTGACTTGGGCAACGCATTCAATGATGAACCAGTATCAACCAATACATTGGGCAAAGCATCCTCTTTGCAGTTCATTGAAATATGGAGTGCTAAGTTGTGATTTCTACCTTCATCATAAAAGCTCGGGTTATTACATGAAGTAATGTTGGCAACAATGTGGTCGAACTGATCCACAGTAACATCATGCTCTACATAGGCTTGTTCCAACACTTTTTGCAAAGCTTCTCCATTAGGTGCTCGTTACTCAAAGGAACCATACCACTCTTAACCATCTTCTGAACCTCATACTTCAAAGGGTAATAGTTTTCAATGTTATGGCCGGGAGCTCCCTGATGAAAAGCATAGTACAAATCTGGCTTGAACCACCATGGCAAAGGTTCCGGAGTCCGTGGAGGATTTCTCAATTGAATTAAATTCCTAACAACCAAAGAAGGATATAACCCTACATACGTCATAGGAATAGAGTCAAAAGAGACCTTCTTCCTCTCAAAATTCTGATGATGATTGTTGTTGTAGTTGGTACGTTGTTTTGGCTGTTGCTGTTGTTGTTGCTGAATAGGAACTGATTGATTTGCTGAATTATTAGTGAAAACAAGAATAACTGATGATACTTGATGTTGTTGCTGACATGGTCTATCA